>NW_026606583.1:0-145000 GCF_029890125.1 Rhinichthys klamathensis goyatoka
CCCGTTGTTCCACACACTGATGGTGTTGTTTTCGCTGCACACAAACACACACCACTTAGACGTCCTCTCGATCTACAACACTGACCAGCCAGTGCATGTGCGTTACTTACGGGTCAATATTGACCTTGATGCAGTTCATAGCCTTGTCCCTCTGTTTGTTATCAGCAGCATTCACTATGAATCAGAGAATGAATATTACACTCAAGCCGCAATCATCTGAGCACGTCATCTTTTTATAAGGTCAAAACTGATTCAACGTTCAAACCTGCTTGCTTCCTTTTACCACATTTGATGTGCTCTATGTATGTCCGTGTGCGTTGATGTTTAAGCGAATAAATGCATAAATTAAATTGGTTTATTATATAAAGCAATTGTTTCGCTTCAGGAGACTTTGATTGAACCGCTTGATTTATATGGATTAATGTTACCATGTTTTTACGATTGATGATTTTTAGGAGTTTTGTTTGCGTGGAGTTTACATAGAGGGACTGATTTCTGTCAGGTTCCAATAAAAATGTACATGTTTGTGTGTGACAAAAGGGCGAGTAAATGACAAATTTCATTTTTAGGTGAACTATCCTATTAACAATTTCAAACCGTAATGACGCATGTTTTAATCAAAAGAAAAGCCTATGTACTAGGGCTGACTTCTAATAGTTGAGGATTCGACGATTCGATTCGGAGAGGTCTGATTCGACTATGAACCTTATAGTCGAATAGTAGGGAAGTGTTATGTAACCAATAGGGGTGTGACGGTTATTATAGAACCGTGAGACTGACGGTTAGTTGAACACCGTCATTAGAACTCTATAACCGCCAAAACCGTGCTATTAAAATATTTTTTACAAACATTTTTTATCATAGAGAATGTTTAAATACTAATATATCATCTTACGAGGGAAACGGAGGCGGAGTTAGTGGTGCTTCAGAGGCTGCTACTGCTGGAGATGATTCAGGAGAGGTCTATGCACCTTTACCGATCAGAGCGCGCGCTGACACGGAGTAAAGCCTTGTTTATACTCGCCGCGTCCGCAGGAGCACGAAGGTGCGCGCGGCAAAATGACGCGTTGGGTGCGCAAGACCCCATTTCGCTTGGCTGTGTGCACAGCTTTTTTTTGTAACAGTGCACGCGACCCGGCATCCGAGGATGAACGACTTCAAGTCGAATCTGCCCGAGCATGTACGTCTAACCGCACCGGCACGCAGTTTGGGCGTCTAAATTGCAAAGTTCATTGCAAAGATTTTTTGTTAAGGTTTTGTTTCCGGTGTGTGATTTATTTAAAACAAAGCACGTTCATTATGTTAAGGATTCATTTAATGGAAAGCACATTCACTTCTAGTTGTCTTGCTGTTCATTTTAAATAAACGTAGAGCGAGTTGTCCTATAACAGACGAACAGTTATTCAACCGAACGTCTGGCTGCTATCAAAAAAAAAAAAAAAGTTTTGACTATCAGTCGACTACGGCAAAATCTAACGAATCAGATTCGACTATGAAAATCCTTAGTCGAAAACAGCCCTACTATGTACTACAAGAAAATAGTGCATAGGCAAATGCGGATTCAAAAATGTACACTAAAAATACTGTCAGAATCTCAACTTGCGTGTAATTTGAGTTGTGTATATTTCAATTATTATATATAATGAAAATATGTACGAGAGAGATCGAACACATTTTAAAAAATTACTTTTTTTTTTTAAACTCTTTAAGCAAAGGTCATTTTCAACGATAGTTTAATCTAGTCTTTATTCTTAGCACTAGGGGTGCGCCAAAATATCGATATGGCGATATCTCACGATATTTACTCCCGCGATCGATTCTCGATGCGCTCTTGAGAAGTATCGATCTTAAAAGCCATTATAAAATGCTCAATTCATTATCCCTTGATGAGACCCTTCTCCAGAAGTAGATAGGGGGCGCGTGTTGCGAGTTTGGCTGTTGTGGGCGTAAGAAGACGTACACACACACTTGAAAATGGCGGAGTCAAGCGAGGAAAGTAGAAGTGAGAGCAAGAAGTTAAAGGACGGTCCAGCAACATTTAAATCCAAAGTGTGGACTCACTTTGGATTTTATAGCAGTGCGAACGGGGCAAAGCTAGAAAAGGACTACGCAATATGCAAGAACTGCTTTACAAAAGTCCGCTACACGGGAAACACGACCAGGATGCACAGCCACCTCACACGGCATAACCCGGAGCTCTGTGAGAAAGCCGTGGTTGGTGCTGGTTCGAAGCCAAAGGTTTATGTTTCTTGCACTTAATAGTGTTCATGTTTATAAAGGACAATCATATGGTATTGTTTACACTGAATCTGTCCTCAGCCTTACAGCTATTTTGCACCCAAATGGTGTCACTGTTTGTCGAAGACATAGTATTACTACTGATTGCAGCAATGTTTCACTAAAATAGTGTCTGTGACTTTTGTTGCAACTGATAAGACACGTTGTTTTTGTTATTGTGTTTCATCCAAAAAAATAAATGGAGATTCATTTTCCTAATTAAAAAAAAAATATTTGTATTTCTTAAAACATGATATATTTGATAGAGTTATTACTGATAATATATCGATTACCGCCATATCATGATATTATCGGCATCGTGAACAATGCATCACGTATCGTAAAGTACCCAGCGATCCCCAGCCCTACTTAGCACATACCTAATACAATAAAAGCTGTTAATCATATGAATGATCTCTAGAATAGTCGATTAATCGTTCTAATAATGGGAAGACTAGTCCATTAGTAAAAACTGTTAGCTGCAGACTACATGAGATTCACTATACCACATGACAAAACTCACCCAGAATCTCATCATAGATCTTGTAGAGTCCTGGCACAAATGTGATGTCTCTGCAGTTCATCCCCACATCCTCATCAAACACCCACATTTGCTAAACAGGAAAAAGAAAGTGAAGAAACATTAGGTCATTCTATGTCATTTCTATGGGTTGTTGGGATGGCATTTCAATCTAAAATGTTTTCAAATCAAAGCACCTGAACATTGCAGGATTATTTTAGGATTAACTCACAAACCTTTAAATTTAAATGAAATAAATTGTTTTGCTGAAAGTCTGTTTTAGAAAATATGAGCTAGTCTTCTCCACAGATTAGGGAGATTCAGCATATTAGTTTGGTTACTTGTACACATGACTTTTACAGAACAGCTTAGCAAAATTTTTTGCTTAAGTAAAGCGAGTGACCACAATAGTAGAACATTTATTCTTTAGCATTAATGAAACGCAGTATGCGTTATTCTTAAACGGTGGGTACGGGTGGCCCTGATAAACATTATGACCTCTCTCAGCACAAATGGATGATCTCTACCTGAGTGACGGGCTCCACAGAGCCGATGTAGGTGTCAGGCCGGAGCAGGATATGCTCCAGCTGGGTCTTCTTCTGATAGATCCGCTCCACAGACAGCCGCTTCTCATCTTTCTTATGCTTACTAAGAGCCTTATTCTCAAACAAACTCTAAAAGACACAAATGTTACAGCAATTATCATGCATGGTAAGATTGATAGATGTTTTTTTTTTTTTTTATTATTGAGATAGATGTGGGGCAAAGGACAATAGGTAACATCACAGCAACCAATCCAACGATTTTTTGCTTTATGTTGCGGGTCAGTTTGACCCATTTCAATTTGAGTTGATGGAAATACTTCTTAGCATAGTATTCTTGAAATTCTGTGACCTTCTCATTAAGGGTCACAAAAATGCCTGGAAAGAGTTGAGATTATGAGCACCATACATTACATTGTTAAAGGCAGCTGCACAGAGTTGAAATATAACATTTTTGATTTCATTTATGCCAGTTTCTCAACTACGCTGATGATTTTTATCTGAAGAAATTTACATTGCAAGTGTACATGTTTATAATTTCATTTAAGTTCAGTTAGCTGAATATAACCCATGATCTTTAGCATTGTTAGCGCCTTGCTCTACTGTTTGAGTTTCAGGAATCCACACAAAACAAATGCTTTTCAACACTTCTGTTCAAAAAGATATAATATTGTTTATAACAGTTTATGAAAGTTAAATACAATCTTTAGTTTTTTGAGGGGAACTTGAAAAAGGTTTAAAGGGATTCACTCAAATTAAAATAGTCATTACTCGTTCTACTCACCCTCAAGTTGTTCAAATCCTGTATGAGTTTCTTTCTTCTGTTGAACACAAAAGATAATATTTTAAAGAATGCTGGTAACCAGACAATTGACGGCACCCATTAACTTCCAACCATAGTAGGGGGGAAAAATACTATTGAAGTCAATGGGTGCCGTCAACTGTCTGGTTAACATTCTTTAAAATATCTTTTGTGTTCAACAGAAGAAAAACTCATAGATTTTTGGAACAACTTGAGGATGAATGAATGATGACAACATTTTCATTTTGGGGTGAACTAGGCTATCCCTCTAAATGTTAAATGTCCACTCCATAAAACTAACTAAATCTGATCATAATACAAGAGAGGTGTCATTAGGGTGAGGGACAATCTAGAAAGTATTTTGGACAAATTTGGATAGTGTGCAAACAGTGTCATTAACATTGTGGATCAATTACTCAAATGACTGTAAAATGTAACATGCATCTCAAACATCTCAAAAAAGTTTCTGGTCAACATTTAGCAGCCCACTGTTAGTCTTAAAGCTAACAGACATAGGAGACCACAAGGACAGGTAACTTAACGTTAAGTTAGTGGGGAAATGGTAAAGCGAGCTTTTTGAATCGGTGTCAATTTATTTTTCCCCTTTTTGGTGACCAAGGTAGCGAACACCACGTTAGTTTATTGTAGCAATATGATGCTAATGTAGCGGAAACTGTGATTACTATGATAACGTTCCTGTAAGGGTCTAAGTTACTCAAAACAAGGAATGCATCAATTTAATCGAACTCGTTCCTAACATCAAAATACTCAACGTACAACGCAATGCAAAAATGTAACTTACCTTTACCAACGTTACCCAACCCCCTAAAAAAACGCAAAAAGTAGCGGAACATTCGCTAGCGAAAACCATATCAGCTAATTTAACGTTAAACTCTAGCAAAAGTATGACACAAATATTGACAGTAGGTAACGTATACAAAAGTAAAAGCTTAACATATCAACGCTAAAGTAGCTACTTTGAGTAACGTTAAGTTACTTGGACAATATGAACAAAAAGATCAGTCTATCACAATGAAGATTTACAGGCCGCTCGTCATGGGCAGGACATATAAGAAAGTTAATGTAGCAATCTTTCATCTTCTGTTGTTAACAAAAATGACGAGCACGTCGTTTAACGTTACATCTCAACGAGTCCGGTGCTTATGATAATTTTAATATAACGTTAAGTTTCAAATTAATTTACCTTCAGGGGTCCTTCTGTTCCTGCCATTGTCACTGTTTACCTCTAACACGAAATGGTACAAATCCAACTTTAATCTATGCAGATTGGTCTTCTACTGCTATCAAATCACGATCCCTGATCACTAAGTTAGGCTATTCCTCAAACTATCTGATTTAAAGTTAAGACCATAGACTGTAAAGGTTAAGACTGAGCGCCTGAACTAATCCACCAACACACGCGCGACTATAACAACGACTCTCACTAACCGCCTTTGAAATTTCAAATCACACATGCATCCTCCTCCCGCCAAAGTCACTGGCCAATCACTGTAAGGTATGGTTTGGGTTTTTTCATCCTTAACCAATGGCGTTATAGATTTTAAACAGAGACCCGCCTGCTTTCGTAGGTCCAATAACAAAAGAGATAACAACCATTTATCCAATGAGATTTTTGTTCCGGTCTCTCTCACGGTCAAAAAACGATCAAATAAATTGAGAAAAGGTTTTATTTAGATGTGTATCACGTTTAGTCTATGAAATTATAATATTTATTAAATAACAATTATATTTAAAGTATATTTTCTTCCGGCTTTTAGAACAAGAAAAAAAAATGTAGGGCGGGACTCTGTATATCGGGAATTGATTGGATCATTGGATTGTTGATCTCATGTGAGTGAAAGGTTGTCCCACCCTCGCTCCAGTAAATACGTCATCAAAGAAGAGAAGATGTCGATGCAAGGAGGGAGTGGAAGTTATGATTAAAGATTACAAGGGCACATGAATTATTATGAATTATTATTATTATTATTAATAATGACGATGATGTGATAAATGAATAATCATTTATAATACTGCAATATTCCATAAAATATGTTGTGCTTTATGCACAACTCAAATATGTTCGCACACTGTTGTCCTATGTAAAATCATGATTTCATTTAGCCTATTTTAAAAACATTTTATTTATTTATATGTTTTTGAAGTTGTGTGATTGCATTTTAAAATATGATAATCCACATATAGGCAGATTTACCATACATAGCCAACACGTAAGTACCTTTTTTCTTGTATTTGTAAGTGAAATGGAAGCAGACACACACTGATAGATTTCCTCTGTGACGGGTATAAAAGCTGATTGGTTGTTGGAGTGGTAATAACATTGATTCATGATGCACATGTGTCTCTCCCTCCCTCCCTTCTCTCTCTATCCGTCTCTCTCAGCCTCCTTTATTTCAACACTGTCCTTGGGTGTGTATAGCAGTGTCTGACATTCTGTTGCTGAGGGCTCTCTCTCTCTCTCTCTCTCTCTCTCTCTCTCTCTCTCTCTCTCTCTCTCTCTCTCTCTCTCTCTCTCTGTGTGTGTGTGTGTGTATGTGTGTACATGCAGAGTAGCCCAATGACGTTGTAAATTTGTGCTCATCCAGGAACAGAAGTCCTCCAGCAGCATCCCGTGAGGAGGGCAGAAAAGCAGTATGACAGCCCATCCCAGCAGCTGAGCTGTGCTGTGGGATACGCAACTACATAGAGGTGAGTCTGTTTATCCATCTTTCTCTTCCATCCTGTCCCCCTTCCATCCATCTGTCATAATGAAATATTCATGATTTACAGCCTCTGTTTTTCCTGATTGTCATCTGCAGCTCTTGTAGCAGAGGTGAGCTATATTAATGCTTTCTATAGAGATTGTAATTACTTCTTTCACACGTAATGTATTGATCAGGCTTTGTATTGCATACAAGGTTATACATCTCTACGTAGCAAGGAAATGTTGATGAGCATGTACCCTTTTTTTTTTTAGCCCTGCAGTGAAAGTTAGCTTTTATTTGCTGATATGTGCACACAGGTCAGATTCGTCCCTTCCCATCTCCATATCGATTTGTTTGCTATTGCCATTCCCTGCCTGTCAGCTACTTAGCAGCCCTACCCCCCCTAATTCTTATAGATGGGATAATGTGTGAGGGGGCAGTTTTATGGCCATTAGCTTTATATCTCCATCACAGGGAGATGCCTTGTGAAAGTGAGGCCTTAGTCGTACAGACAGTCAGCCTATGTTGATTTCTTAACAAGAACCAAAAGTTAGATGTTTGAGATCAAATTGTAGTCCTGTCTTGTTTATTTTGTGTTTAGCCAGAAGCCATGGCTAATGATGGATCAGGCGTTTGAACTTAACCATAGGGGAGGTGAATCTTTCAACCACCTCTCCTAAAATCCATCTCTACTCGCTGTTCCGTGATGATAAAAGTCTGTAAAAATCCTAAGGTTAATATCTGTTACCAGTTACCTTACTCTTTACGGTTAAAAACTGTAATAGATCCGGAGGGAAATACGATCTAATGAGACATTTCATGTAATTTTACAGTAAAATAGTCTACTGCAGTTAAATATAGTTTTTGGAAGTGAAAAAGAACATGAAAAAGAACATGTCATCTTATAATTTACAGTGAAAAACTGTAAATTGACATTCCCAGAATTCTCTGTGAGACTGCTCACTCTTGACGGTTTTTCATTGATATGACGTTTTTTTCTTTTCTTATCCTTCATGTACATTAGGGTTTTATGTTACATCTTATGTTGTCAAATGCATGTTTATTGGATTATTTTAGTGTCGCGTGTTAGCATAAATAGTGTTGTGTGTTTGTGTGTATGACATTGTGCACTCTATTTATATAAGTATTTTGTGGTATCTTGGGGAAAAGCTACTTTTTATGAACATAATTAAACAAGTGGCTTTCTCTTTGCCATCAGCTTTTTTTTTTAAGTGGTTGTCAATATAAGTAAAAACAGATGTTAGTAATTTGGTCTACATTGAAACCTGAATTTTTATTATTATTATTATTATTATTATTTTACTGTGAATTTAAGTTACAAACAAATATAGACAAATAGACTGGATGGATGGATGGATGGAAGGAATGGGTGGATGGAAGGAGTGGGTGGATGGACAGACAGACAGATAGACAGATAGATAGATAGATAGATAGATAGATAGATAGATAGATAGATAGATAGATAGATAGATAGATAGATAAAGATAGATAAAGATAGATAGATAGATAGATAGATAGATAGATAAAGATAGATAGATAGATAGATAGATAGATAGATAGATAGATAGATAGATAGATAGATAGATAGATAGATAGATAGATAGATAGATAGATAGATAGATAGATAGATAGATAGATAGATAGATAGATGTTATGAATGTAATGGCAGGGGCACTGACCGGTCTGAAGGTGCTGGGCAGCAGATGGCACAGTGGCCTGTTGCCTGGACACTATGTGGCAGCCAAATCTAACATGGCCAACAGTGCTGTATGTGTATTTTTTTGTTCCCCTACTAAGAGACTTTGTGCTTATGTGATTTTAACAATTTATATGTAATATAAAACATGTAGAATATACAAACAAGAGTGAAACAAGGGATAGTTTGCCAAAAATGGAAATTCTGTCATTATTCACTTATCCTTATATCATTCCAAACCATTAAGACTTTGAAGAATTTCTTTAATTTTTTTTTTTCATATTAAATTATATATAATTTATATTTGTCCATATAAAATTATTTGGTTGCCAACATTCTTCAAAAATATATTCTTTTGTGGTCCAAAGAAGGAAAAACAAGTCATACATGTACATTTTTTGGTAAACTCTTTTAAACAGCACAGGGAAGACTTTCTTCCTCTAAAATAAAAAATAATAATACTTTTTTTTTAAATTAAATTAAAACTTAGCTGTAAATGTCCAGAGATTGTCTTCTGAGTTCTGAGCTTGGTCAATTATTTTCAATGAATTTCACTGCTTAGTGGTAGTTTGAGCAGCAGATTTTAGAATCAACATTACAGAAACAAAAAGAACAGATCCTAGTACTTTGTAATTGATCTGTGCTTCCCCACTTGAAAGCACCGGCCACCACTGCTCTGTATGTGGTCAGCATAGAAATGTTCTCTTGTCCATGCAGTTAAACTTGAAAGTTTCTCTTTTTACAGATTTAAGATGTCCTCCACTCCACTGGCCGAGGCAGAAGAGGATGTGTTTGGTGAGTGACCTCTCCTGTCTGCCCAACCCTTCCCCCCTCCATTAATGTCCAGATCTTCATTTCCACACTCCCAATACACTGAGCGCATTACAGGAGAGAGCAGCTACAGTCTGGCCTCTAAAAGCACCAGGGGCTACGATTCTCTCAGTGGATGTGCATTGGTTTGTTTTAGAGTTGTAAATATTTTATCAAACATTTAATGAATTTTCAGATGCCATCTATCATGGCAATGGGAATTGAGGAATTAATGGTAGATGTAATGGGCATATTCAAGAGGCTGGCTTCATAGGATTTTAGTACAGGCTTTGAAGGTGCAGCCTTGCTTAGTCAGTGTCTACGTCACCGCAGGAATTAGTGCTGAGATCTGAAAACAATTTTGGAGAATGGAATAGAGTAGAACCATGTGGCAGGGTGGCTCCTAGAAATCTTAAATATTTATGTGCATGCCCTTAGTCCCCCAGACCCAATAAGCAGCCTACCTCATAACATGCATTAGTGCTGGCCACTTTTTTTCAGCAGCGCTTGTTCTGGAAGTGTTTTTTTCATTAATTTTTCCCATAGGGATTTGTTTAAGTATATACAGTGTATATACAGTATATGTATGTACTGTATATGTATGTAGTATATGTATGTATACAGTATGTATGTATGTAGTATATGTATGTATACTGTATACAGTAAATGTATTTAGTATATATATATATTTTTTATTTTTTTTTATTCAGATGATAGCAAGATCGACACGATTACATCATTTGTGTTGCTTCATGCAAGCACTTTTGGTGCAATTTTCTCGCTGGGACATTGGTAAAATTTTCTGTACAAAATCATGGGTAATGTCGTTTTTTCACCAAGAATTCAGCTGTTAAACATGATTATTTTAAAAAAATAAGTTGAAATTATGCGAATGCATGGCTTTAGCAAAAGTACATAACCTTGATTAACAACCTCGCAACTCACAGTAGGTCTGTCATTAAAGGTTTAAGTTATCATTAAAAATCATTTTACCTTTGAAGTAAAACTAGTAAAACTACACTCTATAGAAGACCCCTCCTCGCACGGTACAATGTTCCTGGTTGTCCCTCTTAATGAGGTATAGTAAAAATTTATTGGGGAGCGTATGAACTTAATAGCCTAGAAGTTATTTATTTTCTCTATTGATTACTTTAATAAAGTTTAGTGCACCTCGTGTTTTCAATTTCCATTTTTGGAACTGCTCATACAGATTTTATTTGAACTTCTCAAAATTTGGGTCAGTCATAAACACTCTGCTGGTCAAAAGCTAAAAACTTTAGATTAGAGTACCATGAGACAATCACTGTAACACATAACCTTGAATGGATTATTTAAAAAAGGTGGCAACAGCTGCTGGGCCTCATAGTGGCAGCTTCCTTTGTCATTCCGCTGGGCCTGCTCCACATGCGACCGCTCAAGCTCTGGTTAAGGGGTTTCGCACCACCCCATGCGTGGCACACAGGCTGACACACTGTCACTCTCAAGTGGGTCGCACACCGGACGAGAAGCGCAGCGCCGCGTCGCGCCACGTCTAGGACAACTCCAGGTATCGCACACCGGACGCGCACATTCTAATCGCGCGAGCACAATTTTGAATCAACTCCTGGTAGAAGAGCTGCACGATGTGTGTTTTATATTGATTAATTATTTATTTTTTATGTTCATTGAATAATAGCTGATGTTTGAACGTTAATCAAGTAAAAGTGTCTATCACGTTGAGTCTGTTATTTTGTTGTAACGTTATCCGTTGTCTAGGCAACTATGTCACATAATACAATAGTATTTATTTAGCTAGCGTTTAGCTAACCCGAGTGAAAACAGCACGGGGTGAAGCCATGTACATTAACGACGATTTGAGACCAATAAATGTAAATTTAATATACAACTATGCAAATGGCGCTCTGTGGCGCGGCAGGGTTTTGAACAAGGTCCTGAGCCGTAGCTGGGCGCCGCAGACAGACGCCGAATGGCGCCGCCGGTGTGTGTACACTCATAGAGAATAATGTGTTCGAATTTTAAAGACCTGGCGCTGCGCGACGCGGCGCTGCGCTTCTCGTCCGGTGTGCGACCCCCTTCAGGGTGACCCACGGCTGCGTCAGAGCCTTGGTCCCTTGGAAATCACTCCGTTTTTACCAGAATGGGGTAACTCTGGGCACAGTTTCCCGGAGGAAAGTGGTCGTGACAGACGCCTCCAAGACAGGCTGGGGTTAGTCGCCCATGTCGAATTGGCACATTGACCGCCTGGAAAGGATGGCGGTAATTTTGGGCTTTAAGGAGTTCCAGAGCTCAAGGGTCATCATGTCCTGGTCCGCTGAGACAACAGGACGGTGGTTGCCTTTATAAACAACCAAGGAGGTCTCAGGTCTCGCCCTCTGCACAGATTGGCAAGCCGTCTTCTCCTATGGGGACAGACGAACCTCCGCTCAGTAAGAGCGGTTCACGTCCCGGGCTCCTCAAACGAAGGAGCAGACATGTTGTCACGTGGAGGACCTTCCCTGGGGAGTGGAGACTCCATCCCTAGGCGGTCAACTCGATATGACACACCTTCGGTCAGGCGGATGTATACACTTTGCGACAGAAGAGAACTCCCACTGCCTGCCTTCTGTGCCTCTATCCCAGAATTAGTCCAGCTACTGTCAGAAGCTCCATGGCCCATACTGCTGAGGAGAGACATTCTCTCCCAGGCGAGAGTACGATCTGGCACCCCCAACCGGAGTTGTGGGACCTGCATGTTTGGCCCCTCGATGGGAACCACTTGGCCTTCAACGGGAAGTCATGAGAACGATGTCAGAGGCAAGGGCTCCCTACCTTTCTCAAGCTGGTGCTTAGCTCTGAAAATAGACCCCGCTGAATGTGATACCGTGTCAGTTTTCATGTTTCTGCAAGAGATGCTGGAAAGGGGGCGCGCCCCCTCCACTCCCAAAGTTTACGTGGCGGCCATCGCGGCAAATCACACCCCGGTGGCCAGCCAATCGATCAGGAATTACAACCTAGTCATTAAGTTCCTTAGCGTCAGTCTCAACTCAACTCAACTCGATTTTTATTTATAAAGCACTTTCAAAACCATTAAAATGGACCGAAGTGCTGTCCATAAGTAGTAAATAACTCTAAAATACATAGAAGCATAAAATAACATTAAAACATGACACCAAGAAAATCAAAAAACAAATCACTCACAGTTCTCAGACCTTTACTTATCAAACACCATAAGCTTGATACAATAAATAAGTCTTCAAGTCCTTTTAAATATATCCATGCTTGACGAGGATTTTAAAAATAATGGCAACACATTCGAAAGTGCAGGAGCCGCAACAGAAAAGGCGCAATCTCCACTACGCCTCAAACGAGACCGAGGGACGGTTAGGAGCATGCTCTAAGAGAAGCGTAGGTGTCGTTGAGACTGATAAGGGATTAACATGTCCTTTATATACTCAGGAGCTTGATCATGCAATGCTTTAAAAACAAACGTTAATACCTTGTATTGTATACTATTGTTACGAAGCGTGGAAACAAAGGCTGAAGTCGGATCTAAATGCAGCAGTAGACTTTAATTATATTCAGAACAGACAAGATACTCGTGGTACGCACATTAAAACATACATTCAATAACTGACCCTGAACAAAAGAGAAGACAGGATATAAATACACAGAGGGGATCAGGGAACAAGACACAGCTGGGGCAAATCAGAACAACGAGCGGGACCATACAACCTAACAAGACAACACACCTGAAACAAGGGACCTAATAATGACATGACTAGGATAACAGACTACAATTAACAAGGCACAAACTGAATAAAAGACCAAAGACAGAGAAACCACAAACCAGAAACATGACAAAATGAATAACACCGTAATATTACCCCCCCCTTCCATAAGGCGCGACCCCGTGCCGAATGAACATCAAATAGGGGCGGGAGGGTGGGCGCCCTGGAGGCTGACGAGGGCGTGGCTTACCCGGAACAGGAAGCCTCCAGGGCGAAGGCCAGGGCGGAGCAGGACGAGGCGAAGGCCAGGGCGGAGCAGGACGAGGCGAAGGCCAGGGTGGAGCATGGCGTGGTGAAGGCCAGGGCGGAGCAGGACGAGGCGAAGGCCAGGGTGGAGCATGACGTGGCGAAGGCCAGGGTGGAGCATGGCGTGGCAAAGGCCAGGGTGGAGCATGGCGTGGCAAAGGCCAGGGCGGAGCACGATGAGATGGTGGCCAGGTCGGAGCAGACTCAGACGAGGGTGAGGACCATGTCGATGTCGTCTCCATGGCCCTCACGGAGTACCTTCTGCCCCCCCCCCCCCAAAAAATACTTGGGGAAATCCTCGGGAGGAACCTCCAGGTGGTAAATGGGTTCCGGGCAGGCCTCCCGGAGCTTGAAGGGCGCAGGCAGGACGAGGCGCAGAGGCGGGGCCGGCAGGGCGAGGCGCAGAGGCGGGGCCGGCAGGGCGAGGCGCAGAGGCGGGGCCGGCAGGGCGAGGAGTCCGGGAACGCCCTCCGTAGCCTGGCGAAGTAAACGAGTCCTCCTCCTCCTTCTGCGACGACGCTTCACTGGGCTTGATTCACTACTGGACGTACTTGACTCACTTGACTCAGTAGACTCGGTAGACACACTTGACTCAGTAGACTCGGTAGACTCACTTGACTCACTTGACTCGGCGGCACTTGACTCACTTGACTCGGCGGCACTTGACTCGGCGGCACTTGACTCGCTTGACTCGGCGGCACTTGACTCACTTGACTCGGCGGCACTTGACTCACTTGACTCGGCTCTTGACTCACTTGACTTGGCACTTGACTCACTGGATTCGGCACTTGACTCACTCGATTCACTTGATTCACTTGACACGGCACTTGATTCACTTGACTTGGCACTTGACTCACTTGACTTGGCACTTGACTCACTTGATTCACTTGATTCAGCACTTGATTCACTTGACTCGGGACTTGATTCGGGGCTAGATCCACCTGACTCGGGACTTGACTCACTTGACTCGGGACTTGACTCACTTGACTCGGGTTCGTCGAGGCTGAAGCGACGTGCGGGTTCGGAAGACAGAAGCTCAGCCTCAGGCATGTCGATCTCGGCAGGAAGAAGCTCAGGCATGTCGTGGAAAGCGGGCTCGACTCGGTTCACGTGAAGCGCAGGCTTGTGGAGCGTGGTCTCGGCTGAGCAGCTGAAGTGAAGCGCGGGCGCGACCGGGCTGACGTTAAGCGCAGGCTCTGGCAGCTTCTCCTCCACGCCCACAGTAAACGGGGAACCGCTCCACAACAGGGCCAGGTCAACGTACCATTCTAAAGATCCGTGAGGACCAGGTTCGGGCATCAGAGACCGGAGTGGTTCCGATAATCCTCCGCGGAAGAAGATCTTCAAGCCGTGGGTGTTCATTTGCGCGAGATATGCCAGCTCGAGGAATTCTGCGACATAATCCTCGATGGCGCGATTCTCCTGGCGAAGACGGAGGATCTGGACATCAGGACTCCAGGTAGGCATGGCTGCTAGATCCTAGTGGGTCAGTTATTCTGTTACGAAGCGTGGAAACAAAGGCTGAAGTCGGATCTAAATGCAGCAGTAGACTTTAATTATATTCAGAACAGACAAGATACTCGTGGTACGCACATTAAAACATACATTCAATAACTGACCCTGAACAAAAGAGAAGACAGGATATAAATACACAGAGGGGATCAGGGAACAAGACACAGCTGGGGCAAATCAGAACAACGAGCGGGACCATACAACCTAACAAGACAACACACCTGAAACAAGGGACCTAATAATGACATGACTAGGATAACAGACTACAATTAACAAGGCACAAACTGAATAAAAGACCAAAGACAGAGAAACCACAAACCAGAAACATGACAAAATGAATAACACCGTAACAACTATGTTTAACAGGTAGCCAGTGAAGGGATATCAATACAGGTGTTATGTGATCCCGTTTTCTGGTATTTGTTAAGAATCTCGCTGCAGCATTTTGGACACACTGAAGACGAGTAACCAGCGATTCACTTATGCCTAGATAAAGAACATTACAATAGTCCAACCTGGTCGAAACAAAGGCATGCAAAACAATCTCCAAGTCCTTGTATGAAAGGATGGGTCTTAGTTTAGACAATTTTCTCAACTGAAAAAAAGATGATTTCACAATGCTGTTAACTTGACGATCAAAGCGTATTTCAGAATCGAAAAACTACTCCAAGGTTCTTCACATAACCATGCATATTGTTGGACAATAGTCCATAATTTCCAGTCAGACCATTCCCAAGCTCCTTGTTCCCAAACATAATAAACTCAGTCTTATCCTCATTTAATTGTAAAAAATTACTTGCTAGCCATCCCTTTACTTCAGTCAAGCACTTATAAAAATTAGTAAAAAAAAATGCACTCCAAAGGAAAGTACAGTTGTAAATAATCAGCATACAAGTGATAACCAATATTATGCTGCCTAAAAATGGACCCCAAGGGTAACATGTACAATGAAAACAGAGTCGGACCAAGGATTGATCCCTAAGGAACCCCCCAAGAAATAGTTGTGGATGCAGAGACATAATTTCCAATTTTAACAGACCATGTCCTGTCATGCAAATAAGAGGAAAGCTACTTAAGAGCTACGCCATTGATCCTTACATAATCTCTGAGCGAGTTCTAGGCTCTGTCTGTGGAACCTTCGTGCCTTGAGTTCGGTCCTAATGATGTAAAGTTTCTCAGGCAGAGAAAAGGTTATGTGCCGAAAGTGCTTTCCACCCGTTCAGACCGCAGGTGATAGCGCTGTCAGGATATCTATGTGGCGGCTTCTGTTCTGCTCTTGTAGTACGGCGCTATCGGCCGCAAAGAGGGTGTTACCGAGCACCCTTCGGAAACCTAAAATTCTAAAAGGCCAGGGGTCCTCAACTCTAGCCCTCGAGGTCCACTTTCCTGCAGTTTTTCTCCAACCCTAATAAAACAGACTGAAAACAAGCTAATCAAAGTCTTCAGGATTACTAGGTGAGTTTGATCAAGGTTGGAGCTAAACTCTGCAGGAAAGTGTAGTGCAGAACCTTATTTACAGTAGCGCAGTACCTTATTTACTCCTAAAGGGTATATATTAGTAACTTAAAGGCCCATATTATTACTAGGTGTGCCACACACATTCTGCAAAGTGAAGCCAAAGCATTTTGAACCCCCCCTGGTGGCTGGCTCCAGTATAGGTCTCAAACCCCACCCTCTCCATGTAATCAACTGGGACTTGAGCCAATCTAAAAATCCAATTACACTTAAAATATATTTTTTTAAAGTTTCTATAAAATGGGGTGTAACGTTATGATTGACAGCTCTGCATGCAATTGAGTCTGCGGGAGAGATTGATTGTGGCGCTGGGCGGGAACTTGATGCTGCAGCTCCACCTCAGGATCACTCCTGCACAGACTCGGACTCTGAACAATGTAATCGTTAATGACCGTTTTACAGTCTATGATTATTACCTAAAGTGTACAATAGACTAAATAGTGTACATTAGTATTTTTTTTTTAGTTTCATTTAGTTAATTTATTTAACAGGGACCATGCACAACACAAATGTTGTGCCAGAGCTGGCTAGATAGCTAATTTGCATATGTAGTCCCTGGGCAGGATATTGTTACATAAAATTACAGCACTCCATTACAATCCAGAAAACAGAAGAAAATAATAATAATATCACATCACAATATCATAAAATTACAATAAAATTTAAAGTGTACCATCCCAGTGACTGATGTTTTTGTACCAATTTTTTTCAGAGACCCACAATGCTGTATATCCCACAATGCAATGCTCTTCACTTGACCTTGGATTAATTTCCAAGATGATGGTTGTAACTCGCTACTCATAATAAAAAAAATCATTGTGATGAGGTCATTTCACAAACATAGTGATGTCATGTGACAACAAAATATCATATTACTGTCCTTTTTTTTTTTTTTTTTTTTTTTTTTACAAAATGTGTTACACATGATACTTTTTTAAAATAGTAAGCAGTATACAATATAACGAATTCAAATAAATGTGCAAAAAAATTGCTGAATTTAACCACAGTATAGTAATTTGTTTGTTTGTTCATTTATGCATCAAATCATTAAATCACTGCAAATGTATGTCTATGAATGTAATTGTGTGAAGTTGTGTAATTCACTTTCATGTATATGTCAGTGTGTGTTTGTGTACTTCCTGTTTCTGACCCTCACACACCCCCAGGGTGCACATGAGGAATGACCACCCATCATTCATATAAGTAATCTAGGCTGTTGACAGCTTAATAGTGCTTCAGGCCTGCTTTTACGGTGTCACTGCGTTTTATGGATTGTAACGAGAACACTGATATGTGCATGAGTGTGTGTTGAGACCAGCGCAACAGTCTTTTATCAAGATTTTCATCATGTTTGCAGTTTGTGTCTTTCTCGACATGTTTGCCTCCAAATACTCAATATCAAAAAAGTGTTACATATGTCTACTGTATGTGTTTTATACCATATCAGATCTGACAGAGGTGGTTCCTGAGACAGAACGACTTGACAGCAGCTTACAAAAAGCTAAAGCACAACTGTCAATCAAAACCAAGAGGCATCGGCCCTCCCGAACCCGCCTGAGAGACAGTGTGAGCTCGATAGATGGGGATGACAGCACTGATAGAATGGTGTGTATACACACACAAAAATTACTCTTATGTATCATGTTGTTACTCACACTCTTGTCATTCCAAACTTGTTCGCTGTTATAAGGGCCATCATAATACAACTATGTTTTGAGGCAACACCAGTCCTGACTCAATTAACGCCCCATCACATTATTATGCAACTGTAAGTAAGCTATTTTCTGTGAATGTGTGAGACCTCTGATTAATTAATTACTATAGGTAAATAATTAAAGAATGGCAAAGTGGATTTTTAATGTTTTTGAAAAAGTTGCTCATCAAGGCTGCATTTGTTTAATCAAAAACAGTAAAAATAGCAATATTGTAAAATATTGTTACAATTTTAAAGAAGTTTAGCAGCCATTACTCCACTCTTCAGTGTCACAATCCTTCAGAAAATCATTCTAATATGCTGATGTGGTGCTCAAGAAACATCTCTTCTTCTTTTTCTTCTTCTTATTATTATCAATGTTGAAACAGTTGATGTTTGCGTGCCAGTTCAAAAATGCTGTGTGTCTTTGTGTGTGTCTGCGGTTTAGAGTTACAGCGGCTCCGTGCAGACCTCATCTTCTCCACTCCACCCTTCCTATCGCTGCTCCTCCCCCTCCTCTGATCTGCTTCTCTCCTCCCCTTCCTCACGAAGAGACCAGTCCTTCACCTTTGACCCCTACACTGTGGTTGGAGAAAGGGAGGTACAAGATGAAAGACGGAGCTACAGACACTTCCTGAACACCTCGTCTCAGGAGGCTTTGCATCTCAGCCGTTCTAAATCCCCCTGCAGACCCTGCGTCCATTCAGAGACATCTTCCCCAGCCCATCGCTGCGAGACAGACAACCTCAAGTCACGGGAGGGCAGCCAACCCCTCCTACACTATGGAGAATACTCACATAGCGAAGGTTTGAACTGCATAAGTACATCTCATCACCAAATATATACACTCACCGGCCACTTTATTAGGTACACCTGTTCAACTGCACGTTAATGCAAATATCGAATCAGCCAATCACATGGCAGCTACTCATTGCATTTAGGCATGTAGACATGTTCAAGATGATCTGCTTACATTGAAACTGGCATGGTTGTTGGTGCCAGACGGCTGGTCTGAGTATTTCAGAAACTGCTGATCAACTGGGATTTTCACACATAACCATCTCTAGGGTTTACAGAGAATGGTTCAAAAAGAGAAAATATCAAATGAGCAGCAGTTCTGTGGGAGAAAATGCCTTATTGATGCCATAGGTCAGAGGAAAATGACCAGACTGGTTTGAGCTGATAGTAAGGCAACAATAACTCAAATAACCACTCGATACATCCAAGGTCTGCAGAAGAGCATCTCTGAACACATCAGCTTGAAGCAGATGGACTACAGCAGCAGAAGACCACACCGGTGCCACTCCTGTCAGATAAGAACAGGAAACTGAGGCTACAATTCACACAGGCTCACCAAAGTTGGACAATAGAAGATTGGAAAAAACGTTGCCTGCTCTGATGAGTTTTGCTTTCTGCTGCAACATTTAGATTATAAGGCCAGAATTTGGTGTTAACAACATGAAAGCTTGGATCCATCCTGCCTTGTATCAACGGTTCAGGTCACTGATGGTGTAATGGTGTGGGGAATGTTTTCTTGGCGAACTTTGGGCCCCTTAGTATTTAAACGCCACAGCCTACCCGAGTATTGTTGCTGACCATATCCATCCGTTTATGATCACAATGTACTCATCTTCTGATGGCTAATTTCAGCAGGACAATGTGGCATGTCACAAAGCTCAAATCATCTCAAACTGGTTTCTTTAACATAACAATGAGTTCACCACTCAAATGGCCTCTACAGTCACCAGATCTCAACCTGAAGAGCACCTTAGGATGTGGTGGAACAAGAGATTCGCATCATGAATGTGCAGCCGACAAATCTACAGCAATTGCATGATGCTATCATGTTAATATGGACAAAAATATCTGAGGACTGTTTCCAGGACCTTGTTGAAACTATGCAGGCAAAAGGGGGTCCAACCCCATACTAGCAAAGTATACCTAATAAAGTGGCCAGAAATCAGCAAGATTACTTAAAAGAGTAACTTGGACAATACATATGAATTCTAATCCTAATCTATCTATCTATCTATCTAATCTAATTCTGATAGCAAATCTGACCGAATTCTGATCCTGAATCTGACTCTCACTCTGGTTCTGAGTTCTGACCTGCATAGATTTTGATTCTCTTTCTATTCTAATCTGGACAAATTTTGATTATCCTGGGCCCCGTTTTTCAGAAATAATTTACTTGGATTTCAAATCTTGAAAATGGGTTGTTCAAAAGAAAAATTAATTCTGAAATCGAATTACATAACCCATGCAGTCTTGGTTTTTGTTCAAAACTTTTTTTTTAGTAAGATTGGGATACCTTTGATCTAAATAAACAATAAATGAATCAGGATTACCGTGATCTCAGCAGAAGGATGGATTAAGGGTGGAATTCAGCAACAAAATGTACTAAAATTATAAAATTGGTCAAATAATACAAAATTTGCATCATATAGTATATATTCACTCAAATTTATTTACATTTTTCACTTGATTTGTTTACCGTTACAGTAAAAAAAAAAAAGTAGATAGAGTAGACATTAGGTTGCCTAATACACCTTTCAGTACAGTAAATAAAATAATTCTCCATAGTATAATCTCCCCGGCCCAAACAGCTATCAATATTAAACAAAAATATTTCATTTAACTCCCATTTATCACTTTATATTAAATATGATCAGTCAATTATCAGAGATGAACCAGTCAAAAGTAGTTTCTAACAATTCAAATATAAACACAAAGTGTCCCAACACTGACTATTCTGCCTGTTGTTTTTTATTGACAGTAGCTAGTAGCCTACACTGTTATATGTATGCCCATTCAGAGCATGTGTAATCCAGATTTGGTAATCGGGAAAAGTTGTATCTGTTGTATCAAAGTGTATCTGTTTTAGGGTGATCCAATCCGATCTTGCCTTTAAAAAAAATCGCCATAATAGTGAGATGGATTACCTGGGTAGCAAAACATGATATTTCCAAATCCTTCTGTTCCAGATTAAAATATCTGACCACCTGGGCCCAGATTCTGATCTGGATTCTGATGCTCAATTTGATGATCTGTTTTCAGATGACAGTCATGACACAGGCCCTGATGAACCAGAGAGTCCAACAGTGCTGCTGGACAAGAAAACCAGGAGACGTTTTCTTGATCTGGGGTTAGTTTCCAACAAGTCCTACTGTAAATAACTGTATTTAAGTTGATTCAGTTAAATCTTTTTTTTAAATTGAATAAAATCAGTTAATATAGATGTTAACATGTTTAGGTTATAATTTTATTCGAGTACAATGTACAATCTAACTACAGTTTTTATCGTATCAGGAGTTTGTTTATTACATTTCATTTGTAAAAATATTGGCATAGGTTAAAAGTTTTTTTTAATGTTAAACATGCAGACACTATAGAAACTATATAATTAGGCAATTTGTTGCTTTACTTCCTGACGACTGTAAACACCAGGAATTTGTATATGAGAGCAAATATTTTGTATGCTCTCTGTCAACCACTAACATCATACAGATGACATAGTAGTGGACAGAGTTGGGATCTAAATATTATCTGCTTGATTTTCTGCGGGGCAGGGTCACTTTACGTCGCACATATGGAAAGGTCAGGAAAGACAGATCCAACAGACTATCAGCAGGAAATCGGTATGTGTGTGAGTCTGTCTGTCCTGTGTTTACTCAGCTAATGTCAGTCATCTGAGCACCTATGTTTCCTTGCGTACCTGTATAGATGCAAGTGTGTGAGGTATTTTGTGTGTTTGTATGCAGGGATTCAGAGAGAACAGAGAACCGGTCATCACGTTCCTCTGGTCCACCGTTTGTGCCTTTCTCCTGGTTCAGTGAAAGATTAAGAGGCTCTGGCTCCCCCAAGAACATTCAGTCCCAATCCAAACCTTTCACCCAGGTTACCTAACCTTAACTAGATTCCACATTTCCTATTATTGTTGTATGAGGAACAATAAAGTGTTGCGGTGATGACATATTTTTGTAGGCCAAGGTGGAAGTCAGCATTATACTGGTTCTCTCTTCAAAACCCCAATAGGATTTTTCCATCGGCTTTAGATTATTTCAGAAAATAAGCTTTGTGACCAACAAAAGTTTATGATTCTTACAGGTTTTGTTTATCATAATCTTCACAAATGATCACAACTTTTATAAATTTTGAAGCAATCGTCAGAATTAAAAAGCTAAATGTAAGCTATAAACAAAATGCACCACCATTAAGCTTCTTCCATATGTGAAGCGCTTTGAGGTCCCAGAAAAAGCGCTATATAAATGTAACGAATTATTATAATTATTATTAATTATAACTCTTACAGGCTTTGTTAAAAAAGAAAATCCATGAAAGTTTAAGTTAAAATATTCAAAAACCCATTTAAAAAACCCATTGACTTCAGGACGATGCACCGGAAGGGCTAAAATGTTAAATTGCTTCCAGGTTTGGCCTACAATGCCTGTATGAAAAAGAAGAATTATTTATTTTAAACAGCCAATTATGGCATGATACAGCACTATAGCACTCATTCCTCTTTCTTCAAGGGCTCCAGTACTGATGAGGACTTTGATTCTTCAGTGGGTTTACTGGAAGACACCAGACCCTGCAAGACTGAGTCATCACAACCATATCAGACCCTCCCCGAGCATTCAGATGGGGTGAGATAACTACAAATCACCCACTCACATGTCTAAATTTGGTCAGTCCAACTGGTTTGTGCCTTTCATAGAATAGTTCATCCAAATATACCAGTCCAAATTCAGCAATTTCTCCTGTCATCACCTTAGTGCAATGAATTCTGGGTTAGCGTGGGATGCAAAGGATCCATCTGTTGTATCCTTCAGTAGCCCGGAAAACAAAGGACGCATTTGAAGGAGCAGGTAAAGACTTCGTCGCGACACGGTGATGCAATCAGCCTTCGAACGCGGCCTTGAAAGGATGCAGCCTCTGAATTGGGACGCAGCTGAGACAAACATGTTGGAAAGGCTAAATTTTCAGAATCATTACTCCAGTCTTCAGTGTCACATGATCCTTCAGAAATCATTCTAATTGTGCTCACAAAACATTTTTTATCATTATCAATGTTGAAAACAGTTGTACTACTTAAAAATGTTGTGGAAACCGTGATACACTTCCATTCAAAAGTTTGAGGTTAGTAAGGTTTTTAAAAAAGAATAAAATTAATACTTTATTCATGCAGCAAAGATGTATTAAATTGATCAAAAGTGATCAATTCTATTTCAAAATATTGTAAAAATTAAAATCGTATCATTAATTACTCACACCATGTCGTTCCAGACCCGTAAGACCTTCGTTCATTTTCGGAACACAAATTAGAGCTTTCTGATCTCTCCATAGACTGCAACGTCATTGCAACTTTCAAGGCCCAGAAAGGAAGTAAAGACATTGTTAAAATAGTACACGTGACTACAATGGTTTAAATATAATGTTATGAAGCGACGAGAATACTATTTGTGCGCAAAAAAACAAAAACAGAACAACGCAAACAGCGTATAGGAGACTGACACAGAAGAGAAGTTTTTTTTTTTTTTTTTTTTTTTTTTTTTTGCACAAAAAGTATTCTTGTCGCTTCATAACATTACATTTTAACAATGTCTTTACTACCTTTCTGGGCCTTGAAAGTTGCAATGACCTTGCTTGCTGTCTATAGAGGGATCAGAAAGCTCTCGGATTTCATCAAAAATATCTTCATTTGTGTTCAGAAGATGAACGAAGGTCTTACGGGTTTGGAATGACATTAATGACAGAATTTAAATTTTTGGGTGAACTAACCCTTTAATTATTCCACACTTTGGAATGGTAGTGTATAAAAAATTATGCCTAAAAGTGCAGCTACTGTAAGGCCTGCCCAATTGGCCTAACGACAGTTTCCGATAACCGGGTGAAGGTTTCCTGCGCGTTCTGTCTTTTCAGTGTGGCAAAGTAGTTTAATTCCAATTTACTTTTATCTGACTCCATTTTATTGCGACCTCGAATTTAGGTTGGAATGCCAATTCATAGATTCCTAATGAACGAGTAAAATGTAAAGTAAAGAGTTAAATAGAATAATAATTAGAATCTATGTCACACAGAGAGCCTTGCTGTTTAACGCATGTTTCACGATCACAAACTCGAGGTAATTGACTATACTGTTTAGATGGCCTATCTAAAAGTATTTTGTTTAGTCCCCATAGATCTGTATTCACTTGACTTAACACTATCTCTAGTCAGAGGTCATGACCACTACTACATACACTCACCTAAAGGATTATTAGGAACACCTGTTCAATTTCTCATTAATGCAATTATCTAATCAACCAATCACATGGCAGTTGCTTCAATGCATTTAGGGGTGTGGTCCTGGTCAAGACAATCTCCTGAACTCCAAACTGAATGTCAGAATGGGAAAGAAAGGTGATTTAAGCAATTTTAAGCGTGGCATGGTTGTTGGTGCCAGACGGGCCAGTCTGAGTATTTCACAATCTGCTCAGTTACTGGGATTTTCACGCACAACCATTTCTAGGGTTTACAAAGAATGGTGTGAAAAGGGAAAAACATCCAGTATGCGGCAGTCCTGTGGGCGAAAATGCCTTGTTGATGCTAGAGGTCAGAAGAGAATGGGCCGACTGATTCAAGCTGATAGAAGAGAAACTTTGACTGAAATAACCACTCGTTACAACCGAGGTATGCAGCAAAGCATTTGTGAAGCCACAACACGCACAACCTTGAGGCGGATGGGCTACAACAGCAGAAGACCCCACCGGGTACCACTCATCTCCGCTACAAATAGGAAAAAGAGGCTACAATTTGCAAGAGCTCACCAAAATTGGACAGTTGAAGACTGGAAAAATGTTGCCTGGTCTGATGAGTCTCGATTTCTGTTGAGACATTCAGATGGTAGAGTCAGAATTTGGCGTAAACAGAATGAGAACATGGATCCATCATGCCTTGTTACCACTGTGCAGGCTGGTGGTGGTGGTGTAATGGTGTGGGGGATGTTTTCTTGGCACACTTTAGGCCCCTTAGTGCCAATTGGGCATCGTTTAAATGCCACGGCCTACCTGAGCATTGTTTCTGACCATGTCCATCCCTTTATGGCCACCATGTACCCATCCTCTGATGGCTACTTCCAGCAGGATAATGCACCATGTCACAAAGCTCGAATCATTACAAATTGGTTTCTTGAACATGACAATGAGTTCACTGTACTAAAATGGCCCCCACCGTCACCAGATCTCAACCCAATAGAGCATCTTTGGGATGTGGTGGAACGGGAGCTTCGTGCCCTGGATGTGCATCCCACAAATCTCCATCAACTGCAAGATGCTATCCTATCAATATGGGCCAACATTTCTAAAGAATGCTTTCAGCACCTTGTTGAATCAATGCCACGTAGAATTAAGGCAGTTCTGAAGGCGAAAGGGGGTCGAACACAGTATTAGTATGGTGTTCCTAATAATCCTTTAGGTAAGTGTATATAAGCCGACCAACATTATTATCTTACATAAGCATTGATTTGATCATGCCATGGTTTACCACATACACTTAGAGTAACATTACATTAAAGAGAGGTAAGGCTCACCCTATTTAGGTTGGTCGATCAACATTTTGTTGTCCTAAACGGAAATTCCCGTTTTTAGCCTTTACAGTCTAAGTACAATTGAACTAGTGCCAAGTGTTAGCCGGAGCTCTAAAATCGCAGTTGGTGTGTCCTATGCTCCACTCAAAACTGGACTTTAGTCCGTTTCTAACATGACGCAGACTTGCGGTAACATAAGCCTTTACTTAATCTACTGGAGGAAATAATTAAATTGTAACAATTTATTATTAGTCAGGTAAATGTATTATGGCAATTAATCAATTCAAAGAAAATCAATACAAAACATCAAATGATCTGAAATAAAGAGTAAAAGATGAACTTACAATAAGAATTAAGACAATAATGAGGTGATTGACTCTCGGGTGGGGATGCTAATTTTGCAAGAGAGAGTTCAAATGTTAATTTCCAGAAAAGTCCTTTGTTTTCTCAGTGAGTAGCCCTTTCCGAGTCTAGATAGTCTGGTATCAGTCTTACAGTTCTTTTAATGCTAAATGTAAAAAAGGACAGAAAGGTTCCAGAACTGCTTGCAGGAACATTTTAATATACAGGTAGAACATTAACATAGATTTTTCATTTCAGTCTTCTCAAATGCAAAGAGGAACATTTGGAGATCGATGGCGCTGGCACACTGCTATGCAGCATACAACCATCTTTCAGTATGAAGGACAATCATATTATATTGAAGTGGAACAGATTCACACTAGCTTAATCATATTAAAGGTGGTTTGTGCTGCATATTCAATTTGTGCTCAGTAAATAAACTGCTGTGCTGTTTGAATATGCTACATTAAAACATTTGCCTGTTGTTTTTGCTTAAAGGAATAGTTCATCTGTCCAGATAGCACAGGTTCATCTGTAAAATGTCTGCTAAAGATCTATTAATCTGGAAAGCATCTGCTGTGTAAAAACATCTGATATATGTCTTAGAAAAGGCAGTTTTACATACATTTTAAATCTTAAACATCTTAAAGACATTAAGATATAAATGTCTATATGACATCTAACAGGAAACGTCCTAGAGATGAATTGCAGATGAGCACTCAAAAAAATACATCTTGCACAGATGTAAATGCAGACATCAAATAGACATCTCCAAGATGTACTTGTGCTATCATTACTCACCCTCATGTCATCCCAAACCCGTAAGACTTTCGTTCATTATCTTCGGAACACAAATGAATATCTTTTTGATGAAATCTGAGAGCTTTCTGTCCCTCCATAGACAGCTCTGCAACTGAATAAAAGCAAATATATGTGAATAAAAGCCTAAATTCAATGTGTTCATCAGATAAATCGTTCAATTCATATCGATTAGTTTTACGACCTCTTATGAACATTTTGAAGCGTCAAAAGGTCAGTTGTGTAGCTGTCAATGGAGGGACAGAAAGCTCTCAGATTTCATCAAAAAGATCTTCATTTGTGTTCAGAAGATTAACGAAAGTCTTACGGGTTTGGATTGACATGAGGGTGAGTAATTAATGACAGAATTGTTATTTTTGGTTGAACTAACCCTTTAAGCAGTCATTCTTCAATCATTACACAACCAATTTTGCATAATATTAAAGGTATAGTTTGCTCCTTTTTTTCAGAATGACTGTGACAACAGTCGAGGCACAGATTTCAGTTTTAAAAAGAAGATGCTTTCTGCTGCTGGTAAAGATCGGACAGAACGACAGAACGCCGTTAATGGAAAACGGGACAGCGGGAAAAATGGACACAGTGAAGATGGACAAAAATTACTGACCACTTGATGGCATTTCTGAAAGACTGAATACAATTATGCTGCAGGTGCCATTATTAAAGGAGAACTCCGGCGCAAAATGAACCTTTGGTCTAATTACACATTGTTACCTAGTCAACCGTTATCTGAGATTTGTTTTCATGATTATCGAATGTAAATAGTTTTATCTCTAAAAACAGTTTAGCCTATAAAGCTAGTATAACGCTAGTATATTGGGCATAGATCAATGACAAATAAAAATCGCTTGTTAATACCACTAACAAGGCTCAAAATAGCCCCACACTAACACGGTAGCATAATGAGGGTCCCTACCTTCAAACCGAAGCATTGAGAACTTTGTCAGTGTCCAGACAGTTTAATAAGAAGATATTTTAAACATACAGTCAACTTCGCGTATACAGGCAGGAGCCATCTTTGAAATACAGCCTTTACCAGTCGATCTACGAACGCCGATCCAAGTACGCTGGTGAGATGTGAACGAGCTATAAGTTGTGATAAGGTGAGCACGAACAGCAGGCTTGGATCGGCGTTCGTAGATCGACTGGTAGAGACTGTATTTCAAAGATGGCTCCTGCCTGTATACGCGAAGTTGACTGTATGTATTAAATATCTTCTTATTAAACTGTCTGGACACTGACAAAGTTCTCAATGCTTCGGTTTGAAGGTAGGGACCCTCATTATGCTACCGTGTTAGTGTGGGGCTATTTTGAGCCTTGTTAGTGGTATTAACAAGCGATTTTTATTTGTCATTGATCTATGCCCAATATACTAGCGTTATAGGCTAAACTGTTTTTAGAGATAAAACTATTTACATTCGATAATCATGAAAACAAATCTCAGATAACGGTTGACTAGGTAACAATGTGTAATTAGACCAAAGGTTCATTTTGCGCCGGAGTTCTCCTTTAATGTCAAACGTTGCTTTGGCTTTCACAATGTATTACCGATTGATATAGTAATAAAGATAACTTGCAAAATTGTTCATTTAGATATTTTATTGAAAAAGTGATTCTGGAACATCAGTGCAAGATGTCTAAAGGTTAAGTGTGTAATTTGTATTAATCATCATTATTTTAACTCCTTTTGATGACATATGAGGCACAGAAATAGTTGTTTAATGTACATTGTTGTACATTTGTAACTTATTGTTCAATAATAAGACGTTCCCAACATATTTGTGGACATGAAAGCATCCACAAAAAAATAAAATAAAAAATTTGACATATCATTTAGAAAAAAAAGAAAAAAAGTTAAAGTAGCGCTTGAATAGCAGACAGCTTGATGACAGTCTTGACAAAATAAATGATAAATATTTCACCTGTGTCATTAGATCTGTCATTACGGAGAAATATTTGAGTTAAGGGTGTTCTGGGATCACGTAAGCTGCGATGATGACATGGGCTTATGTGGAACTGTCTTGTAGAAAAAAAATCAATGTCATTAATGTATTTTGCAGCTTTGGGCAAAACCTGGATGAGCAAGAGGAACTAGACTGCTACCCATCCTGTCCGATACAACGAGACCTGAGAGAACGAATGACTTCTATGAGCTGGTCCTTTTTAGTGAATCAGAAACATTTAATGTGACCAATGAAGCCCAAAAATAATATTCGGCTTTCGACAGCGATCTCATGTACCACCTGGCCCGATGGAGACATCTTGCATCTGACATCGAGACCTGCTCTAACAAAACCCAATAGCAATGTCTAATTCGTGAACGAACACAGTTATTCTGACTCTTGAGCTGATTCGGTTGAACCGGTTCACGAATGACGTTTGAATGTAGCCTGGTCCTACCAGACTCTCGTACACACATTTCATTTGTAGGGAGTCTGGCCACTCTCCATTGACAACCGTTAACTTCCTTGAAGGAGGGTACTCTGTTGAAGTTTAAAAATATTGGATAAACTATTGCCCAGAGTCACTCTGGATCTGCCATAACCATAGACAGTAAAAGAAAGGCCATAATCAATCGCTAACGTTTGTTCGTGACGCATGTCTACAACTCATACTAGCACACCTCAGCGTCATCGTTCTCAGCCACTCCCTTTATTCACTGATTGGACCGGTAAAAAATTGATCGGAGAAAACCTTTTACTGTCTGTGGAGAAAACCCAAGAATTTACAGCAAACCCAGACGTAGTGCTGAAGGAAAAGTTGCCAGGCTAGTTTGAATGACCCGGTTACAGCAATTACAGATTTCTCAATCAATTTGACACATTTCTCCAAACTCAGATCGCTGCTTTCAAAACAATTAACACGGCGATCTGAACACTTTGTAATTGTCAACCGATTGTCAGTTTTCGTTCATTTCATACAAATTAAACCATAATGCATAATTTTCTCAAAGCATTAGTACAACATTTAAATGGGTTCACAACAGTTCACACAGCCAATCAAAATTTGTATATTTCAGGGAGAGAAAAAAAACACATTTGCAGCTCTTTTTATTGATTTTTTTTACAAAAACATCATATTCTCAATTGCACATGGAATGATTTCAGTTGGCCCCAAACTGGTGAGTTAATACACATCACAGGAAATGTGATTTTTCTAATTGTTTACACAGCTACCACAATCAAAAGTAACAAACATTATTATAACCTTTTGGGGCGCCGCTAGCAGTTTTGGGCCCTATGAAAGAATATGAGGTTGGGCCACCTACCGCACCCATTTCGCACCAAACATATAACATATAATCTAGTTTTATTTGTAAATTGTAACTCTGGTAGATTATACATTTATAATTTCTATTACATTACTACTAGTACTGTTACTACTAATGAAATCGATCTCTGGGGCCCCCAAAAGTGTGTGGGCCCTTAGAATCGTAAATCATGGTGTCTTCTTGAGAGAAGGAAACAGATCCAACTAAGACATTTCGCTTCTATATTTGTATTGTACTACTATTGGTGCATGGTGTACATTTGTAGTTCTGAGACAGCCTTAGAGTGGCAATGTAAATGCCCAAACATTTTTTAGAATTGAAGTTGAAAGGAATAAAAATATGTCATTGTTAAAAAATACCACCAACCAAAATAAGAGGCATGTGGTGATGTTGAGACAGAAGAACATTCCCAACCATTATCATATATGATAAGAATATATTCTGTGATGAAATTCTCTGGCCAGATGTAAATTAGAGGGGTGATCAATAAACTTTGATTGCAGAACTGTACAACAATATTTGCTGCATGTTTGTGTTGTCTATGAATTTTTTGGGGGGTAGGGGAAAAAACGAATAGGCTAACAAAACTTATTGAAGAACTTTACGATAAACATGAATTTCATTAGTGTATCTGTGTGTCTAAAGCTGATTACGTTAGAAAAGCAATAGAGAACACACCGGTAGTTTTGAGGGTAGCATTTACTTCTAATAAATTTACTGCACAATGAAGTGCTGTATTTTTTTCTGGTAATGTATAAATACATTACCAGAAAAAAATACAGCACTTCATTGTGCAGTAAAGTTGAATTGTTTAAGTTAAGAGTGTGTTTTTAGTTTGCTTACCATGATTTAACTACAAGAACCGTGTTGTTGTTGTTGTTTTGTAGTAAAACCAAGTTCATTTTCGTAAGCGTATTTATGGAATCTTTAAGGAACTGGAATTCATCCAGAATCGGAACCAGCTGAATTGATAAATTTCCATATTGCCATAGTGTTTATAATTTAAAAAGTGATTTAGAGTTGTAATATATTTATAACGGTATCGTCATATTTACAGAATAGCATGACGGTGGTAACATGGTACAAAGATGCAATGATGGTAGTAACTTACAAGTTCATGTTATAGCTTGGCTAGGCATGGTCCTGAATGATTCTTACAATATTCACGTATCATGTATTTACATCAAAGAAGCCCAAAAATATGGCATGGTATCATGTAAAGACATTATATTGCTTTTAATACTACTTAGTGTATTGTTATGGTGAAAACGTTTAAACTTACATGTTCAGTGTTTCTCCTCCTAAATCAAAAGTTTAATACAATCTCCCGACCAATAAGTGGATCCGATATCACACTATCCAATCGGATTGAGCTATACTGCAGCAAACAGACATTCTCGGCAAATCAGAGGACGTGATCTTACAGAACAAAATGGCAGCGCTGGGGTGTTGAGAATTGGAAATGAACAAAAACCTGATTCATTTACTGCATAACCTGGAATATTTTGGGGTAAGCAGGATTTAAAAACAATAAATCATAAATTTGCTTTTTAGCCCATTTGTACATTTGATTTATACACCTTATGCGAGAACTATGTGTTATTTTTCTGTGAGACGTTATGAGTAGAGATGATGTCTGTCGTTCTTCTGCAGTACACAAATGAGTTCCATTTATATATGGTAGGTTGATTAATTAATGTTTTGATGTATAGTTTATAAAACCGACAGAATGAAGGTGGTGAATCTGAAGCAGGCTATCCTGCAGGCGTGGAAGGAGCGCTGGAGTGATTATCAATGGGCCATTAACATCAAGAAGAACTGTCCTAAAGGAGCCACATGGGACTACCTCAATCTAGCAGGTCATATCTAAATATATCATCTCATATTAAGTAGAGAAATTACTGTATCACACTATACACAACCCAGTTTTAGACATTTGTGAGCAATTAATTTTGCCCACTGTTGAGGAATCATGTACACATCTCGTATGCTCTCTAAGGCGGCCTTTATTTGATCAAAATTATAGTAATATTGTGAAATATTATTACAATTTAGAATAACTTTTTTCAGTTTTATTTTATTTTCTGTTTTCAGCAGCCATTACTCCAGTCTTAAGTTTTAAATGATCCTTCAGAAATCAGTCAAATATGCTACATGATATAAGGCTTAACTATATAATACTTTTATATATATATTTTTTAGATTTTATATATATAAATATACACACACACACACACACATATACATATAGAAACTGCCAGGGGCTCCGTAATATCAATATCCAATAGTATTACATGGTAATTTTGTTCTATAAAAAATAAAAAAAAACTGACAACTTTATGTGCACCAAATGGCACGTTTTATTATTTGCTTTTTATATTTTATTTATTTTTTCTTTGTTGTCCACAACCCTGTCAGAAGAACAGACCTGCAACCCTCCAGTTGACAGCCGCTGTGTTAGATGACACTCTGTGATGCATGTAACCTGTCGTGTAGTTGTTAAGGTGTGACTATTGTTTCTCCTGATACAGAGGCTCTTCTGGAGCAGGCTATGATTGGCCCATCACCCAACCCTCTCATCTTGTCCTACCTGAAGTATGCTATCAGTTCACAGGTAAAACGTACTGCTTGCAGACAGTCCTTGCTTTATCATAGCCTGTTATTTGCAACTTTCTCACAGAATAAATTAATCATGATGACTGTCTGCTAATACTGCACTTACAACAACAGGAACTGTAAGCTTTACTTTTGTGTGATGCTGCATCTACACCATTAAGTGTCAGTATAAGTTCAAGATGACTGCAATAGGCCCAGCAATGTTTTGACATGATATTCTCTCTCCCACCTCTAGATGGTGTCATACTCTAGTGTGCTGACAGCAATCAGCAAGGTTTGTGTTTATTTTTAAACATATTATTTTTAGACTTTTTTGACTCAATTTAATTTACATTTTCCATTTGTCTATCCACAGTTTGATGATTTTTCACGGGAGCTATGTATCAAATCATTGCTTGAGATCATGGGCATGTTCTCCAACCGACTCAGGTAGCCATCCATCAGTTAGTCGCATCAGTCCGTCTAACAGTCAGTGAGATGCAGTTTTCCTAGGACAGAAGTAATATGTTTTTCTCTATTGTGTTTCTTTTCTTGTAGCTGCCATGGAAAGACAGAGGAGTGTATAGGCCTGTGCCGCGCAATGCTGTGTACTGTGGTTTGGCTCCTGCAGGGCTGTGCGTGGTACTGTGAGAGACTGCGGGAGTCCAGCGGTCTTCCTGCAGTAGAGAACAGTCTGAGAGCCTGCCTGGACCGCATGAACAATCTGTTACACAGCACCAAGAACAGAGCCCTGGTGCACATCGCACGCCTGGAGGAACAAGGTGTGTGTGTATACTAAGAATAATTAATATTAATAATCTCTTTATGATATACTTACAAGGGCTGTACGTTAACTTTTTTTGCACATAGCACAGATGCTACAGATGCTGGTGCTACAGAGGTTGAAAGTTTTGTAGCACAGGCCAAACAGTTGTAGCACAAGTATAAAACGTCTGTTATCAGCCCTGAAAACAAACACAAGTAATGGAACTTAAAGAGGCATTGGTGTTCCATAAAGTGCACAAAAAATACAAACCATCACAAAAATAGTTTTTAGACAAACTTTTTATTTATTTGCTAAAAATGGAAGAGTACAGAAACATAACAACTTGCACCTTAACATTACACATCAAAGTAGAACAGATCTGTGGGGGCAGACATCACTAAAAAAAACCTCTTGTTTGCAAACTAACACTAACCTATCCCATGACACTCCTCTATGAGACTAAAACCCTCAACAGTTGCATCTTTTCTTTAGTTTAGTGCATAGTGTGTGTGTCACAGATCTAGCATGTCTGCTGGCCACTCTTTTGTATTTGTTATTTCCTTTTTCCACTCGGAGCTATATCTATAAATGTTCCTTTTTGTTTCTCCCTTACTTTGATTTGGTAAAATTGCTTCTGTCGATTCTTCCTCGCGGGCTCGTTTGGGATTTTCGTGGATCAATTGAAAATACTATAGCGCTTCATTTTCTCGTCAACTAGCAGCTGCGTAGAAATTATGGGCACGTTACTTACCTAATTGTGGGAAATGGAGTTGGACAAAATGACTCAATGCAGCCGGGACACGAGTTTTAATCACACAATAGACTACAACTACCAAGTATAATAGCAGTGTGCCATCAATCTCACACGCAAACAAGCACAATCACTTCACACTATTAAGCGGCTGTGTTATGAACATGCAAAACTGTATCACACGTGTGCTACAGTGGTAAATTTATTCATTGCACAGACCAATTTTTTCGTAGCACGTGCGACATATATGTGGCACACACTGGTCACAGACACGATGATGTACCTTTAATATCCCCAAGCTGATCGCTCACTAAATACCCCCATAGTCGTCATGTTTTCAGGCCATTTCAAGTTTGATTTTGATGTGACATAAAGCGGTGATATCTAAGTGGCGGAGTTGTTTACTTGCTTTTTAATTAGTCTTCCCATTAACACCGTCATTGTCTTCATTCAGGCCGATTCCAGATCGCGCATGAAAACAAGAGACGGGATTTATCACGTGAACCAATCATATCCAATCATAACTGATCATATCCAATCAAAGCGTACGCTTTAGGGAGTCTGTTAAAAGTCAATGGGCTCAGGGGAGGTAAAAGAGGCTTAGCCTCCCTCTGTAACTTTACCTGCTTGAGTCACTGTTGGACAGTGTTACTTTATAAAAACGAGTGACTTTTACTCGTTTTAATGTCACATTTTGTAATATTTACGTAGCTTTATTTTTGTAATATCGGTTATTTTCTCATACAGTTATATTTGAGGAGACACTGCCTCCATTGCCTCCTTGGAGGAAACGCCCCTGCACTACAGATGTCGTGGTGTACCTTTGATTTCCGTTAATGTAAAACTGGTGTCACTTTTGGACATTGTCACTTTATAAAAATATATATATAAAAAACTATTCACTGTTAATCTCATATTTTGCTATATTTGCTTTGTTTTATTTTCGTACTGTTATATTCTCATCCATTTTCTGAGTCAATCTTGCCTACTCTGTCACTTGCAACATGATGAGGCCATGTGACACTATAGCATACTGCTGTTTATTGCATAAGCAGAAAAAAATAGTGTATACTACACATGATTCAGCAAGTAGTCATCTAATTCCATTACCAATATAACCCTTTTCTGTGGCCTGTATCAGCTTAATCAGAATGACTCAGTGTGATTTCCTTTTTACAAATAATTTCTTTTAAACTCTGCCATTCATAGAATCAGATTTGCATCATCAATCAGAAATTGTTTCCAATTTTGTATTTTTTTTATCTAAAAAAAATTATGTGGGTCAATGTAAATTATTGAATTTATGTCTTTTTAATGTTTACAAATTATTAAATCATGATGATCATTATATTGAATCCCATTTAATTTGCCATGTCTTCTCTTGTCTCATAAGCATCCTGGACCAATGTAGAGCAAGCTTTGCTCAAGCTGTCAGAAAATCTTAATGCTGTGACCAATCAAACGCTGAAGGAAAATCTTGAGGAGTGTTTCTCATTGGTCAAGAGGTGAGAATCCAAAAAGACCTCAGTCTCACTGTTTGAAGTGCAGCAATGAAAGAGCTGGAAAAAGAAACTGATTACTCAATGCATTTGCAAAGAGGTTGCTGGCAATTATAAAATTAAGCAATGTTGTTATTATTGCAGTGATTTTAATGCAATTTGGCCATTTAGTAATTAGGCTAGTTTAACAATAACAAGGAGGCACACTTTATATTAGGTCTCTTTAACTACTATGTACTTAAGGTAATTGTTTGGTACAATGCACTTATTGTGTTCATGTTGTATTGCAAAACACTTTTGCTGCTATTGAGGGAGGATATGGGTAAGGTTAGGGTCAGAATTGATGGTATATGGTTAGGTTCAAGGGTGGGTTAAGGGGTAGGCGTAGGATCAACAGTTTAAGTATAGATGTTATTACATGTTTTTATAATGTATTTTTATTAAAGAAAAAAATATATATGTATGTAAACAGTAAGTGCATTGTATCAAATGATTAATTTAAATGTTTGTACATAGTAGAATTGAACAAGTTAAAGACACTTAATATCCAGAAGCATTGTGACAAAGATGAATCTTTAAAAAAGTTGATAATTTTGATTAATTTACATGTTTCACTTAAAGCTGCCTTTATTCTTTTAAATGATTAATTTGTGTTTTCATAGTATTCCTCAGATGTTGTGTCTTCAGTGTGATCCACCGGTCCACACCACATTTCCTTCAGTCCATGCCTTCGTCATGCTGGAGGGAACCATGAATCTCACTGGAGAGACGCAGCCGTTAGTTGAGCAGCTCATGATGATCAAGAGGATGCAGGTGGCTTCAGACACCAGTGTTCATACTTTAGATGAAGTAGTGTATGTGTGGGTTTTCTGATGTGTTTTTGTTTTTCTGTAGCATATCCCAGCTCCACTGTTTGTACTGGAGATCTGGAAGGCCTGTTTCACTGGACTCATCGAGTCTCCAGAGGGGAATGAGGAGCTCAAATGGACGGCCTTTACCTTCCTAAAGGTTTGGTTGAGTCACCAATCAATGACTACGTTTACAAGCAGCCAATAACCCGTTCAAAACCGGAATATTAGCAATAACGCGGTCGCGCACGGCCATGTAAACACCGGCAAAAACCCGAATGTGCTCATATTCCGGTTTTTAAAAACCCAAATATGATCCCTGGGTTACCCCTTTTCTAACCCGAATATTTGGTCATGTAAACGCGTATCGGCATTTCCCCCAAAAGGAACATTGATTTGTGTTCTGCGCATGTTCTATTCGCAAGGAATCTTGGTCTTTTGAGTAGAGGAACTTCTTGTGTGCGTGCAGTATACCGGAAGTAAACAAGAAGTAGAGGTAAACATGGCGAGACGCAGCTATCACCATACTTTTGGAGCGAGGAGGAAACCAATTTCTTTATTAGTGTGGTGAAAATAAAGGCGATCGCTATCTGCCCCGAACTATTCATTATCCGCGTGCTGCTGCGGTTGATGTTGTCTTTGGATACAGGAAGAAGAATCTGAAATGACGCATATTGCGTCTTAAGGTTGTCCGTACGTCCAGATGCTAACCATGCGCCGCCGTTTACATCGGGATATTGCCAATTGATTACAAATTCCATGTATGCAGGAGTAACTCTCTCTGCTCATGTAAACGGGTTATTCCGAATGTTTCAGAAACCCGAATAGGGATTGGGTTGCCGGATTCACAAAACATTCTTAAGAATATTTATTTTCTATTCTTTATTTTATTCTATTTTATAAAACTGTTATTTGCTTCCTATTTTGTAACTTAAAAATAATAAGATTTTCTATTTAAAGAAAAATTGGATTTTCAAATACATTTAAGAAAATCTTTTTTCTTAAGATTGCTCTAAAGACAAATTGGTTAAACTTTATTTTAATGTGTCCGTGTTACAGTGTAATTATACATTCAAGTACTAAGTAATATTAATTAACTACTGTATGTGTTGTTACTATAAGGTTATGGTTAGGGCTGGGCGATAAACAATATCATATCGAGATGATGATAAGCTCTGGACATTTTTACTCGATAAGGATTAATCTAGCAGCCTATCATACAGCAGAAAATAAACGCTACAACATCCAGTGAGTGCATGTCGCTAATAAAGTGATTTCTGCATGTCTCTGTGTGAATGAACCGCGTCTGATATACAAACTCATACAAGTGATACGCTCATGATGTTGTCAGCGTATGCCGTCTTAATAAGTGAGGACATGAACACAGGAACTTCATCTCCAGAGCTGCTCTGAGAGTCACTTCACAAGCTTTTCACGGTTTCATTTGAGAAAAATTACTGTCAAATATACACTAAAACTGAAAGATATGGAAGCTTGTTTCCGCCACTGAATAAAAATAAATAACTAAATAACTTTTTTTCTCACAATTGCGATATGAAGTCAGAATTGTGAGAAATAAAGTCGCAATTGCGAGAAAAAAAGACAGAATTGCGACTTTTTATCTCACAATTCTGACTTTTTTTCTCACAATTGCAAGTTTACATCTCGCAATTCTGACTTTATAACACATAATTGCGAGTTTATATCTCGAAATTCTGACATCTTTTCTCAGAATTGTGAGATATAAACTCGCAATTGCGAGTTATCAGGCCAATTCTAAGGGGGAAAAAAACCTAACTTTTTTCCCCTCAGAATAGTTTATATCTCACAATTCTGACTTTATAACACGCAATTGCGACTTTATATCAATCAATTCTGACTTTATATCTCGCAATTCTGACTTTATAACCTGCAATTGCGACTTTATATCACGCAATTCTGACTTTATAACCTGCAATTGCGACTTTATATCACGCAATTCTGACTTTATAACCTGCAATTGCGACTTATATCAATAAATTCTGACTTTATATCTCGCAATTGTGAGAAATAAAGTCAGAATTGCGAGATGTAAACTCGCAATTGTGAGAAAAAAAGTCAGAATTGTGAGATAAAAAGTCGCAATTACCTTTTTTACTTTTCATTCTGTGGCGGAAACAAGCTTCCATAGAAAGATCTTCATGACAAAGTATCAAAATAAAAGTCTGGTTTAACTTCAAGAAATGATGACAGAAAATACATCACTACTCTACCCTATTATACTAAAACGTGCTTCTCAAAGTAATAATATTATTATTATTTATAAGGAATATCATACAACCAAAAAATGTTTTTCATCCATGTCAATTGAAATGTATACAGTTCTGTTGTGCAGCATCTTATTTGACAAAAAATTCAATGTTTTGTTGTAAATTAATTATTATATTTTCATTTGATTACATTTTAAAAGCTTGATTAAATTGTTAGTTTATATACATGTTTATTAAATCATAAAACAAAGAATCCCCAAAAAATTAAATGGAAAACACAGAATTTAGTAGAAAATAAAATGGATTTTATGGGGCCCTAAATTAGAAGGTAGCTACTCTGTGGAGTTTAAAGGTGCTCTAAGCCAGCGGTCCCCAACCTTTTTTGCGCCACGGACCGGTTTAATGTCAGACAATATTTTCACGGACCGGGCTTTAAGGTGCTCCTAAAAACGCGTAGAAAACGCTAGGCGCGAGGTTGCACTCCGGAGGCGTCTGTCGTTGCTTAGCAACCATCAGCTGCGCTCTCCGTTACAGCAAGGAAATTTCAGCAATGGATTTCCACCACCGAAAAACCCTTGCTGTAAGTCTGTTACAAGATTTATTTACTAAGAAGAGTAAAAAAAAAAAACGCTGCAGTGTTTGGGTGCAAGACCGTGCAACCGATACTACAAAAATGCAAAAACCATGGGGAATTTCACCAGCTGATTCAGGAGCTCCGCCTGGACAATGGGAGGTTCAAAGCCTATTTCAGAGTGGACAAGGACCAGTTTGATTATATTTTAAGAAAAGTTGGCCCAAGCATCAGTAAACGGAGCTTCTGCCGTGAAACTAACTTATCTCTCCTGCGCAACGGCTCTGTATTTGTCTGAGGTTAGACTATAACTGAAGTGGTCATAAAACACCAGAAATAGCAAACACATACACATTTATATATAGAATATAGAACACTTCTGTATAAACAATGATGGATTTAACAAGGAATCAGTTGTGAGCATTAATATTTTTAGTAAAAAATATTTTTTACTAATAACTAGTGCAGCAGTTTACAGTGTGGAAGATGATTGGTTGGTTCTTGTCATGTGACCTACAGTGCGCTTGCGGCATTCTGAAAAGTTGAGATGTTTTTATCTCGATGCTGCGCGGACGCGCTTGGAAAAAACGGGCGCGTCGCTTCCATTATGAGCGCGCATACCGCGCGCCTACATTTGAAATAACAAACTTGAGCGCGCAAAAGACACGATATGTGAACAGGTAAATGTGTGAATAAATAAAACGGAAATAATGTAAGGTATTTATTCTTTCTGTGCGGCCCGGTACCAAATGACCCACGGACCGGTACCGGTCCGTGGCCCGGGGGTTGGGGACCCCTGCTCTAAGCGATGTTGGGTGACGTCACTTCTTGTTGACGTTCGAAGTATTGTCAAACAAAACGGAGGCTAGCTAGACCCTCCCTCCTCCTCATCCGCGCACTAACCCCCTAACCCCACCCCCAAATCCTTCTTGTCGGTGATTGGCTGGAACTGTTTGTCATGTTTCGTGGTGCGGGTTGGCCCAGTTTGTTTTTGTTGCCGTTTGTGGAGCCTGGGGTGTCTACAGAGACCTCATTTTTTACAGTGTGTTCAGGAGACAGGCAGCTAGCGGATAGTGAGGAGATGTTTGCTGTATGTGACAAAATGTTTTGGCCTAAAAAACATGTGGCATTGCTTAGAGCACCTTTAATTATGAACAAACAAGTTGATGTTTCCTCCTTTTTAAGGTCTAACATATATGTGGAAAGCATTTCCTTCCCCATTAATGTTAGATACATGAATATCGTGATTAAATTAAGACAGAAAATTTAAATTTTTGGTAAACTTATTTGAAGAACAAGACTCTTCATCTATGTTACTTGACTTTGTTTCAGGCAATTATTATCTATTTGGAGTTCACATAGTCAAGCTGTTGTTTATAGAGTAAAATTCATATTTTTGACATGACATTTCCAGATTCCTCAGGTTTTACTAAGGCTGAAGAAGTACCCACAAGGAGAGAAGACACAGGTACAATTATTCGACTGTTTACTTCATCTGTCCATGTAGGATTTTAACTGTTTTGGTTCTAGTTCTAATTTGTGTCTCACATGATACCTGAAACCTCATATGTCTGCCAGCAAAATATGATAGTCCACATAATCCGAAATGTTAATCACTCCATCTGACCTGTCCGTGTGTGTTTGTCAGGATTTTACGGAGGATGTGAATGTGGCATTTGAATATCTTCTGAATCTCACTCCACTGCTGGATAAAGCCGACCAGAGATGCAAGTATGTCGCCACTACCAACACCTGTGTTAGTTATGTGCTGAAAAATAGGAAGCTGGAATGATGATTTGTATGGACTGGAACTTTGTTGCTTTTATTCAAAATGACTGGCAGTACATTCAGGATATTTATTAATACCATGGTGTTAGATCAACTGGTAGAGCTTGGAACTTACATAAATATATACACACTGATCTGTTACCATAATCATGTACCATGATGTGTAAATGGTACTTCAAGAATACCATTGAATCTCTGACTTCACAATAGTGTTTTTGTTCAGTTATAAGGCTATTGTTCACTGTTGTGTGTGTGTGTGTGTGTGTGTGTGTGTAGCTGTGACTGCTTGAGTCTGTTACTGCAGGAATGTAATAAACTGGGCCTGTTGTCTGATCCGAACACTGCCAATCTTACTGCAAAACGGTATGATCAGAACATTTTATTCTTATTATATCATTAAAATGTGGCAACATGCACATTCTTGATCTATGTTCCTTGTTGATTTCTCTCTCTGTGCCATGTTTTTATCTTTTTTTCAGGACTGAGGACAGAGAACATGCGCCCAGACTGAAGACAGCAGAGAATGCCAATATTCAGCCCAACCCAGGCCTCATCCTGAGAGCCGAACCAACAGTCACCAACATCCTTAAGGTCCTCAGCTGGTTTTATATCATTTTATATTGATTGTCTTGGAAGCTCACAAAGTCTGTTAAAAACTTCTGCAAGTTATATTTTACCCCAATATCAAAAATAAGAAATTAGCCTGTTAAAGTCGCAATGAAACCGAAGTAGTGACAGATTTTCTATTCTGCATTGTAATGTTCATCCGAGTGTTACGTAATATCAGAATGAAAAAAAATGTAGGCGCATTATTCTGTGCATCAGTTTTTGAGATGTGAGCATGGCACTCAAAAGTGGAGACAGATAAACACAAGATTACAGCGGCTGATCCAGTTATGGTATTTTGATGAAACATTATGAGGTCAAAAACGAAATTTATTGACTTTTTATTTTTATGACAGTTTACTTTACAGTATGTTATACTTTATTCTATTATATTAATAGTGTTTTAGAGCAAAACTTTTTTTTGTCATTTATCATAATGCAAAAAAAAAAAAAAAAAATGTATCACATTTATACATCAAAATAATATTTGTATTGCAGTAATGAGACTTTTTTGCATTACAGTAATGAGAATGTGGAGGTAAAATGTGCTTAATTGTTATAAAAAATAATATAAGTAATGGTCCTGGAAATAGGCTTTATTTTCATTATGTAAAAAATATATATTTATTTCTATTAGAGTGACATATGATTTTGAATATGTTGTCTGTCTCTTCCAAATGAGTTGGTTAATGGTTTCATGATTAATATTTATTTGACGAGTAAAAAAAAAAATTACTAGGTAACACCACCTCTCAATAAGTCTGATTAGTTAATGTAAGTTGCAGATTAACTAACAATGGACAATACATTTTTTACAGTATTTGTTACTCTTTAACTTTATTTGGTTACACTTAATTGTAAGGTGTCATGTAATTATATGTTTAATATGGAGTAATATCAATTAATTACATGCATTTACTATAGGGTTAGGATAGGATTAGGGTTTGGTTGAGGGTTAGTTGCATGTTATTATGCATATTTTACTGTTATTACTATGATAAGAACATGTTACATATGTAACAAGGACACTGTAAAATAAAGTGTTACCCTTTATTTAATAAAAATACTACTGCTCATTGTTAGTTCATAGCTCAGGTTATTTAAATAATACAACTTTTTATTGTAATAATGTATTAGTAAATGTTGAAATTAACATTAAGATTAATAAATGCTTTTGAATAATTAGTTCATGGTAACTAATATTAACAAATTGAACCTTATTGTAACCTGTTAGCTGAACGATTTTCTTCTCTTTCGGTTTGTCTAGACTGTGGATGCAGATCATTCTAAGTCTCCTGAGGGGCTGCTGGGAGTTTTGGGTCATATGCTCTCAGGGAAAAGTCTTGATTTGCTACTGGCCGCTGCCGCAGCGACTGGAAAACTCAAGTCTTTCGCTCGCAAATTCATCAAGTATGACAATATGACAGAAACTGGATACATTGCATCAGGATCATCTTATATTTCCTCAAAGAAATACATGAACAAAGTGTCTTTATTTATATATATTTGCTGTTATTTCAGGCTTAATGAGTTTCCAAAACACATCAGTGGAGAAGGATGTAAGTCATGTGCTTTATTTTTCTACGATTACATGCAGCCTGTTAATCAGTTATTATTCAGATGGGCATTAGGCTAATATGTTTATGCAAGATAAAATTTCGGGACACTTTTAAATTTGTCATCTTCATGTATTTTTCTAAATTATAACGGAAAGTGAAGGACACTCTGTCCTTGAGTATTACTAGAGTAATACGGGCCGCATCTGCCGTGTGAACTTGCGTTGATTATTTTTAGCTTTATAGTGTGTGTATGTATTTATATACACACTTTTTACATAACACCTGTGAATATATTTTCCAGCGAAGTCTGCGTCAGTGCGAGCTCTGCTGTTTGACATTTCCTTCCTCATGTTGTGTCATGTCGTGCAGACCTATGGGTCAGAGGTCAGTCTCCACACACATGTATTATACAGATTAAGTGTTTAAGCTATAGAGCAAAATAATTTTACAGTCTGATGAAGTTGTGTAACATTTATTACATAATTCATTCATAACCACATCACAGAACACTTCTTCTTTTTTGACATCCTCTTCCTTGTCTGTCCAGGTGATTCTCTCGGACCCCAGCCCATCGAGCGAGACACCCTTTTTTGAGACGTGGTTGCAGACTTGCATGCCAGAGGAAGGGAAAACCCTGAATCCAGACCACCCCTGCTTCAGACCTGAGTCTGGGAAGGTGGAGAGTCTGGTGGCCCTGCTCAATTCTTCCTCTGAGATGAAGCTTGTGTAAGTGCTTCTTCACATCAGCTGCATCTACCAATCACTCTTGTCACATTAACATCTTCATAAAACGTTGATTTATATAGCGTCCACTTCAGTAGCTGTGTTAGTTAAGTTTAATTTATTTCTATGAATCGGTTCAAACTGTTTGTGAATTGCTTCAACAATTTATTTGTCATATATTTTTGACTATATATATATATTTAGTGCTTATAAATGAAAATGATTAAATGCCTATCTTTACTGTATAGATAATATTTATTATGTACTTATATATCCAACTTTATATAGAGCTGTGCGATAATATCGTTTACATTTTTCAACAATATAGACAATCAAGCAGTTGAGATGTGCTATAGTATATATCGCTTTACATGAGGGTACTGTATGTATGCAAATAAAGTTGAATATAGTTATATATCCAACGTTATGTATAGAGCTGGTCGATAATATGTGGAAAACATGTCTTCATCATTTTATTGTTTGTTTTTACTGTATTTTACTTCTTACATTTTAACATTTTGAATATTCAACACCGGCTGTTTAAAATGATGGTTCCTCTGATTGGATAGATAAAAAATACATTTTCTGTTCTGTTATTAAGTTATTATTTTATTATTTATGATTATATTATATTATTATGAACATGAACTAACAATGAACAAAACATGTGTTACAGTATTCATTTTTGTTAAAAGAAATACAGTCGTTCGTGTTAGTTCACAGTGCATTAATTATTGTTAAACAACTTTTGATTTTAATCATTTATTAGTAAATGTTGAAATGAACATTAATTTAGATTAATAAATGCTGTAGAAGTATTGTTCGTTCTTAATTCATGTTAACTAAAGTAGTTAAATAATGTTAATTAATGACACCTTATTGTGAAGTGTTACCAATGTTTTATATCTGCATCCATTTTACATGAGGTAAATCATTTTAGTGTAATATCAGATAAGGCTGACTCATTTTGAATTTTATTAATATGAAAATGTTGATGAATTTCTTTGTGCTGGCTGCTGCTGTTTCTTGAAAAGATGGTTGTGGGCATTTATATTACTCTCAAAAGCCATTGAGCAGTTCAAGCCACATGTTTTTCATGCAACTTCAATGAAAAGAAATTCTAATATAAGCACATATGCAATTTTGTTTTTTATGATTTGCTTGATCATTGAAATTGAAATAGCACATATTACATGCATTTACGTTTTTGATTATTTTATTATAATAATAATCAGGCAAATCTGTAGACACAAACACCATCACACACTTCTAGCGTCTATTTTTTTTATTGTTTTTAGAAAATCCTGATTAGTGCACCTTTAAAATGACCTTTGTTAAAACAGTTTACTAAATACTGAATAGTATGGTATCTCGTTCAAATGGACGAGTTTCTTTGAATAAAATTTTAAAGCTGGAATTAGTTCATTTTTGAATCCAAAATCACATATTTTCAGTGGATATACTGCATTTGTTTAAGAATTTGCTTATTCATGGAACAGGACAATCTTGTTTATGAAAACTTCAGTAAGCTATTTTTGAATTGTTGAATCAAGGTTGTGTGGGCTGTCATATGTTAATGAGCTATGGCTTCTAAATTAATATTTTGCAGTTTGGTTTCAATAAATGGAGGAAGTTTTTCGTTGTGGTTGTTTGGTTTTGTGTTACTTTTTTCTGTCTTAAAAAAACATTTTCTATCTCTCTCCAGTCAGATGAAATGGCATGAAATATGTCTCAGTACTCCTGCTGCCATACTGGAGGTTCTCAATGCCTGGGAGAATGGAGTTTTATCAGTAGAGGCTGTTCAGGTGAGGACATTCATGGGACCCTAACCAGCCTCAAAGATTCTAAAGCAATAAGAGTCATGACAATTTGGAAAGATTTTTTTCTGAGTTGTGCCATATTTTCAGAATACAGTAGTTTCATCTTTATGGCTGTACCTGAAAAAGTCTCTTTCTCTTTCTGTGAGTGTAGAAGATCACCGATAACATCAAAGGGAAGGTGTGCAGTATGGCCATCTGTGCCGTGGCATGGCTGGTGGCTCATGTTCGGATGCTAGGATTGGATGAGAGAGATAAACCTCAGACTATGATTCGTCAGCTCATGACTCCCATGTCAGGAGAAAACACTTTGCAGTTCTACCATGAGCGGTACGGATCTCTACACAAACACACCAGACTACATAACCACACAAAATTTTAGGAAGTAAACTACAGGTCATGAGATCCGAAAAAATGTTTATATTAAGATTATCTAAATTAATTGAAATGCTAAAAAAAAAACATACAATTAAGATGCAAACTGAAATTATTTATATATATTAGTGCTGTCAGTCGATGTAAAAAAAAAAACGAATTAATAGCACATTTTTTTCTGTAATTTCATTTCACAGATCACATTTTATAGATGCTCTCCAAATTAATGTAGAAACAACTTAAAGCTGCAGTCCGGCGTTTTTCCTCTTTGTCGCCATCTCTGTTCGAAATCTGCAATTGCAGTCATTCGCGGAATTATCAACTTTACGTGGGTTGTACTTCAACACCCTCGACACGGCACAGCGCGGATGAACAATGTTTGAGGAGAGTGTGCAGCTGTCAGTCACCGCACCGATGTGGATACTGGCATTCAGAATCACAGATTATTCTTTTTGGAAGTATGACCAACATAATAATTTTCACCGGAAAATGTCATCTGAATTAGTAAGAAACATCACTTTCTTTATCTGTTCTGGTTCTGACATTGCAGTAAATCGCGCTGATTAAATCTAACAATCGCTTATAAGTTATCATATCACGCAAAACCGTGTAAATTATACTTTGTTTCTCAAATTGTTAATGTTAACAACGTCAGCATTGCGTGACTACATGTAATGCCCTTCCGATATGTATCCTTGTTTTCGCATGGGTCCGGTTGCAGTCTCTCCACTCCGAAGTCCGAACGAAGTCTTTTGCATTTTACAACGGGTGAATCTGTTGTCACTGGTGATTGTCGTTTGAACCTTTCTGGATCCGCCATCAAATTGATAAGTTTAATTATATCAAGTGCTGTGAGAAAAGGCTATAAATCTCCACCTCCAACATCCTCATACGCAATATAGCTTATACTAGCCGAGACTCCTTCTTTATGTGTACAGATGTGACGTAATGACGCAAAGACATGCTCAAATCTCCCGCGGAAATTCACCAGTACCACTGGAATTAAAAACATTATTACAAGCTTACCGTTTTGAATCGGACTGCAGCTTTAAAGACAGTATATTTTAAATATTTTTTGTAATGGCATCTTTTTATGAATGAAGGCCAGTATCACTGTTATATATACAGTATATATATATATATATATATATATATATATATATATATATAATGTGTATATATATAAATAAATATTGGCTAAAAGTGATTATAAGAAAAAAAAAAGTGATTTATAATTTGAAAGGATTTATGAAAGTTGTGTGCCATGTACTGCCCTGTTTAGTTCCAGGTCTTCAAGATTTCAGGCAGGTGTGTTTGATTAGGGTTGGAACTAAACACTGCTGATCGTGGTTCTCTAGGTACAGAATTGAATAGCCCTAAAAGACTGGTATTTGTCTCCCTCTTTCTCTCACACCTTCTCCAGTGTGGTGATCATGAGCTCTATCTTGGAGCACATGTGTGCTGATGTATTTCAGCAGACAGGACTGTCCCTGCGGCCAGCGGTTGAAGGTCAGGAGGTTATTCCCTACCGTAACCTTCTCCCAGCACGACTGCCCATCCACCAGGCTCTGCAAACCCAGTTTAGGGAGGTCCTGGAGAAGGGCTGGGTGGACTCCCATGCATTTCATCTTTTTGAGAACCTACTACATATGGGAGGGGTTTTCTGGTTTACTAACAACCTGGTTAAGGTAAATGTGTTTGGGATTGCACTATTAAAGATTGAGGGAAATGAATTGTACCTGTAATCCGACTTTTGTGCATGTGTTTGTGTTGTAGGAGCTCCTGAAGGAGACCCGTAAAGAGTGGGCGTCTCGTGTGGTGGAGTTGCTGTACAGTATTTTCTGCCTGGACACACAGCAGATCACCCTCACCCTGCTGGGACACATTCTGCCACGTCTCCTCACTGACCCTGCCCATTGGCACAGCCTGGTAGATCCGCCTGGAAGAGCCCTGGCAAAGTATGCCTTTTTTTTTTTTTTTAAAGCATTTTGTGTTAAAATTGTGGTGAATGCATTACACACTTTAGGTACCCTTAAAACAATAAGGTTTACTCTGCCTTTTGTCATTCCAAATCTGTATGACTAATGATAATTCAATTATATAGGATTCATCCTAGGCCTTAAAGCAGTGGTCTCAAACTCGCGGCATTTTGTGGCCCCCTACTTGACATTAAAGTTTAATGTTAGTGCGGCCCGTCGTTGCGTGTGGCGCGTTTAAAAAAAAAAAATACTTTTTTTATCCCTTACGGGCTACCATAGATAGTCTCGTGACAGCTTACGGTGGGTTTGTTGTCAATAGTTGTCATAAACAACCGCGAAGTACAAACATACTGCGCCTGGAAAAAATGAGCGCGTCGCTTCAATTATGAGCGCCCTTGCCGCGCGCCTACATTTGAAATAATGAACTTAAGCGCGCAAAATATGTGAGCGCGATATGTGACCAGGACCCTTGGCGAGCTGCCACCAATCAGGCCACGAGCTACTGGTAGCTCGCGAGCGACGTGTTGGAGACCCCTGCTCTAAAACAATGTGAGAATAATCATTTTGAGCTTGTAATATGTGTCCAACAGGTTGATAAGAAGGTTTGCTTTGATTTGTGCAGTCAGTAATTTGAGACACTATACATGTGTAAAAAGAATTCAATAAGACGGGCAGACATGACTGCAAATATTTGTATTTCAAAAGCAATAATTGTTTTTCTAAGTATAATAAAAGGAAATGTGCCTTCCAAAAAAAAAACATTCAATATCATTTATGTGTTGTATAAAGAAAATAAAAAGGACATAAGCAAATATAAATATCACAAATATGTGTTATAGACAAAGAAAGTTTGTAAAAATGAACTTCAACTGTCAGAAGGACAGCTCATGAAGAACCAATCATGTACAGAAAGGAATGTTCAAATTCAGAGGAACAGTTCAGAAGAAACGTTAATGATAAATATTGAGAAGATTGGATCAGATGTGCTCCTTTTTTGGAATACCAACTTGAATGCTATTTTTTGTGGAATACTTGATGCGGCCCAGCCTGACCCCGACTCTACCTCCAGCGGCCCCCAGTTAAGTTGAGTTTGAGACCCCTGCCTTAAAGGGATACCCAGAGACTATTTATGTAGAGACATACCACTTCATCAATCCTTAATACAACTATATAGGGAAAACCCGTAACGCCAAAGATGGCGGTTGTATGCACATGTCCCGCCCCTCCCGCTGGAAAGCCAATCGTCTGCTTTTAACAGTCAAGCCGGGAAACATTTAAGCCTATCGTCTGGTTCCACTGACGCATGCGCACAGTTGTAGTTTGCGACAGCGCAAAATACGTTACTGTTTGAAAAGGCGGCAGATTTGATATGCAGTGTATGTGTGAGTTGTGTAAATATCAGACATCAGAAGTCTCCCGCAGATTGATAGCGGCTGATGCCCGCAAATTAGTTCAAATCTCCCGGAATCTAGAGCAAGCGAGCAAGAGCTCGCACATACTGTGCTTTAAACTGTGTAGCGTGCGCATGACAGAGGGAGAGAACCCTTGCGCATGCGTAGTAAAAGTATAACCTGTGGGGAAAAAGGCCTTTTAAACCTTATTTTGGGGCAAAGTCATCAAACTTTTTCAGCGATTTTTATCATATTTTACTGCTGTTTCTATACATGCAGTTTTTATGTCCCGGTGACCAGTGAAACTGCAGTTCTGACTCTCTGACCATTCATTTAGATAGGAGCCTGGTCTTTGTTAGTCCGAAATAGCTGACCGGAGGCGTTGCCAAGATGGCGGCCGAGTGGCATGACTTGCCTAAAAGGACTTTGGGATACCCTAAAATGAAAATTCTGTCATCATTCACTCACTCTCAAGTTGTTACAAACCTGTATGAATTTCTTTCTTCTGCTGAACACAAATGAAGATCTATGAAGAAATGGGTAACCAAACAGTTGATGGGCTCCAAAAAATACTATGGGGCCCAATAACTGTTTGGTTACCCATATTCTTTAAAATTGAATCTTTTGTGTTCAGCACTAATCAAAACAGGCTCTCTTCCAAAGGGGCAGCAGGATCCAGATTATTTAAATGAATATATTATAAATACAATTGATATAAATAGTATTATTAATATATGAACTAACTTAATTCAAATACAAAAAAAAAAAAGGTAAACTTTTTTTTTTTAAACAACAATTCCAAAAGAGAATTCTAAAATTATTTTATATCTTATTATAAATACAATTTATATTGATTTTAATTTTATTATATTAAGATTATCTAACTTAATTTTATGTATTTTTTTGTTGTTGTTTTGAACATGGTTCATAAATGAAAGACGAATTTATGTATGAATGACGGATTTATGTATGAATGAACTGAAGTTCTTTACTCTCTTTTCCTCTTTGGACTTGCTTTCTTTCATCTGCTTCCTCTTTTTTCAGTCTGAGATTCAAAACGGACATCCGTTGTGATGGATATGAAGTTGTCAGGCTTTTTCCTTGGTTTCTCTTTTTTTTTTTTTTTTTTTTTTTTTTTACTTACAGTTAGTTTAACAGACATTTAGATGAGATCAATCACCCTTACTAGATGTAAACCTTTCATCTGACAGAAATTACGTGGGGGAACACCTGCTTTAACGCAGAAGAGAGACTGCATTTTAAATTTAATTTCTGTCGACCTTTCAAAGTATAAAAGCATCTAGATGTTAACTTCAAAACTAACTAAAAGATACAAAAATCCAATTTTGATTTCACAAGGTATTTATGAAAAATGATAATGTGTGTGTGTGTGTGTGTGCGGGTGTGTGTTATAGGTTGTCAGTGTGGTGTGCTCTCAGTTCTTACTCGTCTCATCATAAGGGTCAAGCATCGGCACGACAACGCAAGAGACAACGTGAGGATATAGAGGTCGGTTACACTGTTTCTCACACAGCTTCTGTTTTTAATTGCCTCGGCTCTATTACGCTTTTGTAAAGATTCCTAATTTTGTTTTGGATGTCTCCTACAATAGGTTTACATCCATTCAAGGTCAAAAAACACTTACATTTTTTCATGATATATATTGCAGCATCACCTCTTTGCTCACAGTGTCTGAAACGGTTCTATAAAGGATTTGGTCTCTCTAAACCCTCTCTTTTCAGAGAGCCTACTCTGTTTTGATTGGTCTCTACCGCTTACTGCGTGTGTCAGTAAGGAAATGCCTATTTGAATTACCGTATCTAAATTTCAGCTCCAGAGGCTTCCTTAGCACTTGAGCCACAGTGATATGAACGGTTACAATTTTACGTATCAATTTGAGCCCGGGTCCTCATCCTTGTTAATTGCTTGGTAAGTGGATTTGGTTTCACAGCGCAGAAAACTGGTTTCTTGTCGTCGACATGTAGAGAAGACGCAATCTTTTCCAGTCCTCAGCTACAACTACAGTGTTTGTAGGCCGGGTCCAAATAGACGTTGTTCGCGGGCAGCCAATGAAGACCATAGGATGGCATTATACAAATGTGTACAAACCTACGTAGGTCTGGGCAGGAAGTAAGACTGGAATTACTGATGACTCGTTTCAGGCAGTTCAAAATCAGTCTTTTTTTTTCTCTCTGGGAGACAAATAATAACTCAATTTATTGTTTACTTGGATCTTTATAACTTTTCAGACCTTTTACATTCACAAACATCTATATTACACACTACATGAAAGGTAATGTCTGAAAAAGCACAATGGAGCACTTTAACTGAACTCAGTCATGCTGTCTATGCGTACAGACATTTGTATAATTAACACATGTATGTCTTACCCCTTAGCACATACTTCTTAAAACTTAAACTAAAATTTAAGTCTCACTCATTGTTCTCTCATTGGTTGTAGGACTACACCAGCCTGTTCCCTTTGGATGACACGCAGCCATCTAAACTGATGCGTCTGCTTAGTTCCAATGAGGACGAGACTGTCATGCTGTCCAGTCCAGGTCATTTCCCGCCTGCCCCACTTAACACAAGCTGCACAAAAAACAACACCTGCATTAAAATCGTGCACATCTGAGGATTAATGTGCCATTTTTATCTATTAGTCAGTCTAGAAACTTGTTAACCAAATCTGCCTATGCTGCAATAATTGTAAGATGTCAATTTAGCAGAAAAATCCCCACAAAAATGCAACATAGCTTGTGATAGTTTTGAGCTTCCTGTGGCAGTATCACTCAATATGCCTATGACACAATGCATGTAACTTATTTTCCAAAAATAATTTGCCAAAGAAAACCAAAAAAAAAACATTTTTGTTAATTTCCTTCATTTAGATTAAGAATCTTTGCTGAATTAATACAAATATTTTTAACTGCCTTTAGGATTACTGTTACTTCACTGAAAATATAGACTTTTCCCCCTCCCTATTCTAGCTTGTACTAATCCGGACAACGATTGAAACTTTGAATTGGTAGCACTTCTCACATTGTTGTCTTTTTAGGGTGAATCGCTTGTTGCATTCCTCATTTGTAATCCACTTTGGATAAAAGCATCTGCTAAATGAATAAACCTAAATGGATAGATAGAAAGAGAGAATATCGAGAAAACTGTATTGTTATAAGAAGTGTCTGAAAGCATTGACTATTTTGTCACTTTCACTAAAAAAGGAGGAAGAGCTGGAAATGAAAGTGTTGGTTTTATTCATGCAGTAAACCGAGAAAGGGAAGTATAGTGAAATCCGCTTTGATAGCCACTGTGACACAGTACAAATTTTTTACGGTTTCTACGTATATTACAACATTTAGGTCTGTTAAAACTGACTCTAAGTAAACTGATGTTATCTTTCTAGGTGACCGTTCCATGAGCAGTTCACTGTCTGCCTCTCAGCTTCACACCGTTAATATGAGAGACCCTCTCAACAGAGTGCTAGGTTTGTGCTGCATCTCTGCTGAACATTTAGTCCCACTATATAGATTAAATAACATGGTATTACCATCTCTGTACTGTAGTACCACTGCACTACCTCTTACAAGCCGTGCTTACAAGCAGATTCTTGTCTTTTTTTTTTCTAGCAAATCTGTTCCTGTTGATTTCCTCTCTTTTGGGGTCTAAGACCGCAGGCCCTCACACACAGTTTGTTCAGAGCTTTATCGAGGAGTGTGTGGAGTGCTCAGAACAGGGCAGCCGGGGCAGTATCTTGCAATTTTTGCCCTTTACCATGGTGAGGGAATCATCTACAGTACTATACCAGAATGCTGAATGTATATCTGTGTGTGTGTTGTGCATGTAACGCTGCACAATTAATCATATTTGAATCAGGATTAAAATTAATGCTTCTCTCACTTAAATATAATCGTCTGTGATATGTGCCTCCTTGATATATATAATTTGACATTTCTGATATCTTGCGTTTCTTTGGTCACCAGATGTCAAGAGTTTAAATGCCCCATCAGAGCTTTTCTGTAGATACATTTTCTGCCCAGTGTTTTACTTAATCTTCCCAACTTGGCAACCACGTGCACATGCTCTCTCTGCAATGCAAAAAGCGCTGATGATCTGAAAACGCTGACAAACATGTTTGTTGGAGTTTAGCGATCTCCATTGCGATTATTCTGCTCAAATGAAAGCTTAATACAGCCAAACTGTGTTCATTCATGGGGCCGCTTGTGCTATTTGCTATGACTAAATCTGGGATCAAACAGTCTCAGTGACTGACTATAATAAATCCAAACAAAAACTTGACTATTTTTGCCATTGTGGATGCACTTGTGCAAGTTTTGTTGTTTTAATAGGGAAAAATGTACAATCTTGAATTAATATTAAGAATTTATCTTTAGCTTCTTAAGGTTTTACCATTTTTCATAATGTTGAGAGTGTGTTGATGTAAATACATATGATAATTCAGGAAACTAGATGAGATAAAATAAACCCTGCGTATGAGTTGGCGTTCTCTTGATTTGTGCTTATATGAATGTGCAAAAATTCTAATGAAATGTAAAAAGAAATGGTAACACTTTATTTACATTAAATTGTGCATATTTACGTGCAATTACCTCTAAACCGAAGCGAAACCCAATATTAAGTACATGTTGTTAATTGATATTACTCGGTACTTAAATTAATAATTACACTGTAACAAGGACAACGTAAACTAAGGTGTAACCAAAGAAAATTCTCAAATGAGAAGTCTTGATCAATAATCGAATTTGGTTACACTTTCTCTCAAAGTTCTCTCAATCTTTGTTTTATTTATTGGCATAAATTATGATTATCAGTTAAAATGATCGTTCAGCTCTTTATTTTAGTATGGAAAACCTTTACTTTTTTTATTTGTCTTCACAGATTTCAGAACTTGTGAAGCTTCAGGCACTCGCAAAACCCAAAACTGTGCTGTCCATCACAGACTTGAGCCTTCCACTGGGCCGGAGGATGGCAGCTAAAGCCATCGCTGCTCTATAGAGGACATTCACTCCAGCACGCCTATTTTGGTGGGTGTGCAAGAGTGAGGAAACTGCTACGACCTCCCTTCCCAAAAGAGTCATTTCTCATCATCTACTTAGGCTTCCAGTAACCTCTGGGGGTTGGGATGGGTTGTGATGTTGCATTTACGTCTGTCGCCTCGAGGACAGCTCAGTGTTAGTTCTGATTTGACACACAGAGTAGCTGACAGCTGACTGTTCACATTAATTTGACATTTATTTCCATCACTCAGAAGTGGAAACAGAAAGTAACATTGTGGTATAATGTTTGTTTTTATATATGTTATAACAGGTTATGCATTATTGCCTGTTGACAACTTTTTTTGTGTTTTTATAAACAATGACTGTGATTTGGATTTCCTGCAAACTCTAAAATTGTATATTTTTACTAAAATTCCAATAAAATGGTAAAATTGTTAGAGATGCTGCTTCTCTTTGAAGTGTCTTTTTTTTTTAAATGTGTCTTGATAATGATAATTTGTCTTGTGTTCTCGCCTGTCAACAAAAACGAGCAAAAGTGTTTGTTCAGCAGCGGTTACTTATTAGATTTCCACTGAACATTCAGAATCATCTCTGGTTTCACACTAAGAAATATCTTTCTGCGGATGATTTGTACCATTAGATATTATCTGTGTTCATTGGAACAACTAATTGCAGGGGTGTATTTTAGCATTAGTTGGCCGCCTTTTCTCAATCTGCCCGAAGTTAATTCTTTGATTAAAATAAGATTTACAAAATGTATGTTTCATTGTTTCAAATTTTCATTATACATCTATAAATATACACTGCCCAGCCAAAAAGAAAGTCGCTGTTTTGATTTAAACAAACGAGTCTATGAGAGTCTGTGAATGGTTGAGAGGGTGTATAAAATAATTTTCCTACATGAATTGGCACCTCTGAGTCCAGACCTTAAGTCCATTGAAAGTCTTTGGGATGTGCTGGAGTAGACTTTACAGAGTGCTTGGCAATACACGATCTTGACCAAAACTGAATGCTCTTGATGGAAATAAATGTTTTGATGTTATTTCCATCGAAATGTGCATGCATTTTTGGTCAAGATCTTGTACACAATCTACTACATGCCTTCTGTCATCTGACTGATATTTTACCTTTTTTTAACCTTTTAATTCCATATAATATATTCTAAAACTGTACATAGTACATGTCTTTTGCTGTGAAATGTTTACTATTTTTATAAAGTAAACGTAAGAATAACTTACTTTTATTAATATTGCAAAAAGAACATTTACCGCCCTGAATCAAGTTAGGTTTACTTTTTTTTATTATTATTATTTTTTTTTTTATCATTGTTAAAATGTATCAAATGAGATACAGCAGACATTTAAGGAATGTTTATCTCTCGATCATCATTGTACAGCATTGCATTATATGACCCCCGCCCCCACCATAAAAACTACAGCGATTTGATTATAAAACTAAGCAATTAGATATCATCTTACTGAGAGATACCATTGGGAGATGTGACAACTGATATTGCATTTTATGCAACTGATTTACATTTGGATTACACTGATTTAAGCTATCAGAATTGTACTTTTTAACAGCAACAAATTTAGTTTTACTCAGTTCTTCCTAAAGTATGAACTCCATATTTTCCTATATCATCCTTTATGAACCATAATAGCCTAAAAAAACACATATTCAAACCTCTATTAAATATACATATATATATATATTGTCTAAAGGTTAAATAAACTTTTTTTCAAGATTTTTTTTGTTTCATTATTTCATGTCAGGCTTTTTAAAAAATGTTTTAATCTTGACACTTGTCATCATAAAATGTGGTTGCTCAACATTTGAGAGCAAGGCACAGCACAAAGACCAACCCAACAATGCCTATACCATCTAACCCTAACTAAGGCAAGCATGGGAATGTCAAGACCCAAATCCAGTTGATCTGAACTGACCCAGGCAGTTTAGACAAACCAAAAGATCCCTTAAAACAAAGAAAGATTAGTCAAGTCAAGTCACCTTCATTTATATAGCGCTTTTAACAATATGGACTGTTTCAAAGTAGCAGCTCTAGAATAATGTTATTGTCCAGCTAAAGTTAGTTTTGATCATTCACTTCCGTTGCAAAGATCATTAGTTATTAACTTAGGGGACCTTACACCTTACATTGACCTTACACAACACCGTTCTAACAGAAAACCCTTAACACGCTCCAGCCCGCTCATTCGCACAAATCCGTGTGAGTGTGGCTCGAGAACACAAACCTTGAAATAGGCTCCAAGGTGCAAGCCTTGAAGAATATATATATATATATATATATATATATATATTCTCCAAGGTGCAAGCCTTGAAGAATATATATATATATATATATATATATATATATATATATATATATATATATATCTACGCAAGCTTTAAAAACGCAAACCTGTGAAAACACTGACGGCATGCACATGCGTATTACATGTTTAGTCTGTAGGTATGCGCATTTGAATATACATGTGCGCAGGCGTGTAGTCTTTCTTTACATATCTGGCCTTAAAAATGTATAATAGGCCTACAGAATTATTTATCGCTTCCAAACTATTTTGACAACGTTTTATCTGTACAGCGGTAAAGGGAAGGGAAGGAGGCCTTCACATGAGAGACTAGTGACACTTCAGGACTGCGTTGTCATCGTGTCCAGGCGCAGGTCCTTCATATCATATCCAGATACGGCCTGGATCCGGCTGACTGCGGTATACCTCGGGATTAACAGAGAGACTAATATTAGCGTAGACGCCATCCTTCGAATGATGTAACAAGTACATCAGGATTTATGGAAAGTGTTCCCGGTTCCGGCTGACCTAATCTATGCAGCCTAACATTGAATTATAGAAGTTTATAATGTAGGTCAAAGAGATGTGTTTTTAGTCTAGATTTATGTATTCAAGAGACACTTTTGAGGTTTGTGAAAATTAGGGCTGATGAATATCATGGCTGAATGCTATACCATTTCAATTCAGTGGTTTAAGGAGGGGAACTTTATCTGTACTTCCATCTAATTTGTTTACAGTTCGGCTGTTAAGTGTTTTAGAATAGTTTTTAGTTCAAAAAGTCTTTCAATTATGTATGCACAGTCTTCTTTTGAGAACTTTGGGCATTTTCACTTGGTGTTAAATATTTTTGGTAACACTTTATTTTAATGGTCCCTTTTAAACATCCTGTTGACTATAAGTAACGTCAACTTACTCTAGCCCTAACCGCACCAGTCTACTAATACTCAACTGACACTCTAGAGAGTTAGTAGACATGTAAGTGTAACATCACTCAACAGAAGGTGTTAAAGGCACCATCATAATAAAGTTAAACCAAATTTTTAATTAGAGAACTGTGATGTGTGATATAACCAATAATGGATCCTAAATAATAATCCATTCATTAAGAACATTTTTAAATGTAGTGGGTATGACGTCATAGTGGATAAAGTGAGTAAACTCAATTTGTTGCGGGTCAGCAAAAAAAAAAAAAAGACCGAAACCATATGACTTGGAAATACAAGTGTAAAATCAAATGGAAAAGAATACTCATAAAACCTAAGAACTGGATAAAAATAGAACTTGTTACATAATATCCTGTATGTCAATAATGCCCTTTCGATGTCAAGGAATGCCCAGTGCCCACAGCGTCAGAACAGAATTTTCTTTCTCAGTAAAATCAGTCATTCTGTTTATTTGACTGGACTCTTATTTTAGATTTGTAAAATTACTTTTTTTTTTAAAGCTTTTATGAGTGTTGGCATTGGTGGAAATGGCTGAGATTCTCTGGGAAGACCCTAGTTGGGGAGTCGCTATACAAATAATTTTTGAATTATTTAATATTTTCCATATTTATTTATTTTAGTACAATGTCATCATAAAATGCTAATTATGTAATTCATGTTATCTTCATCACCCGTATTATTTTTTTCTCACACAGTAGGCCTTAGGACTCCTTTATAAGGAGATCATCATATTTGGCAGTCCCTGGTAAAATAGTTATGAAACCCTGAAAAAGGCTGTTTGTGCCGCTATACGCGTGGGTTGTTTTTCCCCCCATGTCTTTTAAATGTTCTATTATGAGATAGATAGCCAGTCAAATAAAGGCTTTTTATCAATTCCTAAGAAGAGTGCCTTGGATTTCCTTCCACTACATGTTATTGAATTCCCGATCCCAAAGAGCACCTTCATACACTTTTATTTGAACTCCTTGAGCACCCTGGACATTTTTTTCCTTTTAGTTATGAAACCTATTTCAGCTGAATGATATTATGTATTATAATGTACCTATATACCTATGCATATTTAAAAAAGCTTGAATACCTTTTCAGATGTAACTTTCTTTCTGAAAAAACTGGCAATTAAACTATCAAAATTTCACCAGCAAGTGTTATTGGCATAGAAAATTAGATTCCACTACAATTTTTACACACCACGCTTCTCTGCCTTTATGAAAAAGAAGTGTGCGTTATTGTATTAAATACTTCAAATCTTAAAAATGTTTTTTTTTTTTTTTTTACTGTGTTTTCAGGTAATATTAATTAAGTTAAAAAGACCACTTTAAGAGTACACTTTCATCAATTTCTTAACACACTGTAAACTTTTAAGAAGTCACTTTTGTCTTTGTGCTTTAAAGAAGTACACTGACATTAAAGTGTTGACTTGATTATAACTGTAACTATTACAATAACTAATATGTATACTAATTGTAATTATTATTATTAAATCTTCCTGTTGGAATTATATCTTCATCTTCGTCTGCCTTCCTGCAACCACCCGTGACAGTTTCAATATAAATCAAATTAAATTATACTTTTAGTTTACCATAAATTCTTGTCAGTACTTTCGGCAGAACACTAGCCATATTTCAAAGATAACAGAATTATGACATTACATATAAAGATGTACTTAAGTCCTACTTAAGTGGATCAAAAAAGCACTCTTAAGCTCAAGTAATTGCATTTAATATAAATTTAAACTATAGTAAAACTTTTTTTATCAATTGTAAATAAAATTGCAATTAAGTGTTCGATAACATTCCATTCAATTTGCAAGTATATTCTTTTAAAGTATATTATTTTCATAATCAGTGTAAATATTGTATGTAAATATGTATCAGTAAATATTGCGTTACTCTCTAAAAAAAGTAACTAATTGTGTTAGTTACTTTTTATGGAAAGTAATGCGTTATTTTAGTTTTGTGTTACTTTTTCTCATCTGGGCTGGGTTTGTTTGTTTGTTTGTTTGTTTGTTATATATATATATATATATATATATATATAAAGTTTTGGCAAATATAAAGGCCCTTTCACACCAAATTTGGTTGAATTGGATCATTGAAGGTCAGCAGCAAAGACATTGGTTAATAAAGTGATATTAAATACATTAGGTATATTTGCATTATTTGACATTTAATTATTGCAGGTTTGCATAAGATTCTGAGTTTGTATTTTATTATTTTATTTATTTTGGAATACTGAATCTGTTTTTTTGTGCTAGTGAGATGAGTAAATGCATGCTCACATTTAGTCTAGATTCGAACAGTGTTTCCCAACCCTGTTCCTGGAGGCACACCAACAGTGCACAATTTGAATGTCTCCCTTGTCTGACACACATATTTCTGGTCTTGGAATCTCTACTAACAAGCTGGGGCCTGTTTCAATAAGGAGGTTCAACCAATTCTGAGTTAAAACTTGAACTCTGAGTTGATTTACCCTGAGATGGGAAACTGAGTTTTCGGTTTCATAACAGCTGAATTGAGTTAGTTCTATCAATCTGAGTTGACTGAGTTAAGTGCGTGCAATATGACTATGAAAAGCCATGATCGATGGAGCTCCGAAATTACGATTCACCATGGCAACAGCACCAGACAAAAAGACGTCCACATACTTCAGAGTCAATACACAAGTATAATTCTTAATCACTGTTATATTATCAGGTGAAAACTGACAGAAAGATAAGTTATTGAACTAATACTAATTTTCATGGTATCCCACAGACAAAAAAAAGGCAAAAAAAAAAAAAAAGAACGTGGCAGCAACTAAAAATGAACAATACAATTCATAATTCAGTTAAATCTTTAAGCATAAAATGTTCATGGCTGTAGGCAACATGACTTTACAAACATTTGACATATTAAATACATATAATTCAGTGTCTATTTAAATGTGCAGCAGCTGTTTCCACATAATTAAATGTTCTCTAATCCAACCTGTTACATTTTTTAAATTAGGCTAATGAAATTAACATTTGACTTATACTGGGCCAACAGCAAAAAGACATAGGCTGGACCTGCACCTGAAGAGGAGATAGGCCTACACAATATTGAAAGAATATTAAAATCCAACAGGAAAAAGAATAACTGTTGCTTTTGTATTTGTAGAAAATAAAGATAACCAAATAAATTGTGAATAATTTGTGTGTATTTAACAGTGGTGGTGGTTACAGCATAGGCTATATATCTCGGACTATCCTTCCTGTTATCCTTACATTCCATACAAATGTGCAATGAATGAATGTACTGCACTGCAAAAAATGCTTTTCTAGCATTTTTGTCTTGTTGTTTCCAGTCAAAATATCTAAAGATTCTTAAATCAAGATGCGTTTACTAAAAGAAAAACTCTGGGTTTACATAAGAAAACCTGCTCCCGTTCACAGAGTAAGTTACCATGGTAACCAAGTATAAGTTACCTCTCTTTCAGAAACGGGCTTGACTTATGGTGCGTTCACGTGCTATGGTAATTACGGTATGGTAAATACCAAAAGCCGATTTTCTGCATTTATTGAAGGATTTTAGCTAGTTGTAAATGGTTTGATACACGCAAATGTTTTGTCACCTCACTTTTGGTAACAAAAGGAAACTACCAGAGTTAACTGTAGAGGTATTCTTTTGTTGAAGCCATCAGTCTGCATTATTTAACGTAATCTTAACATCAGTTTAACATCAGAATTCGGAATGAAAAACAACATTCCTCATGATTATGCAAAGAAGCTCCACCAATCAGTGAACTGCATCGAGCAAATTGCACGAAAAGTCTTCATACGCTCTTAGGGATAGTTCACCCAAAAATGAAAATTAAGTCATTAATTACTCACCCTCGTGTTGTTCCAACCCCATAAGACCTTCGTTTATCTTCGGAACACAAATGAAGATATTTTTTATTAAATTTGAGAGCTGGATCACTGCTACATAGGCTTCCTAAGGGAGTGAAACTTGACGGCCCAGAAAGTCATTGAAGAAAATGTTTAAATAGTCTAAGTGACTACAGTGGCTCAACTATGAGTTTATCAAGCGACGAGAATACTTTTTGTGCGGAAAAACAAACAAAAATAACGACTTTATTCAACTATTCCTTTTCTTCCTTGTGGGCCTGAGACGAGAGTTCAAGAGATTTCCAGAACGCATGCGTGAGAACTGAGAAGAGGACGTTCTTCTTCTACTACTTCTTGTTCAGTTCTCGCGCATGCGTCGTGGAAATCTCTTGAATTCTCGTCTCAGGCCCACAAGGAAGATAACGAATAAAGTCGTTATTTTTGTTGTTTTTCTCCGCACAAAAAGTATTCTCGTCGCTTGATAAACTTATAGTTGAGCCACTGTAGTCACATGGAATATTTAAACATTTTCTTCAATGACTTTCTGGGCTGTCAAGTTTCACTCCCTTGGGAAGCCTATGTAGCAGTAATCCAGCTCTCAAATTTAATTAAAAAAATCTTCATTTGTGTTCCGAAGATGAACGAAGGTCTTACGGGGTTGGAACAACATGAGGGTGAGTAATTAATGACTTAATTTTCATTTTTGGGTGAACTATCCCTTTAAATACTTCTAGGCCTTTATATGCATATTTTGCAGTAAACCTAAATTATATTGTTTATATATAATCAACAACTACAGTATGAATCGATCATGTCATTCACACTGCTTCATAGGATTGTAGTTCTATCCCTCATTACAGCGGTTAAGTGCACAGAATTGTACTGTTGTCTTTTCATCCCATTTTCAAATAGTATTGTGCTTCAAATCATTAAATTATTGATTCAATTAGGATTCACCTGGTAGCCGTTTGGTTTGGTTCATGGCTTATAACACTTTAACAAAGGCAGCTGAAAAAGATGGGAACTGTTGCACCCTGTACTCTTTATTTTCAGTAAATGCACACCTGAAGTAGTCCCAGCATTACAGTTCCATATCATTTCGCAAAATTGTTTTAGTTAATTCTATAGATCTGTGCAGCCAACCACGACAACAATGTGTTGCGTCATGGCCACATAACCACCTTGGTGTGTATTATCTGTGTATAACTGAATAGGTTGTTATCATTATGTTTAATTCATTGTCTTCTCTCTAAAGATGACAAAGTTACAGAAAAATACACAGAGAAAATATGTCCAACTGAAACATATTTTTTCTCTCTTTCTTTGTTATTTAGCATGACTTAAAACACAAACTTTTCAATATTGTTTTTTTTTTTTTTATTTTGATAAAATGTGAGACATCTTCAAATATTCCAAACATTTCATACACACATAATGGCAAAAATAAATACATGTATTCTTCACTTAAATAAATAAATAATAATATATAATTGAACCATACATAAAATAAAATGAAATCTCATTTATGGGTGCTTTTTATAAGTAAGAAAAACAAAGACAATAACATAATATCACATGAAATGAGTAATAAAAGCAGTAGGTAGTTCTCACAGAGATCAGGAGATCAATCCAATGACCATGATCTCATTTAGCAACTTATGAGACATGGTCATGTGCTCAATAAATAACCTTTGTATAGAAATATAATACTGAAAAGTATTTCACATATTGAGTTAAATTATATGTTGCTTTCTGAGGCAGATTGTGAAAAATACAGCAGTTTAAGGTAGCTATTAAATTGCTAAATAATAATATTATATTAATATTAATAATAATATTATATTAATAAATAATAATAATATTAATAAATAATAAATAAGATGTGAAGTGAAATACAAAATAAATAATAAATAATAATAAATGCACAAAATACTCAGAAAACTCATGGTGCAACATGAAAGTTTCCAGTGACGAATAAGTTACCTATCTACCTTGAAAGCAAAGATTGCTGAATGATGCAACAAAAACACACAGCCAATTAGGGGCCATTTACACGACACCTTTTTCAACTAAAAACGGCATTTTGGCTGTTCTTTCACACTACAACAGCATTTTGGGGGCCTGAAAACGCAACCTTTAAAAAACGGGAGTTTCAAAGTGCAAGTTTTTTTTAAAAACTTTATCGCCTACGTGTAAACTAAAAAAAAAAAGTGAATTTCTGAAAACGTTGATGTCATACGTATGTGAATTAGATGTTCAATCTATAGGCTTGTAACGTTTATTTACAAAGACGACTACTTATTTACCATCGCCAACTACTGGCCTGGCATGCATACTACAGGATTTTTTGTCGTTTTCGTGGATCTGTGTGTACGGGGATCGTTTTGACAATGCTGTCGTCTGTACGCGAAACTTTGCAAAAACTCAAAGGAAAAACTTTTCTGTTTTTAGTACATCGTCGTCGTGTAAATGTACCCTTAGAACATATCAGCTGTTTTTGTTTGTTTTGCTTGTCAATTGCTTGCATCGCAAAGTATACTTCAGTTTTTACACGTACATCAGGGTACAGTGCTGTGTGCGCCGCCTGATTGCGCAGGCTACTCTATAGAGTGCATAAGTCGGTTCATTTTCTCCATAGAGAAATTTATTTTTAACCTATAAGCCTTTTAAAACAGACAAACTGAACGCCTACTCCATTGAAGGACCCATGAAATTACGAAATCAAGTCTCGCTATCCTGTCAAAATACTTGATATATTCTGGTATATATGGCTTTATGGCTTATAATGCTTAAACTAAGATTTTCTTTTAAATTTCCTTATGGGAAAAATGTATGGAAAAAAAACCCCGGCACTACAAGGTTACAATTTTGATCTGTCACAGTTCTGTAGAGAAAGAGTGCCGACACTGGACAAAGACTAAACTTTCCAGTTCACCCTTGTCGTCACTAAGTGTTCACATTAAAACTGAAGTAAATTTTGTGCTTAATGGTCTAGACCACTCATACGCATGCTGCATTTACGCAGAGCTGCACAGTGTTAGTATTCTCTGAGCTGGACTTATCGGAGGTCAGACTGAGGATACTACGGAGGACGTCACTACTGAAGTCCTGAAGCTGTTGCAGAGTGAGGTGGGCTGCCACCTCAGTCATGTATTCACTTGTCAGGTGTTTGTCCAGATCATGATGCTTGTCTGATGCCTGCTTGGACTGGTCAAATCCCGCCTGTTTCTGCAACTGTGAAAATACATAAATACATGAAGCATTGCCATCTTATTACGACTTTTCACAAGATCAGGTTGACTTTCCGTTTTTAAATTACTTTAGATTAAACACACTACTTGGTTGCTATCTTAAGAGCTGTCTGCAATATGATTCCAGACATGATTTAAATTTAGCAGTGCTTGAAAGTAAGTTTCTAAATCAAGCCATGACTAACACTCGTGCAATTCAGGAACTGAGACTGCAAAATAGTAGTACAAAACAATCATATAAATTTCCTCTGTGGGTTAACAGAAGAACAGTCACCAAGTCTAATTCCATACCTTTTTGATTAGAAGCAGAAGGTCTCGAATTTCAGCCTGAAGATCGTTCACATTGCCTGTCTGGTTCAGCATGGTTGATTTGCTGATCTCTTTCAAGAGATTCAGATGTAGTTGTAGTCCCTTCACTATGTGAGCAAAGCAGGTTTCCTGTGAGAATAAAGGAGAGATCTCACAATTTATTTGCTGAGCTTTCAATCCTGTTATATTTGTCTTTAAATTGTGTTCCTCTGAAAATCTGCCATCATGAAGTCCATACAAGAAGCCTAATAATTATTCTCCAACTATTGTACAATACAACTACATGGAAAACAAAAAAGTAAAACAGGATTTTTTGAAGTAGAAACACTGAAATAGTATTCTTGTAAAACGTACTTCAATAATCTTTGTTTAATTATTGTTATTATTATTATTAAAAAAGTCGAATTGCTTAGAAAAGGAAAATCACAGTCGGATGCTCCAGAAACTGAATACCTTATTCAGAGAGGCACAGATAATGGCTTCAAAACAAAATAACGAATTCTACCAAATAACTAGAAAAGAATTCGGCAGACACAGTCACTCCTTGTGTTTGCTGTATAACAGCTGAGCCAGGGGATAGAACGATATTACACATAAACCTCTAAAATCACTATGCAATAATGTGTATGAATGTGAATGAGTGTAAACGAAATGACCACAGCCAGATCGCAAATCAAATAGCCTCGTTGCCATCTTGGTGTGTCTCTCAGAAATCAAGAGTAGGCCTAATATCATTCATGTCTGAGGCACAAATGGTGCAGGGTTACAGTACAGTGTTAGGGATTTGCTTAGCCTTAGCTAAGTATGATGAAGAGCAACAGACATGCTTGACTTGGCAAATGGCATTCATCAATGTAAAAAATGGAAAAATGGAAAAAAAATGAAACTCACCAGACTGAAGTTACTAGAGATGTTCTGGAGAACCGGGGCAGAGGGTATCATTTGTGTCTTTAAGAACTGCAGCTGCAGCCTAGTTGAGTTGTCGCCCAAAGTCAGACTCTGAGAGAAAAGAAAAGCATTTGACGTGTTTAAACACGACAGGACAAAATTTCTTGTTCTTGTGTCAATACACCATGGATTCGTACTCTAAAACCTCACAGGCATGCCAGAGCAAAATAGATTTGCATACAGAGGCCCCAAAAACTATTTGGACGTGTTATGCTTGTCAGACAATGTCTAACACAGTCCACAGTTAATGCGAAACTACACTGATGGTTACTCTAGGAAACTCTGCTGGGAAACTCCATATTTTCAATAAAAACACTGTTTGGTGAGATGCCAGTCGGATTTAAATGTTACCCAATTTTCCAAACGCGTCCAACAAATTTCTACTTGTAGAGTTATATAGCTATTTGCAGTTCAGTTCATTTCTTAATCCAGGGCACAATGTGTTCAACTCTTCAATTGGCCAGATCTTTGGCCACTAGACTATCCTATTCCTAACCACAAGCCAATGCACATGTAATTTTAAAAAAGCATATGGGTTAAACAGCAAGCATGTTACCAAATATTCAAGTTCAGAGGGACCAAATGAAAACGTTTAAGAATCAATCAGTGAAAACCCCATATTGATTGACTACTCTTCTTAGTATGGAGGACGTTATGCCCCTCAATGGGTTACAGCCCTGAAACAGATGTGCTTACCTTGCTGTTTATCCAGGCCGTGTGCACTGTAGGAATATCTTTAAGAATTATGCTGATTAAACTGTGTGCCTGTTCAATAGTTTCCTTGTCCATAATGTCCAGTTTTTGAGAGACAGGGGCAGATCCCACGATTCCTACTAACGTGAATAACAGAGCTACAGGAGGAGAGAGAGAGAGAGAGAGAGAGAGAGAGAGAGAGAGAGAGAGAGAGAGAGAGAGAGAGAGAGAGAGAGAGAGAGAGAGAGAGAGAGAGAGAGAGAGAGAGAGAGAGAGAGAGAGAGAGAGAGAGAGAGAGAGAGAGAGAGAGAGAGAGAGAGAGAGAGAGACGCAATTAGAAGTGCGTAACTGTGACGCAGATCTCACATTCATGGCTCAAACACTCACATATGCTTCAGTCATTACTGGACATCATGATTTCACATAAATGCACCTGATTTAATTAACTGGTACTGTAGTTACATTACTTATTTCCAAACAATTATTCATTTATATTTTTTAATACATCAATCTTATAAACCTATTAAAGTGGTATAAATAGTATAGCATATGAAAATATTATTGAAAACAGTATATTAAACAAAATTCTTTAGAATCATAATTTCATATAATTCAAAAATGAAAAGGCTTACCCTGGAAGTTCATTATAACAACAGCAATGAAAAAGAAAATGTACAAAGTCTTCAGACTCCAGCAGTAACAAAGCCCCATCATGTTCAGAATTTATATATCCTGCAGGGGAAATTCCTCTTTTTTTTTTTACACTGACGTAGTGCAGACCAATTATGGGTCAAAGCATACTTAAGGTTATTGATGACTATGCATTAGTAAATCATACCAAACATTATATAATACTTGAGAGACCAGTAGTTCATGTACATATGAGTATATACATAAATATAATAAAAAAGTTCCAAGTCATTTATTACTAACTAAATGAACAATGTCATTTTTAAATGTTATTAATGATAGTTATGATACAACGTATTATGTAGCTAAATGCTAGACAGTTTTATTTTGCTATAGTCACTTTTTACTACATTCACTTGATAAAATAAAACATCATGAACAGATAACAATACAAAATCTGAGATTAATAAAGCATAATTTGGATAGTAAATGAAACTTATTTTTAAGATTATTAAGATAGTTTGCTCAGAGTTTTTTTTTTATTTTTTTTTTATTTTACCACAAGTCTGTATGTAAAATATGATTGAATGTTTTTTCTTAGATTTTTGAGGGACAGTCATCATCAGCCAATGTGTTAAGAGAAATAAATAAAAACAGCTATTGTATGTGTAATAGCACAAGACATTTACATAGAGGCCATCTCACCCCAAGGGTCTAATTTTACCTTTTGACTTCAAAATAATAATAAAAATTACTTCACAAATCTAAAAACATGAATGTGTCAACAAATCCCTCAATAACAGATAGTCAAAAAAAGCATTTGATATTCATTATAATATGTCACAAATCACTATTTTTCAGAGAACAAAATTAGATAAATCAATCAAACAGGTTTTCATGACTAAATCTCACAAATGTTGATATTCAGATGAAATGCCAAAGTTAATAAGAGCATGAGTTAATAAGTTAATGAGTTTTTGCGCCATCTATGGTCAAGAGAAAATATACTATATATTATATTATATTATATTATATTATATTATATTATATTATATTATATTATATTATATTATGATGTAATCCCATCTTTAACTTTCATACAGCATGGGTGTATTCAAAGTCTGTGTGACCCAAAACATCTCTTGATGTCAGTATTGCACTCTTTCTTTCCCATGGATTACACAAGACAGTGTATTTTTGAACCATTGAATTATCATCTTTCACTCCCAAGCAGAATTAGAAACAGTGATGAGACAGATACACTCAAATATATCAGTATTGCTTTATAAGGTCATGTACTATGGGTTAAATGAATGCACCCCTGAAATTCCATGTTGCACTAACCTCAACTTCGGCCAACCAGTTATGACGTACAATGGGATTTTCACTACTGATTCGATACGTTTGTGTACATTTGCAATGGACTATGAGCTAATATATTACGTAAACAATTCTTTCCCAGTGCACACTGAAAAAAAAGTGTCTGCTAAATGATTGCATGTAAATGAATCCAAATTCAATCTGTCACAATCAGTTCAAATTATTATTTTAAATAATAGTCCTCAAGATTACATGAAGTGTAGATTATTGCTGAACTAATTATATATTATGTTAATTGTTAGAATGATGTCAGTTCAGAGGTGAGAAAAACATGTAAACAAATATTTTAACTATTAGATAGATAGATAGATAGATAGATAGATAGATAGATAGATAGATAGATAGATAGATAGATAGATAGATAGATAGATAGATTTAATCACTAATTTCCTACTCTGTCATGATGACACTAACCACATGGTAGAAATGCATGGTGTTGTGTAATCTCACAGGCAGAGTTTCCATTAAAGGAAGCAGAGGGGAAGAGATAGTGTCAACGAGATGAGGGGAAAGGGGAAGAAAGGTTTCTATGGAAACAATCAGTATTATGTGTAAGACATAAGCAAAATAAATGTGACTCCACCATCACATCATGTAAATCAACAGTGTTAAATCTCCAATTTTGTCAGAAAAAGATTTGTCTGTTTTCATTGTGAGAGTTGGAGAGAAACGGAAACACACAGACAGCTTCACAGTGACAGAGAAAAGGGAAGATGGGTTATTGCTAAATTCTCTGTGTTCGCACGAAATCCTCCATTAGCATGAACTCGCTCAGAGACAGACAGAACACATACTCACTCTTGATTAAAAGTGTTGCTACAATTACAAATTATGATGGCACGGCATTCAGATAATGAATCCTTGCTCTTTATAATTTTTTTAACAAGGTTGCTGCTGGAAGAGGTGTTAGTGAGGCCAGCAGGGGGTGCTCAACCTGTGGTCTCTCTGGGTCCTAATGCCACAGATTGTATAGTGACAGGGACACTATACTGTAACAGGCACCGCCTTGTGAATGAGATGTTATACAGAGGTTAAACCTCTCTGTGGTCATGACACTTCCTTTAAAAGAGTAGGGGTTTAACTCTTTTGTCCTGGCCATATTCTCTCCATTGGCCCTTATCAATCATGGCCTCCAAATATTAGATTTTCGAAGTGTGGATCCGTGCTTCTCAATATCCCTCCTCGTTTCCTCGCTCCTCCGTCTTCCATCCTATGACCCGGAAATCGATCGAGCTCAGGCATCTTGAAGGACATCTCAATTCTCTAATTGCACCATGAGGAGGCAAGGATCGAGGAGTGAGGAAGCTTCCTGAGGAGTTATGAGTGAGGATACACAGGTGTATCCTTTGTGGAAGTGTTTTAAAGGGGTGGTTGATTATGATTTCACTTTTCTGTTTGATAAACAACATCTGCAAAGTTACAACGCTCAAAGTTCAAAGCAAAGGAAGATATTTGCTTTTAAAGATTTTTTTTTTAAGGACTACAACAAACAGCTGGTAGGGACTACATGACATCCCTCCCGGATTAGTGACATCACTAACCCTAAAATTTACATTAACCCCGCTCCCGGGAACACGCAGTCCATGTTGAGAAGAGGAAGAGTTGCTGTAGTAGAGTCTGCTCAAGCTGTCGCATCTGTCTTTTCACATGCAATACAGTACGTAACACAAATGTAACAGCATGTCACTCTGTAGGCATCTTACTACAGTTCCCACAAGAGCGATTTTATAGATTATCATGACACAATATGCTAATTGAAGATAGTTAACTCCACATCAGCAACATAAATTCATCAACTAACCATTCAGAAACATCCAGTTGCATTCTACTTTTGATGTTGTCATTCCTTCAGCTGCTAACACACACACACATGCTCTTGATGCTCCGCCCTTTGTGCCGGTGTTTTGAAATATTTGAATATTCGGTGTCTGAGATTTTCGGTGACACTGGGCGAAGCTTACATGAAGAGAGTTTCCCGTTTTGTGTTAAAGCACCACTGAAAAATATTAGTGCACGTTCCTCGGCTTACAGGGAATTAGCCTGTGTGTTCCTTTTCAAAAGCTACAATCGATGCTGCGCTGCTTAGCGCATTGGGAAAATCTTTAATCAAGACCTGCTGTGAATATAATGTGAAAACATGTTGATGGAATCGACCCGGAGGTAATATAGCCTCCGTCGGTGAAGTCATCGGCGCGCACCCGCGACACGAGGCAATAATTAGATGAGCCACAGGTGCATCGTCAGGTCTTTTGTCTTCAGAGACCTCTCTGTGTTTGGTGTGCAAGCATCTATTTTCTCTCTGTCTACTACAGATCTTGGTTATTTCATTTTTACAACTGGCAGTGTGCAGATTTTTTTCTCTTTCTCATCTCTGAACTATCTAACAAAAGAGTTTAAAAGTCAAAAAGAGAAATGAGTCAGCAACAGAGTAAGCACTGTGTCCCTCCATGTTCTCGTCCTATGTCAGAACTGGATACACAAGCTTACTGCTTTGTGTGTTTGGGGGAGGAGCATGCGATCGCTGCATTGGAGTCAGGTGAGTGCGAGCATTGTGAACTGTTCACAGTTAAAATGCTTCGTGCTCGTCTTGGCTACTTTCAGTCCGCACCCGCATTATCATTGTGGGGCTCCGGAACAGATTTGGCTGACAAGCAAGAGAAGGGTCTGTCCCTTTCGCTTGCTCGCTCACCAGATCCACAAGTTCCCCCTCGCGTGATCCCAAAGCGCACCCCGGTGCTTCTTCGGCTCACGCAGGGGACGATGATGAATCTCTTGGGTCTACAGACTTCGAGCAGCCAACCTCTGAGCGTTCCTCACACAACGATAAATCCGTAGAGGAATTACTCGAGGTGGTTACTTGTGTGGTGGCCAGATTACAGCTTGACTGGCCTCGTGAACAAGAGACCCCCAAACACAGTAAGCTTGAGGATAGGTTTCTGTCCAGTGGCAGGGGGGAGGGACCACAACATCAGTCTCTCCCCTTCTTCGAGGACCTCCATGATGAGATATCGAAGTCATGGAGAAAACAATATACCTCTCGTGTTTTTGTTCCCTCGACGTCGACCTTTTCGACTATCTTGAGTTCAAAGGCGCGGGGGTATGCGGAGATGCCTCAGGTTGAAGAGACGCTCGCGAGCTATCTCTCGCTTGGGTCTTCGCTCAAGAGACCTACCCTCCCCTCAAAGCCGTGCAGAACAACATCGGCGCTTGACGCTTGTGGGTAAAGCTTATCAAGCTGCAGGTCAGGACCTCTTGAAGGACTTGAGTGCAGGCACTACGATAGATGAGTAAGCGTTTTCTGAACTGCGCCGAGCCACGGACCTTTCTCTCTGTGCCACTAAACAAATGGCCCATGCCATCGGCCGTTCTATGTCTGCTTTGGTTAGCATGGAGAGGCATCTGTGGCTCAACCTCACGGGGATAAAAGATACGGGCCGTGCCTTTCTTCTGGACTCCCCAGTTTCTCCCTCTGGCCTGTTTGGCGACTCGGTCAACGCAGTAGTCACCAGGTTCAGAGAGGTTAAGAAACATGAGGAAGGTTCAGTTCCTTCCTCGACGCACTCAAGGGTAGGGGCCATTGGCCACCTAACCTCTCCCCGGTCCTTCAAGAGCTAGGGAGGTTAAGAAGCAGAGTGTGGTGAGTCGCGCTCCCCCTCGTAAGGATGGGGGACCGGCTCGCTGCACTCAGCAGCCTTCCCAGGCCAGACCTCAGGACTATTATAAATAAAAAGAAGAAGTCCTGATGGTCTGGCGCCCAGTCTGGTAGGGGGAGCCCCCCGCGGGACGGGGCGCGTATTATATCTGACCACCCCTCCTCATTACCCCCATGAAACCTTTCCATCCCCGCCACCTCTGGTGCTTCGGGGGGCAGCGGTTTCCAGAAAAATGTTAGATGTTCCGTTGCTTCCTGCTTTCACCCAGGACAAAAGGAAGTGTTAAAGTTGATACCACTATCAGAAAGTCTGGCAGCGTGGAAACTTCTGCCATTAAGCACAGTACAAATAGGATACAGAATCCAATTTATTCATCATCCTCCGCGTTTCAATGGCGTGGTCTCCACTTCCGTGAGACAGGAGCTGATGCATGTACTGTCACAAGAGCCACAACCTCCTCTGAGCAAGTAGGCCATAGAACATGTTCCTCTTCCAGAGAGGGAGTCGGGCTATTACAGCAGATACTTCCTGGTTCCCAAGAAGGACGGGGGGTTGCACCCAATCTTAGATCTTCGAGGCTTAAACCGTACAGTCAAAGCACTCAAGTTCAAGCTGTTAACCGTCAAGACGGTCGTGTCGCAAATTCAACATCACGATTGGTTCATCACGATCGATCTGAAGGACACATATTTTCACATACAAATATTGCCACAACACAGGAAGTTCCTGAGGTTCGCTTACGGGGGCGAAGCATACCAATTTTGGGTTCTTCCATTCGGCCTAGCCTTGTCACCCCGTACCTACACAAAATGCATGGATGCAGCACTGCCTCCATTAAGACTCCAGGGCATTCGCATTTTGAATTATATAGACGACTGGCTAATACTAGCACAATCGCAAAAGATGGAGCTTCAACACAGAGACATCATGTTAGCTCATCTAGTTTCTCTAGGGTTGAGACTCAACACCAAGAAAAGTGTTCTTTCTTCTGCCCAGAGAACGACTTATCTCGGGATCGTTTGGGATTCAATCACGATGCCGGCACAATTTGTCTCCCGCTGGAATCGAGACCATTCAGCTAACCATGAGCAAAGTCAGGCTAAGTCAAGATCGCACTGTTCGTCAGTACCAAAAAATGTTAGGTTTCATGGCCTCAGCATCCACGGTAATTCTTTTGGGGCTGTTGCACATGAGACCGTTTCAGTTGTGACTAAAAGCCAGGGGATTTCATCCAAGGACCACTCCTAAAAGGCAAATAAAAGTGACGAGCCCAGGGCTGCGTACACTATCTCTGTGGCTCAGACCCAGGTTCCTCGCCTTGGTTCCCACTCTAGGAGCGCCTTTCTGTCGCAGATTGCTAACGACAGACGCCTCCCTGATGGGCTGGGGAGCGGTCTTAAGTGGTCGTTCAGCTCAAGGGGAATGGGAGGGTCATCAGCTCGATTGGCACATCAACTGCCTCGAGTTGATGGCTGTATTTCTGGCCCTGAAATACTTTCTCCCCCAGTTGAGAGGCTGTCATGTCCTAGTGCGGGTGGACAACACAGCGGCAGTCTCTTACATAAATCATCAGGGAGGTCTGCGCTCACGCAATCTGAACAGAATAGCAAGGCAGATTTTTCTCTGGGCCCAGGAAAAGTTCCTGTCACTCAGGGCAGTTTACATTGCGGGGTATCTGAATGTGGGAGCGGATTTACTGTCCAGACAGAAACTACAGATGGGGGAATGAAAACTCCACCCAGAAGTAGTCAAACAGATCTGGACCAGATTTTACGAAGCGGATTTTTTCTTCGCCTCCCAACAGACAGCGCAATGTCCCCTCTACTTCTCTCTGAGTCACCCAGCCCCCCTGGGTCAGGACGCGATGGCACACACATGGCCCAACATGCGCCTGTATGCATTTCCTCCAGTATCTCTGCTCCCGGGAGTTCTGGCCAGAGTTTGCCAGCAAGGGTCTTGCATCTTACTGATAGCGCCGTGTTGGCTGAACAGAGTATGGTTCTCGGAGATAATATCTCTCCTCGAAGGCTCGCCATGGGTGATTCCATAGAGGAGGGACCTTCTGTCCCAGGCGGAGGGCACGATATTCCATCCCAGGCCCAACCTGTGGAACCTTCATGTTTGGCCCCTGATGGGTACCAACTGAGGGACACTGGGCTTTCGCGTGCCATTATTGAGACCATTCTAAGTGCTAGGGCCTGCTCCACTAGAAAGAGTTATGCCAACAAATGGGGTGTCTTTGAAAGGTGGTGTGTCATACATAATGCAGATCCGGTCAACTGCCAGATTGCTTCGGTTCTGGACTTCCTGCAGGGAAAATTATCAACAGGCATATGCCCCACCACTCTCAAGGTTTATGTGGCTGCTCTTTCGGCTTGTCACGCCTTGGTTGACAGGGTGCCACTCGGGAGACATCCTCTGCTCGCTCGCTTCATTCGTGGGGCCAGACAACCGAGGCCTCCCGTAAGAATCAAGATCCCTTTGTGGGACTTAGCTATAGTCCTCGAGGGTCTGGTTGAGACCCCCTTTGAACCTCTAGAGTCAGCGTCTGACAAACTTCTGACCCTAAAGATGTTTTTTCTTGGCTATAACCTCTCTAAAAAGAATCAGGGACATGCAGGCTCTGTTAATATCGCCATCCTGCTTAGACTTGCATCCTCATCCTGATTACCTGCCTAAGGTACCTTTCTCGGCTGTACATCCGGTCACTCTTGAGGCCTTCTGTCTTCTGCCCTCCGCCATTCACAATGTCGCAGCAGGAGAGATCTCACAGACTGTGTCCAGTCTGTGCTCTTCAGACTTATGTCCACCCCACCAGCCATTGCCGTAAGTCAGAGCAACTGTTCGTTTGTTATGGGGGCAGCAACAGGGGTGCTGCCACCACCAAACAGAGCATGTCACATTGGGTCAGGGATGCTATTGCTCTTGCTTATGAGGCGCGCGGCCAAGCTTCGCCAACGGGTCTAAGGGCTCACTCCACCAGAGGGGTTGCCTCCTCTGCTGCCTTGGCAAGAGGTGCCCCCTTGCAATTTGTTTGTGATGCGGCAGGCTGGTCCTCTCCGCACACATTCATAAGATTTTATAGCTTGGATGTTCATGCCACTCCGGGCTCTCACCTCCTTGAGTCGACATCACAAACTAATGCTTTCTTGCATTCTTGTGAGCACACCTACACAACCGTAAGGAGTCCAGACACCTTCAAGCACGGTGGCGTGGGCATTCTCGTTCCCAATGGGCTAAGCAGCGCAGCATCAATTGTAGCTTTTGAAAGGGAACGTTTCGGGTTACTTGACTGTAACCCTGTTCCCCGAAAATGAACGAGATGCTGCGCTGCATTGCCGTGCTGCTGATGTTCCAGGACTGCTCTTCAGACAAAATATCCTGACGATGCACCTGTGGCTCATCTAATTATAGCCTCGTGTCGCGGGTGCGCACCGATGACGTTACCGACCGAGGCTATATTACCTCCGGGTCGATTCCATCGACGTGTTTACACACTATATTCACAGCAGGTCACGATTAAAGACGTTCCTAATGTGCTAAGCAGCGCAGCATCTCGTTCCGCTTTTTCAGGGAACAGGGTTACAGTTAAGTAACCCGGAACATTTTCACACCTAAATGGTAAAAATGGTAAATGGACTGCATTTATGTAGCGCTTTCACAGACCCAATGGCCACCAAAGCGCTTTACATTTGCCTCACATTCATCCATTCACCCACCGACGGAGGTGTCAGCCATGCAAGGCGCCATCCAGCTCGTCGGGAGCAGCTGGGGTTAGGTGTCTTGCCTCGATGGACACCTCGACACTTGGTCAGGTGGAACCGGGGATTGAACCACCAACCTTTCGGTTCGCAGACAACCTACATGAACCACTGAGCCACTGCCGCCCCTAGTTCGTTTGAACCCTCCAAACGCTCTCGGAGTGGTTCAGCGTGTATATGTGAACAAACCAAGTGATCTCCGACCCCCCTAAGGTGGTATGAGTATGGTTCGTTTGTGGGTCCATTTGTGGTTGGATTTCTTTGTGATGTGTGAAAGCGATGAGGTACCGGTCCACTTTGCATTTCGTTTCAACATATGAATGAATGAGGCATTTATATAGCGCTTTCATATGTACTACTTTACACCCAAAGCGCTGTACAATCATATCAAGGGGTCTCTCCTCATCCACCACCAGTGTGCAGCATCCACTTGGATGATGCGATGGCAGCCACAGTACAAACACCTCTTCCAGCAGCAACCTGGTTTTCTCAGGAGGTCTCCCATCTAGGTACTGACCAGGCTCAGCCTCAGTGGACAACTAGTCTTGGGCTACAGGGTAATATGTACTAGGGCTGTCACTTTTTATTCGATATTCGAATATGCATTCGAACATGACGTGAAATAACCGTAACCGAACTATAAATAAACTATCCGGTTTTTAAAGTGCCATGCTTAACGCATTTTTTACAGTCTATGATTAGACCGTTTGTTTTTTATTTTATTGTTTGTCATCTCATCCAGTAGAGGGCGCTCTAAACGTATTGTAGCGTAGGCTCATGACCAAATCAAGCGAATAATCTGTTTTGAAAATGGAAGATAATGCACAGAAAGGCCAACATGAGCGGACAATTTACTACTCCAATCCATCTCATCTACTCCAATACTCCAATCCTCTCCCCGCAGACAGCAACACACTGCATTGGTGGAGAGACACAGGCTGCAACAAATACCCACTTCTCTCAACGTTGACGCGCAAATACCTGTGTGTGCCAGGCACGTCTGTGCGCTCCGAACGTGTGTTCTCCACCGCGGGGAACATCGTGAATAAAAAGAGAGCCGCACTTGATCCAGATCAAGTTGACAGATTGGTGTTTCTAGCAAACAACATTAAGAAATGAATAATGCTGCTATGTCTTACTCATGGCTACTGTTTAAGCTGTCACATTATTGTGCCATGCTGTTCCGATTCTGTTTTCTTCTATGTAGCCTAATGTTGCGATCGGCAATGCATAGTGGCACGTTCATATTGATTATTCATATTTCAAACATTTAATTCAAACTTTTTTTTTCAGACAGGCTATGGCCCGAGTCCTGTTTATGACTGTCAGACTGTTGTTAATAAATTCGTGATTGAATCTCCGTTATGGTGTTGTGTTATTTTTTTTTTTTTATGGGGGCCCCCCGCTCGTAGATATTCGAATATATTCGAATACATTGCTTGATATTCGATATCCGTTCGAATTAGATTTTTTTCAAAAGTGACAGCCCTAATATGTACTGCTTTTGAAGAAATATCGTACTATCGTGCTACAGTGTAGGCTCAGGCTATTCTATGCAGTCCAGCGCAACCGTCCTACGAAATACATTAACTTCACAAGGCAGCGGTAGAGTTACGCTCACGTGACACTGCAGTTATTCGCAGTCATGAACGTCTATAGCCTAATTTGCATGCGTTAATAAATGCATAACATAATGTTGCATAACATTTAATTTGCGTGCTTTTCTGAGCGCATACGAAGCGCGCGCACTCTAGAAGCTTGCAGCGCATGTGTGCTGAGCTAAGTTATCTTTTGCGTCTTGTTGGGCTTAAACTGTCAAATACACACACACACACACACACACACACACAAAAAAACATAAACACAGTCGGTTCTGTCTAAAGTGAAAGTAGACAGTTGGAATATAAACGGGTGCATGTCTTTATCTGTGCTGCGTGAGCTCTTAAAGTGGCAGCAACCAAATAGCTGACGCCAGTCCTTAAAGGTGCATTGCGCAAGTCTCTGAGTTTTTGCAGAACTATGCCCCACTCTGGCGACAAGCGAAACTGCAACCAGAGGTGTGCACGCTCATAGACCACACGCACACGCACGCTTGCACGAGCTGTTCATAACCAAAGGAGCATCAGCCGCACAAATCTTTTGTTTACAGTCATAATGTCTTCAGAGGTAATAAAGTTATAAATCTGCAAGTCATTTTAAATATATGAAAGGAAAGGCATTTTAGTAAATTACACACTTATGTGTGAGGGGAAAACGGGGGTAGTAGAAAACTTCGTTTTTTGTTTCCATCTATCTCCATGTTGAACTGTTTTATGTGTTTACTGTATCCACTTATGATTGTATTATTATGGAAACACGTTCATGAACCGTTTTATCAAGAAAAAAGCCAACTGAGGATCCCGTTTGAGCCCTAGAGCAGACCAGAGTTCTCTCCATTTGTTGAAAGCCTTCCCGATGTTGACTCTCGTCTTATTCCGACGCCTGTCTGACTCCAATTTGGCCCTTTTGGTGGCACTAGACAAAAGTTTTCTTTTCTTTGTCTTACGTGGAGTTTGCATTGGAGTTTGGAATGAACTACAAGCCGGTCTCTTTGAATCCATCTTCTACTTTTGTCGAAAGTTGACTAAAGTTTTGTTGCTCGGGTTGTCTTCGCTGATACGGAGAATGGCGGCGCCGGCGAATACACAAACCTGCCAGACATAGCCAGTTGAGCGTGAACGCGCATGACGTCAAGCCCAGTCTCAAATTCCGTCCCGAATCCCTCTTATTTATTTTACTGTACAGGATTATAGAGGCAATCACAATGATCAGAGAAGGGCTCATTCAGCCCATCAGGCAATTGTTTAAGCATGTATGGGTTAGAAAAACGGGTATTTTTAACATGAAATGTTGCGCAATGCACCTTTAATTAAAACAAAAAAAGAGAAAATCACTCACTGATCTTCACTGAAATACTTTAGTAGCTTAGTAGAAGCTGCCCCTGTGTTAAAAACTGGTAGAAAGTGGTCAGCAAAGAAATCTGTAGTAGAGGCAAAGGCTGCCCTTCAAATTGGGAATATCGTGGGACAGGTACAGCATGGAAGAGGGGGCTTTGGGCTCAGTTTAGCTCCTCCTAAATGGCACAAGGCAGGCCCAGCTCAAAGGAGGAAGCTGGTAGTCAACGAGGTGCGAATTCAGGAGGAGAAGATGAGGTGTATAAAGGCCATTTCCCAGGCCAAGCAGAGAGAGTGGATGAGATGGGAGAGTGTGGAACAACGCAAGATGGGCTGGCAAGACCTTTGGTCAATGGAAGAGAGTAGGATCAATTTTCTTTATTAGGTCAACATATGATGTTCTCCCATCACCGCAGAACCTAAACCTCTGGGTAGGAGAGGATCCCTCTTGTCCTTTGTGCTCATCACCTGCCACATAAGGCACATTTTGACAGGATGTAAGGTGGCTCTTAGCCAAGGTCGGTTTACTTGGCGCCATGACCAAGTACTGCGATGTTTGGCTTTAGCATTGGAAGGCAAGCGTAGTATGACCAATAAGTTGCCGCCTGTTCTAGCAAAACATTACACGCAGAAGACAATATTCCTCCGCCCAGGCGAGCAACCACCAAGAAAAGGTGTTAACACCAATGTTGTTGTCCTGGAAGCTGCTAGGGACTGGAAGATGCTGGCTGATCTTGATCAACGGCTTATTTTTCCACGTGAGATTGCCACCACTAACCTACGACCAGATTGTTTTGTGGTCTGGATCAGCACGCATTGTTCAACTGATAGAGTTAACAGTGCCATGGGATGATGCGGTAGATGAGGCATATGAGAGGAAGAAACTGCGGTATGCTCATCTGGCCACTGAAGCAGAACAGCGAGGATGGAGAGTCCAGGTTTATCCAGTGGAAGTGGGTTGTCGAGGTTTTGTGGCACACTCTACAACCCGGTTCTTCAGAGACGTCGGATTCAGCGGCCAAGAGTTGCGTCGCACAGTAAAGAACTTATCTGAAGCAGCAGAAAGGAGCAGCAACTGGCTGTGGTTGAGACGGAAAGATTCTAGCTGGCTGTGTACAGGCCACCACGCTACGGTTTCGTAGAATTCTTGAAAACTTGAAGAGTCTGTTGGTTTATTTGTAAATGTTCCTGTGGATATTGCGTGAATGACGGGTGGTTGGGCAGATATTGTGTTTTGCGGTAGGTGGTATGCCATACGGAACCGTTGCCACTGAAACTGCTTTAACGCACCAGTGGGGCTCGACAGCCTTAGTCAAATGGGTTGGCGCGTATGGTTGGGTTGCGGAGAGATTGTGGTTAGGTCTCAGCAGCAGGAGGGATGTAGAGGTCAGTAAGCTGGGCTGAGTTGAGTGGGGGACGGAGGGGGGTGACTCTGGGACGCCAGAGTCACTGTCGAGCCCTCTTGAGGTGTCGTGGGCTAGTCGACAAAATACTGAGGACAGAAGGTGCCCACTTGAAGACCCTAGAGATGTCCCCTACTCGGCTCAATCCAGACGGTTGTCGTGCTGTAGCTTTGCATTTGTAATGTACAGCTTTGTTCTTATTTTTGATAACAAAGATAAAATAAAGAAATAAAGATTTTATCTTCGGCCACTAGCCTATGGTCTGTCTCTCATTTTTCTGTTATATTTTGTTACCTTGCAAGGCTAAGTTTTTAAATAGGGACATTCGTGTGGCTGTACTGTTCAGTCACTTGCAAAATAGTCAAAACAACATGAAAATAATCGTGATAAAATCATCGTGATTTTCCTGAAAAAAATCGTGATATGATATTTTTTGCTATATCGGCCACCCCTAAAAGAGGGTATAACAGAAGAACAGCGTTACAATGGCATGTACAAGTAAAAAAAAAAAAAAACACGACAGAAGTAGCTACATGAGCACCAGTGAATACATGCGCTGAAATCAAGGATTCCTGTCCCTTCTATGTCCTCCCCTGATGAAATTGTGCTTGTTCTTGTCTGACAGTTGTTTTCGAAGGTGGTGCACATGCAAAGTGCACAGAGAGCTGGGATCTGAGTTCTTTTGAGGTTGTGCGGTGTGAACAAGAAAGGGTCTGAGATCACTTCAATGCAGAAGAGGATAAAAACAGGACACGGGTTCTCTTTTCAGTCCACTATATTGTGAACACCAAAAGGACTGAGGTCACTTTGTTTGCTTTCTGGTTCACTTTAAGTGAACTGGGTTTGGTTATTTTAAAACGAACTATAGCCTATGTGAAAACACACTATGTTTCAGTGTTAAACAAAGTTAAGATTATATTCATAACTGTTAGAATATAATCTTAACTTTGTTTAACACTGAAACATAGATTGTATAATTTAAATGTATATTGTGTCATGTGATTCTCTGTTTGTCATGTGATCCTGCCATTTGTCTTGTCATTGGTTAATCGTCTGTTCATTGTTCACAGGTGTCCCTTGTCTTGTCATTAGTCTGTGTATTTAAGCCCTCATGTTTGCCATGTGTCTTAGTCGGGGGACCTGAGAGGATTCGGAGGGTTGATACTTTCTGGTGTGGACTTCTGGACTGACAAACGCACCACGTGGGACTGGAGGAAGGACGGAGTAGAAAATGATGGAGGTAGATAGCGCAGGTGTGAGTGGAAATAAGCGGAAGAAAAAGAGCTCATTGGAAATATCAGATGTTCATTCTGAGGTAAAAGATAGGGAAAAGGGAAAAGAGTTTAATGTGTTTATATCACTGGTGCAGGAGGGAGCGACTTTTGATGTATGGAGTCCAATACAACTTTCGAAAGCCATACATAAGGAAATTGGGGATGTAAATAGTGTGAAAAAATTGAGGAATGGATCATTATTGGTAAAGTGTAAGGATGAGGTTCAACAAAAGAAGGCAGTCAGGGTAAATGCATTAAATGGGCAGAAAATAAAAGGGGTGAAAGATCAAAGAAGAATTAGAGGAGTAATAACAGGAATCCCTGAGAAGGAATCAATGGAAGGAATGTGTACAAATATAAAAAATTTAAAGGTGAGTGAGGCAAAAAGATTAAAAACAAAAAGAGATGGTGTAGTATGTGATAGTCTCTCAGTACTGCTTACCTTTGAAGAAGAAAGACTTCCAGAGAAAGTTTTTATAGGGTACATGAGTTACGATGTGAGGATGTACATGCCACCCCCTTTGAGGTGTTTCAACTGCCAACGATATGGGCATGTGGCAGCAGCATGTAAAGGGAAAATAAGATGCAGTAAATGTGGAGGTGAACACAAATATGATGAATGTGAGGAAGGGGCAAGGAAAAAATGTTGCAATTGTGGTGGAGAGCATAGTGCTGCATATGGTGGGTGTGAAGTGTACAAGCGAATGCAAGAAGTGCAGAAGGTTAAAGTGAATCAGGAAATCACGTATGCTGAAGCAGCCAGGAGAGTACCAAAGATACCACAAAATGCAGTGAACAACAGTAAAGACAATGACGGATGTGTAAAATGTGACAGGATTCAGGAAGAAACATTAATAGTGAGCAAAGTAGGCTTTGTGCTCTTCATGGCAGAAATTATTAACTGCACAGCCCAGACGACTAGCAGGACTGAAAGGATTAAGATTATAGTAAAATCTGCTGAGAAGTATTTGGATGTAAAAGGGTTACAGTGGGAAAATATTAGAGAAACCCTTGAGGAAACTCAACAATCACAGTCATGGGTTGGATCTTTTTAATGGTGTTAATAATACTCCAATGGAATGCCAGGAGCTTAATTGCGAATGGTCAGGAGTTTAAGAAGTATGTGGAAGATGTTAAGGAGAAACCCAATGTTATTTGTGTTCAAGAAACGTGGTTAATTCCTAGGATAGATTTTATCATAAAAGGGTATAATGCAGTAAGAAGGGATAGAGAGAATGGGAAAGGTGGAGGGATTATGACTTTTATACAGAAAGGGTTGCAGTACAAGGAAATTAAGAAAGGAGAGGAATTGGAATATGTCACTGTGGAAGTGTGGGTAAAAGAGGGTAATATTAAAATTATCAATTTTTACAATCCATGTAATCAGTTAAAAAGTAGCCAGCTTGAGGAAATTTGGAAAGATTTGGAGGGTAGAGTTATTTGGTGTGGAGATTTTAATGCACATAGCACTTTATGGGGTGATAAAGATGACGTAAATGGGAATGTGTTGGAAGAATTTATAGAAGAGAAAGAACTAGTATGTCTTAATGATGGAACTTGGACAAGGATAGATGTATCTAGGGGAAAAGAGTCAGCAATAGACTTAACCTTTGGCACGAGAAATGTGGCGGACAAATGTGAATGGGAGGTGTTAAGAGGAAACACAGTGGGTAGTAGGGGTGGAACGGTACACAGAAGTCACGGTTCGGTTCATACCTCGGTTCAGACACCACGGTTCGGTACGATTTCGGTACAATGGAGGGAAAAGCAAAACAAAAATGCAGAAGGCATTGTATTTTTTAAATAAGTTTTATTAATAAAGGCATAGAACCAGTTTATTTGTAGTGCACTGACAATAGTTTTATATAATTCGTTTATTAATTAAATTAATAAAAAGACAAAAAGACCTTGCGATATGTTTGGTAATTGTACCTGAATTTATTTAAAATTAATTTGCTATATTTCAGATAAATATATTTGTTTTCCTTAATTTTAATTAACATTATTAATTAACAATGTAACATTATTCTTATCTGAATTATAAATAATTGATTTCTGTATAAAATAATAAAACGCATTCGATTTTCTTTTTTAATCAATGTAGAATGTGTAAGATTAGTGCTCCGAGGACAAGAAATGAAAACCAATGCGATATGATGAATGTCTAAAAGATGGGACCCACAGACTGTTTTGAAATGGAGTTGGATAAATATGTTTTGCTTTTAAAACAGTGTGTGTGTGTGTGTGTGTGTGTGTGTGTGTGTGTGTGTGTGTGTGAGAGAGAGAGAGAGATTTTGGTTGGGTGACAGTTGTAGGTTACAGTTTGACAAGAGTTTACAGTGTGACAAAAGCACAATGTTGTGTTTTATTGCGAGTATACACAAATATAAGTAAACACTTTGCAGGTTTAATGATCTGTATGAACAAAATGACGGAGTATGTTTTTTATGTTTCCACTGTTCGATCGCGGCCGCGCCTCTCTCTCTCACACACAAACACACACACTCCAGCATTGCAATCTTGACATCGCAGCCTGTTCATTATGCGGTCACACCAAACGCGAATAGAGCGTTAAATTCGCGTCTAATTCGACGCTAGTCCAAAGCGAATAGGACGCGCGTATAAAGCCAACGTTTGAAGTGAACGCGCGTTCAGAGCTAAGCCGATGGTACAGATTATGTGTCCCTAAAGAACCCGCGTATCTAACAGTAGTTCCGCATTACATTAATTAATTTTCACGCGAGTTTTATTTATTTTTATACCGTGTATTCTCCGTGTAAATTCGTGCACCGAACCGTGACGCCCGTACCGTTTCGGTTCGGTACGAATACATGTACCGTTCCACCCCTAATAGGTGTGTGTTTCTGCACATTATTGTCTTTTGTGTGCATGCATGTGCTTGTCAAATATTTGTCAAACATTTTTAAAGATTAGAATATCTCAATATCTGTGTAACTTCCGTGTAAACGTGTGTGTGTATGCAGCCCATTTTAACTGAAAATTGTGGCCCATTTTAGCTTAACATGCAATTTCTACCTAAAATGACCTTTTTCACAAAAATCAAAGTTTCTTTTTTAAATTAAACTTTTTTATTTGAAAGAGCATGTCAAAACATTGTTCATAAACCTTTGCTTTGAAATGTAAGCTTACGTATAATTGCTTTAGTACCCTTATTACTTATTAGAAGTGCGAGAAAATAAATAATTATTACGATGAACTTATTATGAGATGTTAAGTGATTATTATGAGAAAGCTTCTCATTATTATGGGATGTTAAGTAATAATTATGAGAAAGTTTCTCATTATGACTTAACATCCTAATAATGATAAACTTTCCCATAATAATGACAACATCTCGTAATAATGAGAAACTTTCTCGTAATAATGACTTAACATCTCGTAATAATGAGAAACTTTCTCATAATTATGACTTAACATCTCATAATGAGAAACTTTCTCATAATAATCACTTAACATCTCATAATAAGTTTGACTTATTTTCTCGCACTTCTAATAAGTAATACAATTATAAGTAAGCTTACCAACAAAGCAAAGGTTTATGAACAATGTTTTGACATGCTCTTTCAAATAAAAAAAGTATATTTTAAAAAAGAAACTTTGATTTGATTTGATAATGTTGATATTGTTAGTCCCAGCCTCCGTCTCGATTAGTAGGATTTGCGGTGGTTCATTTTTTGACTGTGGCCGGTATGCTTTTGCCTCTATTTGGATGCCTTGTTGTTCCTTGCGTTTCACTGGCTGTATGTCATGAATATAGCCTTCGAACGTATATTGCAGCCCCTTTTGCCTACTTCTATCGGACACTTTATTTGCTGCTTTATAAAAGTTTGATAAAAATTTCAGCAGGAAGAGCTGTCACAGCATAAGCCATGTTGATACCAAACCAGAGCCCAGATGAAGTTTGTCGGACGTAGCAACAGTAACTAAGGGGGGCGGGGCTTAGCAAAGGTGAATTCTACGCGTACCGCAAGCTCTGTGATTGGCCTAGAACCGCTCCCCAGGTTTCACATGCTCCCTCTGCCACAATAAAGTTGTACATAGTTAAGGGACTCGGTGGAGTTGTTTCATCTGTGTAATGTTTTTTTAAGGATTTGATCCAGTGTTGATAGAGAGACCTGATGGACATTATGGAAAACTGTGATCATTGAGGATGTTTATTTGAATTTCTCTGAGAAATATCGCATTATTGGCCAAAACCACGTTTGCGATAAGCAGTGCCTTGAATTGGCAAAGAAGTGACATCATGTTAGATTCCTGTGTCTAATGTAGAGAAGTGTATTCTTTTGCAAAACACTGTGTGTAGTGTTTTGCAAAAAGTGTGAGGCTGAGAATATGCTTATAGTTGTGACGATCTGGGATGGTTTTACTCCTTGAGTGTCAGGTTTCATTCACGCCTTAAAACTCAGGGAGACCGCTCTTTTCAGGCAGTTGCTCCCAAACTGTGGAATGCCCTGCCCTTGTCGTTGCATGTGGCTAATTGTGTTGATTCTTTTAAAAAACAGCTGAAGACACTTCTATTCAGACAATCTTTCAGTGCTTCTATTCAGACAATCTTGACTGAGCTATTATGTTGTATGTTTTGTATAATGTTTTTTTAACTGTTCAAATTGCTACTTTGCTACATGTAAAGCACTTTGTGATTTTATCTGTGAAAAGTTCTATATAAATAAAGCTTACTTAGTTTTTTTCAATTTTTAATATCCTTTTGTCCAAACTGTAGTCACATTTTCAAAACTCTTAACACAATTAGCACAACATCTGTCTGTTGTGACCATACCAATAACAAAATTCATGTTGTTTTCACACAAAATGCAGTCAATTAACAAATTTCTAGAATGCCTACATTTTTTTTACACATAAGCATACCCAATACCAAAATCATGGATCTTTATAGTATTTTTTACAAATGCTTAAACACAGCATGCCAGAAATGAAGAGATATTGTTCTAAACCATATACAGTATAAAGCCTCTGCTTCTGCAACAATATCAGCTCAAAAGTATTGAAACAAATATTCAAAAATATATATTCAAATAGCTGATAAGCATTTTTAAATTACTGATCATTAGAGTAAGAAATGGCTGATTCCAATCTCAATCAGAGACATAGCCAGGTGTTGAAGACTTTCCATTACATGAACATACACAATAACAAGGCAGTCTTTGGATTGGTTTTGTTCAAAGCAACACAGAGGAGCAAAAAAAGAAAGAAAATGTCTGCACGAGGAAGAGGACTAGACGAGGGAGAGGATGAGTTAGACGAGGGAGAGACTTGTTGGACCAGGGAGAGGACTAGTTGGACCATGGAGAGGACTAGATGGACCAGGGAGAGGACTAGATGGACCAGGGAGAGGACTAGATGGACCAGGGAGAGGACTGGATGGACCAGGGAGAAGACTAGATGGACCAGGGAGAGGACTAGATGGACCAGGGAGAGGACTGGATGGACCAGGGAGAGGACTAGATGGACCAGGGAGAGGACTAGTTGGACCAGGGAGAGGACTAGATGGTCGAGGGAGAGGACTAGTTGGACCAGGACAAGGGAGAAGGAGAGGTAGGGGAAGAGGAGTAAGAATGCGTGGTGCTGTTCAAAGGAGAGTAAGAGCTGTTGTTACGGATTACTGTAAATAAGAGCCACCATCATAGACCATGTGATAAATCATGGTCTATCATTGAGAGAGGCTGGTGAAAGAGTCCAGCCTAATCTCAGACGGTCAACCGTTGCTTCCATTATCCGGATTTTTCAACAAACCAACAGGTAAGTCATGCATTTCATGAGGGCTATCAATATAGTTGCTATTTACTGTATTACAGTAACTGCTGGCCACCAGCAGTTACAAATACAAATATGTTGTATTTTTGTTCCTCTAAAGGACACAACGACTTCCTCGCTCTGGGGGAAGAAGAAAGCTTCTCAGTGAAGACCAAGAACATGCCCTTGTAGGATGGGTCATTGCTGACAATGCAATAAAACTGAGAGAAATTCAGACCAGAATTGTAGAGGACAACCTGGTATTCCAAAACGTGGAAAGCATCAGCCTGACTACCATTGCTCGGACTCTGACCAAACACAGAATTAGAATGAAACAGTTGTAAACGTTTCCCTTTGAGAGAAACAGTGATCGGGTCAAGGAACGTCAATACGTCCAGGTATTGTGTCTATACACCATGTCTGATTCTACAGTGACTATTCCACACTTCTTTTTTTTCACTATTCTCTATAGCTACTCTAAAGCATTTGTGTAAAAATTGTGTTTGATTTTTCTTTCAGAGAATTATGGAGTTGGAGGCTAATCAGACACTGCATGAATTCATTTATGTAGACGAGGCAGGGTTTAACCTGGCAAAAACACGTAGACGAGGAAGAAATGTAATTGGGAAAAGAGCCACCGTTGATGTGCCGGGTCAGAGAGGCGCAAATATCACAATGTGTGCTGCAATCTCAAGTGCTGGTTTGGTCCTGCAGAAAAGCCAGATTGGTCCCTACAACACAGAGCGCCTTCTTTTGTTTTTAGATGACCTCCACCAACAACTGGTGCCAGAAGCAGAACAGGTGGAAAGAAACATGAGGACATTTGTGATTACATGGGACAATGTAGCATTCCACCATTCACATGCAATCACAAACTGGTTTGCAGCACATCCAAGAATGATTTCTCTTTTTCTTCCTCCGTACTCCCCTTTCCTCAACCCCATTGAGGAATTTTTTTTCTGCTTGGAGGTGGAAAGTTTATGATCATCGGCCACATCATCGGCATGCCAAGCGTTTCTATCCAAGGTGTATAGCGAGAGACAACATATGATGTGATGTAGACGAGAACATGTGGCCAAATGGTGAAGATCGTATAGATTAGAACAGGACTTTTTTTTTCCCGTCTTTTTTTCTATCATTAGGGCCCAAACCCAAAGGGCGAAGGCCCTATTGTTTTCCTTAGGATTATTAGGGCCCAAGCCCAAAGGGCGAAGGCCCTATTGTTTTCCTTAGGATTATTTATTATTCTTCTTATTATTTTTTTACTACCTTTTGGACACTTTTGGAGGCCTTAACATGCTCAAAAACTCCTGAAACTTTGCACACATGTCAGAACCCGCGGCCATCAGGGCCGGGCTGAAGATGGTACCCGGGCGTGGCAGGGGGGCTCGACAGCGCCCCCTGGAACGGGGTCCGAAAACATGGTCCATAAATCAAACACGCTTGCATGTAATAATATGAAACTCGGTACACATGTAGATCTCCTCGTTTCATATATACTTCACACTCTTACTTTTTACCCCAGCCCAACAGGAAGTCGGCTATTTAGGGTTGTTGGTAAAACACACGCAATGGAATGTGAAATACTCCTCCTAGAGACTTCAAACAAACGGCACGAAACTCGGTCAGCATGAAGTCAAGACATTGAGGATGAAAGTTTGCGCGGGGATTTTTGATATCTCGAACGGTTTGGCCGTGGCGAGGAAACAAAATTATGGCGAGAAACGTGAAACAGGAAGTGTGTCATAACTACTGCATACATTAACTGATCTTGATGAAACTTCAACAGTGTGTTCGTTGTAAGAGCCCGATCACATGGATGTGACTATTGTGAGTCAAAGTTATAGCGCCACCAACTGGCAGCAGGAAGTGTGTCACTTCCTAAATGCTTTGAAATCACCCTCTTATTTTTACCCGATTTGCTTCAAACTTTATGTGTATAATGTAAACACACGGCAGATGTAGACCTGTGAAAGGATTATTGATATCTTAGATGCTGTTGCCGTGGCAACACATCAAACTTTAATATTCTTGTTTGATGCTTTTGAGACTCTTAGCATGCTTGAAATTGCATGAAACTCGACAGACACAGGTATGCATATGGTTCAGATCAAGCCGGACAACTTTCTAATTAACTGTCATTAGCTCAGACCAAGAGGAAGTCAGATATTTTGGTTTGAATGTGGATGTTTCTGAGAATTTTCTCTCCCTCTCCCTCTGACAGAGAGAATGCACCCTGCCATTCGTGTCTGTGTCTGTGTCTGTGTGGGGAGGGGGGGGAGGGGCTCTTTTAGTTTAAACACAAAATTATACATAGGGCCATACTGCCCTCTTGTGTCCAAAATTATATTTATATATACATTATACATATATTTGGTATGTGACTGAGGACCGAGAGCTTTTAAATACGGGACATTGATAATGGCCACGTGCAGAGCGCTCGAGGGAATTCCTATGGAAGTAGGAATTAACTAAAGTTCTGCTCGCTCATCGCCGTGGACGCGCACCGTTATGAATGCCCGTGCAGCCGTTAGTTTCATTTTAAAATTAGCGCCTTTTCTGGGGCTGATTGCTTGAATTGTGAGTTCAATAGCCTATTATTCTTCATGGAAACCACAACAACAAAAGAGTATAAAAGTTTGGTGTGAACGCAGCATAATGAACAAGCTGCGATCTCAAGATTGCAATGCTGGAGTGTGTGTGTGTGTGTGTGTGTGTGCGTGTGAGAGAGAGGCGCGGGCGAACTGTGTGTGTGTGTGTGTCTGTGTGGGGAGGGGCTCTTCGATTGATAGTTATTATACAAAATTATACATAGGGCCATACTGCCCTCTTGTGTCCAAAATGATATTTATACATATATTTGGCAAGCATGTGACTGAGGACCGAGAGCTTTTAAATACGGACGTCCACACGGACATTGATAAGGGTTGCGCTTGCAGAGCGCTTGAGGGAATTCCTATGGAAGTAGGAATGAACTAAAAAACGTTCGCTCTGTTCTGCTCGCTCTTCGCCATGGACGCGCACCATTATGAATGCCAGTGCAGCCGCATACTTTTTAGTGTCACTTTAAAATTAGTGCAATAACGGGGCCGATTGCTTGAATTGTGAGTTCAATAGTCTATTATTTTTCACGGAAAACACAACAACAAAAGAGTACAATGATAGATTCGCTTAAATAGGGGCTTTTACATAAAATAGCCTATTCCGTCATCATCTTCTCAGTCAGCTCTTCACTCTCGTGATTAATGAAATTTGACTCCTGTTGCTGATATTTGCTGCAACTTTCGTTCCGCTCACAATTTAGTAAGCAAACACGCTTCAAATGTGTTTTTATTTTATTTTTGTGTATATATATGTGTGTGTATATATATGTGTGTATATATATATATATATATATATATATATATAGCTTATGTTTCAAATATGAGTTAATTAACAATCGTTGGAAAGAATGATACTTTTAATATCACTAAACCGTCATTAGGTGTCGCTAGGCGACCGTCTTAATGAGCAAGTCATTGATTCATTCGTTCAAACGATTCGTTCGAACGGCTGAGTCATTCATGAATGAGACAGATTATGGATTGGTCGTTGAATCTTTGAGTCAACCGATTCGTTCAAAATGCTGAATCAGTAATGAGAACGCGTTGCTGTGAGATGCTCGATGGTTCTGCTGTGATCTTTGTTTAACTATTTTCGCTGCTGAAACAGAAAAAAAAGTCAATATTGCATCTAAAATGTAAGTGATTTGACGTGTGTGTGTGTGTGTGATTGTGTCTGTTACAGTGATTGTTTAACCCTTGTTAAAGTTTAGGCCTTGTCTTTTTGGATATATATCTTTTTATATTAAAAAAAATAGCATACAACCCATGTATTTTAAATGTATTGTTTGCTTTAAATTACATTGAGATTTGTATGTTTGGTAATTGAACCTGAATGAATTATAAATGAATGTGCTATATTTCAGATCATATATTTGTTTTCCTTAAAATTTGAACTAACACTAACTTTATTCTCATCTGAATGATAGATTATTTATTTATGTATAAAATAAAAACACATTTGATTTTTCTATTTTAATCAATGTAGAATGTGTAACTGAAAAAATAAACAGATTAGGGCTCTGATCGAGGACAATAAATGAAAACCAATGCAATATGATGAATGTCCAAAAGATTTTTTTTGCTTTTAAACTATGTGTGTGTGTGTGTGTGTGTGTGTGTAAGAGATTTCGGTTGGGTGACAGTTGTAGTTTACAGTTTGACAAAAGCACAATGTTGTGTTTTATTGTGATTGTACACAAATATAAGTAAACACTTTGCAGTTTGAATAATGTCCTGTATGAACAAAAGGACGGGGTATGTTTTTATGTCTACATTGTTCAATCACGCCTCACACACACACACACACACACCAACTATTTTTCTAATCAGATCAGGCAAGTAATATTCTGTCTTGGCACACTTCATATAACTTTCAAACTTGTGTACTTATTTCATGTGTGCATTAAGTCCATGAGACCGTAGGGTGTCTCATTTTTCATTTTAGGTTTCAGAAGGTTGCTCACGCATACTTTGTGGTTGATATGTGCCCTCAATGCACACTTTTGCAGAGCCCACACCAATGCAAGCTCTACAGCACACATCTTCTCAAAGGTCAAAGCGGAGTTACGATATTGCCCGTCATGCACAGTAACCCTAAAGGCACCGGGGTGGCGGTGCCACCGGCTTGTTTATATATATATATATATATATATATATATATATATATAAATATAGCTGCGAGCAGCGATGAAGGGCCAAAGCCGGCGGCACCGCCACTCCGGTGCCTTTAGGTAACTAAAGGCACCGGGGTTGCGGTGCCACCGGCTTGGGCCCGTAATCGCTGCTCGCAGCTATATTTAGGGCCCAAGCCTTGAAAAGGCGAAGGCCCTATTGTTTTCCTAAGGATTATTATTTATTATTAGGGCCCAAGCCTTGAAAAGGCGAAGGCCCTATTGTTTTCCTAAGGATTATTATTTATTAGGGCCCAAGCCTTGAAAAGGCGAAGGCCCTATTGTTTTCCTTAGGATTATTAGGGCCCAAGCCTTGAAAAGGCGAAGGCCCTATTGTTTTCCTAAGGATTATTAGGGCCCAAGCCTTGAAAAGGCGAAGGCCCTATTGTTTTCCTTAGGATTATTAGGGCCCAAGCCTTGAAAAGGCGAAGGCCCTATTGTTTTCCTTAGGATTATTATTATTATTATTATTATTATTATTATTATTATTATTATTATTATTATTTTATCGACTATTCGGGCACTTTTGGGGCTCTTAACGTGCACGAAAACTCTTGAAACTTTGCACACTGGTCAGAACCCGCGGCCATCAGGGCCGGGCTGAAGCTGGTACCCGGGCGTGGCAGGGGGGCTCGACAGCGCCCCCTGGAACGGGGTCCGAGAACTTGGTCCATAAATCAAACACGCTTCCATGTAATAATATGAAACTCGGTACACATATAGATCTCATCGGTTCATATATCCTTTGTACTTTTACTTTTTACCCCAGCCCAACAGGAAGTCGGCTATTATGGTTTGTTTGGAAGCGTATGCCCCTGGAATTCGATATACTCCTCCTAGAGAATTCAACCAATCGCAAGGAAACTCGGTCAGCATGATGTCAAGACATTGAGGATGAAAAATTGCCAGGGGATTTTTCATATCTCGAACGGTTTGGCCGTGGCGAGGAAACGAATTTATGGCGAATAATGGAAACAGGAAGTGTGTTATAACTTCTGCATACATTAACTGATCTTAATGAAACTTCAACAGTATGTTCGCTGTAAGAGGCCGATCACATGGATGTGACTATTGTGAGTTAAAGTTATAGCGCCACCAACTGGCAGCAGGAAGTGTGTCACTTTCAAAATGCTTTGAAATCACCCTCTTATTTTAACCTGATTTGCTTCAAACTTCACTACTATAATGTAAACACACGGCAGATGTAGACCTGTGAATGGATTCTTGATATCTTAGATACTGTTGTCGTGGCAACGCATCAAACTTTAATATTCTTTTTTTATGCTTAGCATACTTGAAATTGCATGAAACTCGACAGACACATCTCATTTATTAGCCTGTAGACATGTGCAAAGTTTCAGAAACGGGCGTGTTGAGGGCTCAGTAGCGCCACCTTTTGTCAAAAGTGGGGGGATTAATTTTATCTACAGTAATAAAAATCGGTATGTGTATTCTTCTCCTCGAGCCAGACAACTTTCTAATTTACACTCAATAGCTCCAACCAACAGGAAGTCAGATATTTTGGTTTGAAAATTGTCATTTTATGTCTCTCTCTCTCTCTGAGCCTAACGTCTCTGTGTGTGTGTGTGTGTGTGTCTGTGAGTCTGGGGAGGGGGAGGGGGGCTAGATTAACCATTTGACTGCTGTGTGGTTTGGCCTGCATTTAAAAAAGAAAATAAATGTCTTACGCCTTGTATTTTTTAAATAAGTTGTATTAATAAGTAAAGGCATATAACCAGTTGAATTGTAGTGCATTGAACATAGTTTTATATAATTAGTTTATTAATTAAATTAACTTGGTCCATAAACTTCGTCAGAAAATTTGGTCCATAAATCAAACACACTTGCATGTAATATTATGCAACTCTGTACTCATATAGATCTCATCGGGCCAAACAACTTTAAGCCAGCCCAACAGGAAGTGGGCTATTTTGGTCTTAATGTGGATGTTTTGCAAAACCAGGCTCTACATTTTTACCCACTCCTCTTAAGTGGTTTATTTTATTCCCACCAAACTTTTTCAACATGATGAAAATACATTAAAGAAGCATAATTGTGAATATCTATTGAATATCTCTAATTGTTTTGCTATGGTGAGGGATTAAAGTCATGTAAAAAAAAAAAAAAAACACTAAAAGCCTCATATCTTCTAAAAATGTAATTATACACCATTTATTTCTAGATAAAATTATACAAATATCAGAACTAAACCCATTTTATTCTTGTTTTCAATTTAAGAATAATGTACAAGTTTAAAAACAGCCAGGATGCACTATTCAGTTAAAAAATAAATATATCAAATAATACATAGGGCTATACTGCCCTCTTGTGTTCAAAATCAGGTAGGCCTGTTGTATTTAAATATAGGTAGCTGCTATGTGACTCCGAGAATTTTTTCTCACCGGTTATTTGACGTGTAACACCGGGGGCTTTTATATCGCTAAGTTAAAAGTGAAAGTAAAGTAAGGACATTTATAGTGGTGGCGCTCGCAGTGCGCTCGAATGAATTTCTATGGAAGTAGAAATGAAAAAACGTTCGCTCTGTTTTGCTCGCTCGTCGCCATGGATGCGCACTGTAATGAATGCCACTGCAGCCGCATACTTTTTAGTGTCACTTTAAAATTAGTGCAATATCGGGGGCCAATTGCTTGAATTGTGAGTTCAATAGTCTATTATTTTTCACGGAAAACACAACAACAAAAGAGTACAATGACAGATTCGCTTAAATAGGCGCTTTTACATAAAATAGCCTATTCCGTCATCATCTTTTCAGTCAGCTCTTCACTCTCGTGATTAATGAAATTTGACTCCTATTGCTGATATTTGCTGCAACTTTCGTTCTGCTCACAATTTAGTAAGCAAACACGTTTCAAATGTGTTTTTATTTTATTTTTGCGTATATATATGTGTGTGTATAATATATATATGAATATAGGCCCTATATACATATATATATATATATATATATATATATATATATAGCTTATGTTTCAAATATGAGTTAATTAACAATCGTTTGAAAGAATGATACTTTTAAACATATCACTAAACCGTCATTAGGTGTCGCCAGGCGACCGTCTTAATGAGCGAGTCATTGATTCATTTGTTCGAACGATTCGTTCGAACGGCTGAGTCATTCATGAATCAGACAGATTATGGATTGGTCATTGAATCTTTCAGTCAACCGATTCGTTCAAAATGCTGAATCATTCAGTAATGAGAAAACACGTTGCTGTGAGATGCGCAATGGTTCTGCTGCGATCTTTGTTTAACTAGTTTCACTGCTGAAACAGAAAAAAGTCAATATTGCATATAAAATGTAAGTGATTTGACGTGTGTGAGAGAGAGATTGTGTCTGTTACAGTGACAAGAGTTTAACCCTTTAAGGCCTTGTCTTTTTGGATATATATCTCTTTTTTTATTACAAAATGTGCATACAACCCATATATTGTAAATGTATTGTTTGCTTTAAATTAAATTAAGATTGTATGTTTGGTAATTGAACCTAAATAAATTTAAAATTAGGAAGTCGGCTATTATGGGTTTAGGAAGGCCGATCAGATGGATGTAACTATTGTGAGTCAAAGTTATAGCGCCACCAACTGGCAGCAAGAAGTGTGTCACTTTCTAAATGCTTTTGACAAAAGTGGGGGGGTTAGTTTTATCTACAGTAACAAAACTCGATATGCATATTGTACTCTTCGAGCCGGACAACTTTCTAATTTACCGTAATTAGCTCAGATTAAGAGGAAGTCAGATATTTTGGTTTGAATATGGTGAGCCTCTCTCTGTCTCTCTCTGAGCTAATATGGCAAGCCGTTTTAACATTTAATCATTTTAACCTACTAGTCTCTATTTTCATGCTACTAGTACTTATTTTTTAGATACTAGTATCTATTCCATTAAGTACTAGTACTTATTCATTAGCGACTAGTGCTTATTCTGTTTAGAATATTCAAAGTGCTTATTCAATTTTTATGCTTATTTATATTTTCAGAGCAGAAAATCCGATTTTTCTGCTTATTCAATATTGCATCTAAAATGTAAGTGACTTGACGTGTGTGTGTGTGTGAGAGAGAGAGAGAGAGATTGTGTCTGTTACAGTGACAAGAGTTTAACCCTTTAAGGCCTTGTCTTTTTGGATATATATCTTTTTTTTATAAAAAAAGTGCATACAACCAATATATTTTAAATGTATTGTTTGCTTTAAATTAAATTAAGATTGTATGTTTGGTAATTGAACCTAAATAAATGTAAAATTAATGTTCTATATTTCAGATCAATATATTTGTTTTCCTTCATTTTAATCAACACTAACTTTATTCTCATCTGAATTATAAATAACTTATTTCTGTATAAAATAAAAAATCCCGAATAATCCAGACCAACCAGAGCGCACTATTTCTACAACATCATCAGTGCTGAAGCGGAACTACCAGAGCCGTTTGGCAGATAGCGAGCAGATATTTTGTGTCACGTCGTGCACAATAACCCTAAAGGCACCAGGGTGGCGGCGCCACCGGCTTTATATATATATATATATATATATATATATATATATATATATATATATATATATATATATATATATATATATATATATATATATATATATATAAATATAGCTGCGAGCAGCGATGAAGGGCCAAAGCCGGCGGCACCGCCACCCCGGTGCCTTTAGGTAACTAAAGGCACCGGGGTTGCGGTGCCACCGGCTTGGGCCCGTAATCGCTGCTCGCAGCTATATTTATTTATTATTATTATTATTTTACTACCTTTTGGGCACTTTTGGGGGCCTTAACGTGCTCGAAAACTCTTGAAACTTTGCACACATCTCAGAACCCGCGGCCATCAGGGCCGGGCTGAAGCTGGTACCCGGGCGTGGCAGGGGTGCTCGACAGCGCCCCCTGGAACGGGGTTTGAACACTTGGTCCATAAATCAAACACGCTTGCATGTAATAATATGAAACTCAGTACACATATAGATCTCATCGGTTCATATATACTTCATGCTCTTACTTTTTACCCCAGCCCAACAGGAAGTCGGCTATTAAGGGTTGTTTGGAAAACACATGCAATGGAATGTGAAATACTCCTCCTAGAGAATTCAAACACACGGCACGAAACTCGGTCAGCATGAAGTCAAGACACTGAGGATGAAAAATTGCCAGGGGATTTTTGATATCTCGAACGGTTTGGCCGTGGCGAGTAAACGAAATTATGGCGAGAAACGTGAAACAGGAAGTGTGTTATAACTACTGCATACATTAACTAATCTTGATGAAACTTCAGCAGTGTGTTCGTTGTAAGAGCCCGATCACATGGATGTGACTATTGTGAGTCAAAGTTATAGCGCCACCAACTGGAAGCAGGAAGTGTGTCACTTTCAAAATGCTTTTAAATCACCCTCTTATTTTTACCCGATTTGCTTCAAACTTCATGTGCATAATGTAGACACACACCAGATGTAGACCTGTGAAAGGATTATTGATATCTTAGATACTGTTGCCATGGCAATGCATCAAACATTAATATTCCTTTTTTTAAGCTTTTTCATGCTTTTTTATGCTTTCGGGCACTTTTGGGGTTCTTAACGTGCTCGAAAACTCTTGAAACTTTGCACACGGGACAAAACCCGCGGCCATCAGGGCCAGGCTGAAGCTGGTACCCGGGCGTGGCAGGGGGGCTCGACAGCGCCCCCTTGAACGGGTCAGACAATTTGGTCCATATATCCAACACGCTTTACCCTATTTGCTTCAAACTTGATGTGTATAATGTAGACACAAGCCAGATGTAGACCTGTGAAAGGATTGTTGATATCATAGATGCTGTTGCCGTGACAACGCATCAAACTTTAATATTCTTTTTGGATACTTTTGAGATTCTTAGCGCACTTTTGGGGCCCTTAACATGCTCAAAAACTCTTGAAACTTTGCACACGGGTCAGAAACCGCGGCCATCAGGGCCGGGCTGAAGCTGGTACCCGGGCGTGGCAGGGGGGCTCGACAGCGCCCCCTGGAATGGGGTCCGAAAACTTGGTCCATAAATCAAACAGGCTTTACCCGATTTGCTTCAAACTTGATGTGTATAATGTAGACACACGCCAGATGTAGACCTGTGAAAGGATTGTTGATATCTTAGATGCTGTTGCCGTGACAACGCATCAAACTTTAATATTCTTTTTGGATACTTTTGAGACTCTCAGCGCACTTTGGGGGCCCTTAACGTGCTCAAAAACTCTTGAAACTTTGCACACGGGTCAGAACCCGTGGCCATCAGGGCCGGGCTGAAGCTGGTACCCGGGCGTGGCAGGGGGGCTCGACAGTGCCCCCTGGAACGGGGTCCAAAAACTTGGTCCATAAATCAAACACGCTTGAATGTAATAATATGAAACTCGGTACACATATAGATCTCATCGATTCATATATCCTTTGTACTTTTACTTTTTACCCCAGCCCAACAGGAAGTCGGCTATTATGGTTTGTTTGGAAGCGTATGCCCCTGGAATTCGATATACTCCTCCTAGAGAATTCAACCAATCGCCACGAAACTCGGTCAGCATGAAGTCAAGACATTGAGGATGAAAAGTTGCCAGGGGATTTTTGATATCTCGAACGGTTTGGCCGTGGCGAGGAAACGAATTTATGGCGAATAAAGGAAACAGGAAGTGTGTTATAACTTCTGCATACATTAACTGATCTTGATGAAACTTCAGCAGTGTGTTCGCTGTAAGAGTCCGATCACATGGATGTGACTATTGTGAGTCAAAGTTATAGCGCCACCAACTGGCAGCAGGAAGTGTGTCACTTCCTAAAGGCTTTGAAATCACCCTCTTATTTTTACCCAATTTGCTTCAAACTTTATGTGTATAATGTAGACACACGGCAGATGTAGACCTGAGAAAGGATTATTGATATCTTAGATACTGTTGCCGTGGCAACGCATCAAACTTTATTATTCTTTGTTGATGCTTTTGAGACTCTTAACATACTTGAAATTGCATGAAACCCGACAGACACATCACATTTATTAGACAGTAGACATGTGCAGAGTTTCAGAAACGGGCATGAGAGCAATTAGAGAATAATGTTTAAGTTTAAAAACAGCCAGAATGGTTGTTTAGTCAAAAAAAATTTTTTCCAAATCATACATAGTGTTATACTGCCCTCTTGTGTTCAAAATCAGGTAAAAAGCGAAAGTAAAATAAGGACGTCTGCACAATTCATTAATAATGGTGCAGAGTAGAGTGAGCTTTTTCAATTAATTCCTATGGAAGTAGGAATGAACTAAACAACGTTCGCTCTGTTCTGCTTGTCCCTCACCGTGGGCGCGCAGAGTTATGAATGCCCGTGCAGCCGTGAGCATTTTAGTTTCATTTTAAAATTAGCGCCATTTCGGGGGACGTATTACTTTAATTTATTTAACAAAAACACAATGTTGTGTTTTATTGCGAGTGTACACAAATATAAGTAAACACTTTGACGTTTGAATGATGTCCTGTATGAAGAAAATGACGGAGTATGTTTCACTGTTCAATCGCGCTGAGCCACCCAGACCCCCCCACACACACTGACACACACACACACACACACACACAAACACACACACAAACACACACACACACAATAATAAAACATTCAACCTAACATATACAAATTACACTGCTATGTTGAAATAGTCAGTAGTACAATTTGTATCATTCACAGTAAGCACCGCTCCACTGTGATTTTTCCAAGCACATTTTTGCACAAGTGAAGAGGATGATTTTTTCCGTCGATATTGGAACGTGAGTGAAGTACAAAGCCTGTAATAAAGAATAGTTTAGCATCCAAATACATCGCAAATGTTGCAACATTTAGATTCTAAAGAGAGATTTACGTGAGCCTAACACCACTTACTTTTACTTTTGTTTTAAATTATTTCGTTTTGGCTTTATTATAGTTATTTTTTTATTCGTGTTCTGTTCTGAATATCATTAAATTTAAAGGATTTGTTGTGGAATATTTTGAGTGTATAATCAAATAACACTAAACCGTCACTAGGTGTCGCCAGGCGACCGTCTTAATGAGCGGGTCATTGATTCATTCGTTCAAACGATTCGATATCAGTACGAATCATTCAGTACGAATCAACGAATCATTCAGTAATGAGAACGCGTTGCTGTGAGATGCTCGATGGTTCTGCTGTGATCTTTGTTTAACTATTTTCGCTGCTGAAACAGAAAAAAAGTCAATATTGCATCTAAAATGTAAGTGATTTGACGTGTGTGTGTGTGTGTCTGTGTGTGTGTGTATGATTGTGTCTGTTACAGTGATTGTTTAACCCTTGTTAAAGTTTAGGCCTTGTCTTTTTGGATATATATCTTTTTATATAAAAAAAATAGCATACAACCCATATATTTTAAATGTATTGTTTGCTTTAAATTACATTAAGATTGTATGTTTGGTAATTGAACCTGAATGAATTATAAATGAATGTGCTATATTTCAGATCATATATTTGTTTTCCTTAAAATTTTAACTAACACTAACTTTATTCTCATCTGAATGATAGATTATTTATTTATGTATAAAATAAAAACACATTTGATTTTTCTTTTTTAATCAATGTAGAATGTGTAACTGAAAAAATAAACAGATTAGGGCTCTGATCGAGGACAATAAATGAAAACAAATGCAATATGATGAATGTCCAAAAGATTTTTTTTGCTTTTAAACTATGTGTGTGTGTGTGTGTGTGTGTGTGTGTGTGTGTAAGAGATTTCGGTTGGGTGACAGTTGTAGTTTACAGTTTGACAAAAGCACAATGTTGTGTTTTATTGCGATTGTACACAAATATAAGTAAACACTTTGCAGTTTGAATAATGTCCTGTATGAACAAGAGGACGGGGTATGTTTTTATGTCTACATTGTTCAATCACGCCACACACACACACACACCAACTATTTTTCTAATCAGATCAGGCAAGTAATATTCTGTCTTGGCACACTTCATATAACTTTCAAACTTGTGTACTTATTTCATGTGTCCATTAAGTCCATGAGACCGTAGGGTGTCTCATTTTTCATTTTAGGTTTCAGAAGGTTGCTCACGCATACTTTGTGGTTGATATGTGCCCTCAATGCACACTTTTGCAGAGCCCACACCAATGCAAGCTCTACAGCACACATCTTCTCAAAGGTCAAAGCGGAGTTACGATATTGCCCGTCATGCACAGTAACCCTAAAGGCACCGGGGTGGCGGTGCCACCGGCTTGTTTATATATATATATATATATATATATATATATAAAGGCACCGGGGTGGCGGTGCCACCGGCTTGTTTATATATATATATATATATATATATATATATATATATATATATATATATATATATATATATATATATATATATATATATAAATATAGCTGCGAGCAGCGATGAAGGGCCAAAGCCGGCGGCACCGCCACTCCGGTGCCTTTAGGTAACTAAAGGCACCGGGGTTGCGGTGCCACCGGCTTGGGCCCGTAATCGCTGCTCGCAGCTATATTTATATATATATATATATATATATATATATATATATATATATATATATATATATATATATTTATTATTATTATTATTATTTTACTACCTTTTGGGCACTTTTGGGGGCCTTAACGTGCTCGAAAACTCTTGAAACTTTGCACACATCTCAGAACCCGCGGCCATCAGGGCCGGGCTGAAGCTGGTACCCGGGCGTGGCAGGGGGGCTCGACAGCGCCCCCTGGAACGGGGTTTGAACACTTGGTCCATAAATCAAACACGCTTGCATGTAATAATATGAAACTCAGTACACATATAGATCTCATCGGTTCATATATACTTCATGCTCTTACTTTTTACCCCAGCCCAACAGGAAGTCGGCTATTAAGGGTTGTTTGGAAAACACATGCAATGGAATGTGAAATACTCCTCCTAGAGAATTCAAACACACGGCACGAAACTCGGTCAGCATGAAGTCAAGACACTGAGGATGAAAAATTGCCAGGGGATTTTTGATATCTCGAACGGTTTGGCCGTGGCGAGTAAACGAAATTATGGCGAGAAACGTGAAACAGGAAGTGTGTTATAACTACTGCATACATTAACTAATCTTGATGAAACTTCAGCAGTGTGTTCGTTGTAAGAGCCCGATCACATGGATGTGACTATTGTGAGTCAAAGTTATAGCGCCACCAACTGGCAGCAGGAAGTGTGTCACTTTCAAAATGCTTTTAAATCACCCTCTTATTTTTACCCGATTTGCTTCAAACTTCATGTGCATAATGTAGACACACGCCAGATGTAGACCTGTGAAAGGATTATTGATATCTTAGATACTGTTGCCATGGCAATGCATCAAACATTAATATTCCTTTTTTTAAGCTTTTTCATGCTTTTTTATGCTTTCGGGCACTTTTGGGGTTCTTAACGTGCTCGAAAACTCTTGAAACTTTGCACACGGGACAAAACCCGCGGCCATCAGGGCCAGGCTGAAGCTGGTACCCGGGCGTGGCAGGGGGGCTCGACAGCGCCCCCTTGAACGGGTCAGACAATTTGGTCCATATATCCAACACGCTTTACCCTATTTGCTTCAAACTTGATGTGTATAATGTAGACACAAGCCAGATGTAGACCTGTGAAAGGATTGTTGATATCTTAGATGCTGTTGCCGTGACAACGCATCAAACTTTAATATTCTTTTTGGATACTTTTGAGATTCTTAGCGCACTTTTGGGGCCCTTAACATGCTCAAAAACTCTTGAAACTTTGCACACGGGTCAGAACCCGCGGCCATCAGGGCCGGGCTGAAGCTGGTACCCGGGCGTGGCAGGGGGGCTCGACAGCGCCCCCTGGAACGGGGTCCGAAAACTTGGTCCATAAATCAAACAGGCTTTACCCGATTTGCTTCAAACTTGATGTGTATAATGTAGACACACGCCAGATGTAGACCTGTGAAAGGATTGTTGATATCTTAGATGCTGTTGCCGTGACAACGCATCAAACTTTAATATTCTTTTTGGATACTTTTGAGACTCTCAGCGCACTTTTGGGGCCCTTAACATGCTCAAAAACTCTTGAAACTTTGCACACGGGTCAGAACCCGCGGCCATCAGGGCCGGGCTGAAGCTGGTACCCGGGCGTGGCAGGGGGGCTCGACAGCGCCCCCTGGAACAGGGTCCGAAAACTTGGTCCATAAATCAAACACGCTTGAATGTAATAATATGAAACTCGGTACACATATAGATCTCATCGATTCATATATCCTTTGTACTTTTACTTTTTACCCCAGCCCAACAGGAAGTCGGCTATTATGGTTTGTTTGGAAGCGTATGCCCCTGGAATTCGATATACTCCTCCTAGAGAATTCAACCAATCGCCACGAAACTCGGTCAGCATGAAGTCAAGACATTGAGGATGAAAAGTTGCCAGGGGATTTTTGATATCTCGAACGGTTTGGCCGTGGCGAGGAAACGAATTTATGGCGAATAAAGGAAACAGGAAGTGTGTTATAACTTCTGCATACATTAACTGATCTTGATGAAACTTCAGCAGTGTGTTCGCTGTAAGAGTCCGATCACATGGATGTGACTATTGTGAGTCAAAGTTATAGCGCCACCAACTGGCAGCAGGAAGTGTGTCACTTCCTAAAGGCTTTGAAATCACCCTCTTATTTTTACCCAATTTGCTTCAAACTTTATGTGTATAATGTAGACACACGGCAGATGTAGACCTGAGAAAGGATTATTGATATCTTAGATACTGTTGCCGTGGCAACGCATCAAACTTTATTATTCTTTGTTGATGCTTTTGAGACTCTTAACATACTTGAAATTGCATGAAACCCGACAGACACATCACATTTATTAGACAGTAGACATGTGCAGAGTTTCAGAAACGGGCATGGTGAGAGCAATTAGAGAATAATGTTTAAGTTTAAAAACAGCCAGAATGGTTGTTTAGTCAAAAAAATTTTTTTTCCAAATCATACATAGTGTTATACTGCCCTCTTGTGTTCAAAATCAGGTAAAAAGCGAAAGTAAAATAAGGACGTCTGCACAATTCATTAATAATGGTGCAGAGTAGAGTGAGCTTTTTCAATTAATTCCTATGGAAGTAGGAATGAACTAAACAACGTTCGCTCTGTTCTGCTCGTCCCTCACCGTGGGCGCGCAGAGTTATGAATGCCCGTGCAGCCGTGAGCATTTTAGTTTCATTTTAAAATTAGCGCCATTTCGGGGGACGTATTACTTTAATTTATTTAACAAAAACACAATGTTGTGTTTTATTGCGAGTGTACACAAATATAAGTAAACACTTTGACGTTTGAATGATGTCCTGTATGAAGAAAATGACGGAGTATGTTTCACTGTTCAATCGCGCTGAGCCACCCAGACCCCCACACACACACTGACACACACACACACACACACACACACACACACACACACAAACACACACACACACACACACACAATAATAAAACATTCAACCTAACATATACAAATTACACTGCTATGTTGAAATAGTCAGTAGTACAATTTGTATCATTCACAGTAAGCACCGCTCCACTGTGATTTTTCCAAGCACATTTTTGCACAAGTGAAGAGGATGATTTTTTCCGTCGATATTGGAACGTGAGTGAAGTACAAAGCCTGTAATAAAGAATAGTTTAGCATCCAAATACATCGCAAATGTTGCAACATTTAGATTCTAAAGAGAGATTTACGTGAGCCTAACACCACTTACTTTTACTTTTGTTTTAAATTATTTCGTTTTGGCTTTATTATAGTTATTTTTTTATTCGTGTTCTGTTCTGAATATCATTAAATTTAAAGGATTTGTTGTGGAATATTTTGAGTGTATAATCAAATAACACTAAACCGTCACTAGGTGTCGCCAGGCGACCGTCTTAATGAGCGGGTCATTGATTCATTCGTTCAAACGATTCGTTTGAACGACTGAGTCATTCATGAATGAGACAGATATTTATGGATTGGTCATTGAATCTTTGAGTCAACCAATTTGTTCAAAATGCTGAATCATTCAGTAATGAGAAAACACGTTGCTGTGAGATGCAATGGTTCTGCTGTGATCTTTGTTTAACTATTTTCGCTGCTGAAACAGAAGAACAGTCAATATTGCATCTAAAATGTAAGTGACTTGACACGTGTGTGTGTGTGTGTGTGTGTGTGTGCGTGTGAGTGCGTGCGTGCGTGCGTGTGTGTGTGTGTGTGTGTGTGTGTGTGTGCAATCAATCCCAGGTAAGAGGCATGAATAATGAGAATTGGACTTCTAGGAGTGAGGTTAATATTCCGGAGACGGTTCCCTCGGATTGTGAAAAGGAGGCGGCGCGGGAGTGGCCAGGCATTGCGCTACTTCTATTTCAAAGTTTAAAACAATGCTAATATCATTTTTTTGAACGATTTCATTACAAATGTTTATTTTATATATTTATAAAATATTATAAAATATAATAACTATGTTTTGTCCTATTAACAAAAGACAGGCAATGTACTATTAACAAATGTTAATAGTTTTTTAAAAGTTAAAATGATACTTTATGCATTTGTTTTGTGTCAGATGATTAACAATATAAATTAAACAAAGCTTAAAACAAACAAAATAATAAAACGAAAACAAAGCTTGAACATTTTATTTAATTGAAAAGCCTTTTTGAAATAAAATGTGTTTTTTTTCCCTCTGAAATAGCAAAAGCATCGCACACTTAGCTGTACCTGCTCTAAATAAATAATAGTATTTAAATAAAAATACAAAATCGAAATAAATAAATTATATAAAACAAAATCAAATCAAAGAAAATAAATCTTATTAAAGTTATGCAGGCACACATTTAACAATAATTTTCAAGTGACAAATAAAATCAATCAAAATTCCTTACACATGGAGTTAATCCTGACGATTCCTGAGGCGCCTTTCCTCATGACACTCGCTTTTTTTTTCGAAGATATATTTTCTTTGGTTTGATTTTGTTTTTGTAATAATTTATTTTATTTAGTTCGATTTTGTATTTTTATTGAATTACTATTTTTTATTTAGAGCAGGTACAGCTAGTGTGTGATGCTTTTGCTATTTCAGAGGAAAACAATAATTTTATTTAATTAATAATTTTTGTTTCAGTCCACCATATAATTATGTTGTGTTTGATCTATGGAAAAAAGTTAGTTGTGAAATGGTTGAATATTAACAAAAGTTAATAGTTTTTTACAAGTTAGAATAATACGATATATATATATAAACAAGCCGGTGGCACCGCCACCCCGGTGCCTTTAGGGTTACTGTGCATGACGGGCAATATCGTAACTCCGCTTTGACCTTTGAGAAGATGTGTGCTATAGAGCTTGCATTGGTGTGGGCTCTGCAAAAGTGTGTGTGTGTGTGTGAGGCGTGATTGAACAATGTAGACATATATATATATATATATAAAGGCACCGGGGTGGCGGTGCCACCGGCTTGTTTATATATATATATATATATATATATATATATATATATATATATATGAATATAGCTGCGAGCAGCGATGAAGGGCCAAAGCCGGCGGCACCGCCACTCCGGTGCCTTTAGGTAACTAAAGGCACCGGGGTTGCGGTGCCACCGGCTTGGGCCCGTAATCGCTGCTCGCAGCTATATTTCTTTATTATTAGGGCCCAAGCCTTGAAAAGGCGAAGGCCCTATTGTTTTCCTAAGGATTATTAGGGCCCAAGCCTTGAAAAGGCGAAGGCCCCTATTGTTTTCCTAAGGATTATTATTTATTATTATTATTATTTTACTACCTTTTGGGCACTTTTGGGGGCCTTAACGTGCTCGAAAACTCTTGAAACTTTGCACACATCTCAGAACCCGCGGCCATCAGGGCCGGGCTGAAGCTGGTACCCGGGCGTGGCAGGGGGGCTCGACAGCGCCCCCTGGAACGGGGTTTGAACACTTGGTCCATAAATCAAACACGCTTGCATGTAATAATATGAAACTCAGTACACATATAGATCTCATCGATTCATATATACTTCATGCTCTTACTTTTTACCCCAGCCCAACAGGAAGTCGGCTATTAAGGGTTGTTTGGAAAACACATGCAATGGAATGTGAAATACTCCTCCTAGAGAATTCAAACACACGGCACGAAACTCGGTCAGCATGAAGTCAAGACACTGAGGATGAAAAATTGCCAGGGGATTTTTGATATCTCGAACGGTTTGGCCGTGGCGAGTAAACGAAATTATGGCGAGAAACGTGAAACAGGAAGTGTGTTATAACTACTGCATACATTAACTAATCTTGATGAAACTTCAGCAGTGTGTTCGTTGTAAGAGCCCGATCACATGGATGTGACTATTGTGAGTCAAAGTTATAGCGCCACCAACTGGCAGCAGGAAGTGTGTCACTTTCAAAATGCTTTTAAATCACCCTCTTATTTTTACCCGATTTGCTTCAAACTTCATGTGCATAATGTAGACACACGCCAGATGTAGACCTGTGAAAGGATTATTGATATCTTAGATACTGTTGCCATGGCAATGCATCAAACATTAATATTCCTTTTTTTAAGCTTTTTCATGCTTTTTTATGCTTTCGGGCACTTTTGGGGTTCTTAACGTGCTCGAAAACTCTTGAAACTTTGCACACGGGACAAAACCCGCGGCCATCAGGGCCAGGCTGAAGCTGGTACCCGGGCGTGGCAGGGGGGCTCGACAGCGCCCCCTTGAACGGGTCAGACAATTTGGTCCATATATCCAACACGCTTTACCCTATTTGCTTCAAACTTGATGTGTATAATGTAGACACAAGCCAGATGTAGACCTGTGAAAGGATTGTTGATATCTTAGATGCTGTTGCCGTGACAACGCATCAAACTTTAATATTCTTTTTGGATACTTTTGAGATTCTTAGCGCACTTTTGGGGCCCTTAACATGCTCAAAAACTCTTGAAACTTTGCACACGGGTCAGAAACCGCGGCCATCAGGGCCGGGCTGAAGCTGGTACCCGGGCGTGGCAGGGGGGCTCGACAGCGCCCCCTGGAATGGGGTCCGAAAACTTGGTCCATAAATCAAACAGGCTTTACCCGATTTGCTTCAAACTTGATGTGTATAATGTAGACACACGCCAGATGTAGACCTGTGAAAGGATTGTTGATATCTTAGATGCTGTTGCCGTGACAACGCATCAAACTTTAATATTCTTTTTGGATACTTTTGAGACTCTCAGCGCACTTTGGGGGCCCTTAACGTGCTCAAAAACTCTTGAAACTTTGCACACGGGTCAGAACCCGTGGCCATCAGGGCCGGGCTGAAGCTGGTACCCGGGCGTGGCAGGGGGGCTCGACAGTGCCCCCTGGAACGGGGTCCAAAAACTTGGTCCATAAATCAAACACGCTTGAATGTAATAATATGAAACTCGGTACACATATAGATCTCATCGATTCATATATCCTTTGTACTTTTACTTTTTACCCCAGCCCAACAGGAAGTCGGCTATTATGGTTTGTTTGGAAGCGTATGCCCCTGGAATTCGATATACTCCTCCTAGAGAATTCAACCAATCGCCACGAAACTCGGTCAGCATGAAGTCAAGACATTGAGGATGAAAAGTTGCCAGGGGATTTTTGATATCTCGAACGGTTTGGCCGTGGCGAGGAAACGAATTTATGGCGAATAAAGGAAACAGGAAGTGTGTTATAACTTCTGCATACATTAACTGATCTTGATGAAACTTCAGCAGTGTGTTCGCTGTAAGAGTCCGATCACATGGATGTGACTATTGTGAGTCAAAGTTATAGCGCCACCAACTGGCAGCAGGAAGTGTGTCACTTCCTAAAGGCTTTGAAATCACCCTCTTATTTTTACCCAATTTGCTTCAAACTTTATGTGTATAATGTAGACACACGGCAGATGTAGACCTGAGAAAGGATTATTGATATCTTAGATACTGTTGCCGTGGCAACGCATCAAACTTTATTATTCTTTGTTGATGCTTTTGAGACTCTTAACATACTTGAAATTGCATGAAACCCGACAGACACATCACATTTATTAGACAGTAGACATGTGCAGAGTTTCAGAAACGGGCATGAGAGCAATTAGAGAATAATGTTTAAGTTTAAAAACAGCCAGAATGGTTGTTTAGTCAAAAAAAAATTTTTCCAAATCATACATAGTGTTATACTGCCCTCTTGTGTTCAAAATCAGGTAAAAAGCGAAAGTAAAATAAGGACGTCTGCACAATTCATTAATAATGGTGCAGAGTAGAGTGAGCTTTTTCAATTAATTCCTATGGAAGTAGGAATGAACTAAACAACGTTCGCTCTGTTCTGCTTGTCCCTCACCGTGGGCGCGCAGAGTTATGAATGCCCGTGCAGCCGTGAGCATTTTAGTTTCATTTTAAAATTAGCGCCATTTCGGGGGACGTATTACTTTAATTTATTTAACAAAAACACAATGTTGTGTTTTATTGCGAGTGTACACAAATATAAGTAAACACTTTGACGTTTGAATGATGTCCTGTATGAAGAAAATGACGGAGTATGTTTCACTGTTCAATCGCGCTGAGCCACCCAGACCCCCCCACACACACTGACACACACACACACACACACACACAAACACACACACAAACACACACACACACAATAATAAAACATTCAACCTAACATATACAAATTACACTGCTATGTTGAAATAGTCAGTAGTACAATTTGTATCATTCACAGTAAGCACCGCTCCACTGTGATTTTTCCAAGCACATTTTTGCACAAGTGAAGAGGATGATTTTTTCCGTCGATATTGGAACGTGAGTGAAGTACAAAGCCTGTAATAAAGAATAGTTTAGCATCCAAATACATCGCAAATGTTGCAACATTTAGATTCTAAAGAGAGATTTACGTGAGCCTAACACCACTTACTTTTACTTTTGTTTTAAATTATTTCGTTTTGGCTTTATTATAGTTATTTTTTTATTCGTGTTCTGTTCTGAATATCATTAAATTTAAAGGATTTGTTGTGGAATATTTTGAGTGTATAATCAAATAACACTAAACCGTCACTAGGTGTCGCCAGGCGACCGTCTTAATGAGCGGGTCATTGATTCATTCGTTCAAACGATTCGATATCAGTACGAATCATTCAGTACGAATCAACGAATCATTCAGTAATGAGAACGCGTTGCTGTGAGATGCTCGATGGTTCTGCTGTGATCTTTGTTTAACTATTTTCGCTGCTGAAACAGAAAAAAAGTCAATATTGCATCTAAAATGTAAGTGATTTGACGTGTGTGTGTGTGTCTGTGTGTGTGTGTATGATTGTGTCTGTTACAGTGATTGTTTAACCCTTGTTAAAGTTTAGGCCTTGTCTTTTTGGATATATATCTTTTTATATAAAAAAAATAGCATACAACCCATATATTTTAAATGTATTGTTTGCTTTAAATTACATTAAGATTGTATGTTTGGTAATTGAACCTGAATGAATTATAAATGAATGTGCTATATTTCAGATCATATATTTGTTTTCCTTAAAATTTTAACTAACACTAACTTTATTCTCATCTGAATGATAGATTATTTATTTATGTATAAAATAAAAACACATTTGATTTTTCTTTTTTAATCAATGTAGAATGTGTAACTGAAAAAATAAACAGATTAGGGCTCTGATCGAGGACAATAAATGAAAACAAATGCAATATGATGAATGTCCAAAAGATTTTTTTTGCTTTTAAACTATGTGTGTGTGTGTGTGTGTGTGTGTGTGTGTGTGTAAGAGATTTCGGTTGGGTGACAGTTGTAGTTTACAGTTTGACAAAAGCACAATGTTGTGTTTTATTGCGATTGTACACAAATATAAGTAAACACTTTGCAGTTTGAATAATGTCCTGTATGAACAAGAGGACGGGGTATGTTTTTATGTCTACATTGTTCAATCACGCCACACACACACACACACCAACTATTTTTCTAATCAGATCAGGCAAGTAATATTCTGTCTTGGCACACTTCATATAACTTTCAAACTTGTGTACTTATTTCATGTGTCCATTAAGTCCATGAGACCGTAGGGTGTCTCATTTTTCATTTTAGGTTTCAGAAGGTTGCTCACGCATACTTTGTGGTTGATATGTGCCCTCAATGCACACTTTTGCAGAGCCCACACCAATGCAAGCTCTACAGCACACATCTTCTCAAAGGTCAAAGCGGAGTTACGATATTGCCCGTCATGCACAGTAACCCTAAAGGCACCGGGGTGGCGGTGCCACCGGCTTGTTTATATATATATATATATATATATATATATATAAAGGCACCGGGGTGGCGGTGCCACCGGCTTGTTTATATATATATATATATATATATATATATATATATATATATATATATATATATATATATATATATATATATATATATATATATAAATATAGCTGCGAGCAGCGATGAAGGGCCAAAGCCGGCGGCACCGCCACTCCGGTGCCTTTAGGTAACTAAAGGCACCGGGGTTGCGGTGCCACCGGCTTGGGCCCGTAATCGCTGCTCGCAGCTATATTTATATATATATATATATATATATATATATATATATATATATATATATATATATTTTATTATTATTATTATTATTTTACTACCTTTTGGGCACTTTTGGGGGCCTTAACGTGCTCGAAAACTCTTGAAACTTTGCACACATCTCAGAACCCGCGGCCATCAGGGCCGGGCTGAAGCTGGTACCCGGGCGTGGCAGGGGGGCTCGACAGCGCCCCCTGGAACGGGGTTTGAACACTTGGTCCATAAATCAAACACGCTTGCATGTAATAATATGAAACTCAGTACACATATAGATCTCATCGGTTCATATATACTTCATGCTCTTACTTTTTACCCCAGCCCAACAGGAAGTCGGCTATTAAGGGTTGTTTGGAAAACACATGCAATGGAATGTGAAATACTCCTCCTAGAGAATTCAAACACACGGCACGAAACTCGGTCAGCATGAAGTCAAGACACTGAGGATGAAAAATTGCCAGGGGATTTTTGATATCTCGAACGGTTTGGCCGTGGCGAGTAAACGAAATTATGGCGAGAAACGTGAAACAGGAAGTGTGTTATAACTACTGCATACATTAACTAATCTTGATGAAACTTCAGCAGTGTGTTCGTTGTAAGAGCCCGATCACATGGATGTGACTATTGTGAGTCAAAGTTATAGCGCCACCAACTGGCAGCAGGAAGTGTGTCACTTTCAAAATGCTTTTAAATCACCCTCTTATTTTTACCCGATTTGCTTCAAACTTCATGTGCATAATGTAGACACACGCCAGATGTAGACCTGTGAAAGGATTATTGATATCTTAGATACTGTTGCCATGGCAATGCATCAAACATTAATATTCCTTTTTTTAAGCTTTTTCATGCTTTTTTATGCTTTCGGGCACTTTTGGGGTTCTTAACGTGCTCGAAAACTCTTGAAACTTTGCACACGGGACAAAACCCGCGGCCATCAGGGCCAGGCTGAAGCTGGTACCCGGGCGTGGCAGGGGGGCTCGACAGCGCCCCCTTGAACGGGTCAGACAATTTGGTCCATATATCCAACACGCTTTACCCTATTTGCTTCAAACTTGATGTGTATAATGTAGACACAAGCCAGATGTAGACCTGTGAAAGGATTGTTGATATCTTAGATGCTGTTGCCGTGACAACGCATCAAACTTTAATATTCTTTTTGGATACTTTTGAGATTCTTAGCGCACTTTTGGGGCCCTTAACATGCTCAAAAACTCTTGAAACTTTGCACACGGGTCAGAACCCGCGGCCATCAGGGCCGGGCTGAAGCTGGTACCCGGGCGTGGCAGGGGGGCTCGACAGCGCCCCCTGGAACGGGGTCCGAAAACTTGGTCCATAAATCAAACAGGCTTTACCCGATTTGCTTCAAACTTGATGTGTATAATGTAGACACACGCCAGATGTAGACCTGTGAAAGGATTGTTGATATCTTAGATGCTGTTGCCGTGACAACGCATCAAACTTTAATATTCTTTTTGGATACTTTTGAGACTCTCAGCGCACTTTTGGGGCCCTTAACATGCTCAAAAACTCTTGAAACTTTGCACACGGGTCAGAACCCGCGGCCATCAGGGCCGGGCTGAAGCTGGTACCCGGGCGTGGCAGGGGGGCTCGACAGCGCCCCCTGGAACAGGGTCCGAAAACTTGGTCCATAAATCAAACACGCTTGAATGTAATAATATGAAACTCGGTACACATATAGATCTCATCGATTCATATATCCTTTGTACTTTTACTTTTTACCCCAGCCCAACAGGAAGTCGGCTATTATGGTTTGTTTGGAAGCGTATGCCCCTGGAATTCGATATACTCCTCCTAGAGAATTCAACCAATCGCCACGAAACTCGGTCAGCATGAAGTCAAGACATTGAGGATGAAAAGTTGCCAGGGGATTTTTGATATCTCGAACGGTTTGGCCGTGGCGAGGAAACGAATTTATGGCGAATAAAGGAAACAGGAAGTGTGTTATAACTTCTGCATACATTAACTGATCTTGATGAAACTTCAGCAGTGTGTTCGCTGTAAGAGTCCGATCACATGGATGTGACTATTGTGAGTCAAAGTTATAGCGCCACCAACTGGCAGCAGGAAGTGTGTCACTTCCTAAAGGCTTTGAAATCACCCTCTTATTTTTACCCAATTTGCTTCAAACTTTATGTGTATAATGTAGACACACGGCAGATGTAGACCTGAGAAAGGATTATTGATATCTTAGATACTGTTGCCGTGGCAACGCATCAAACTTTATTATTCTTTGTTGATGCTTTTGAGACTCTTAACATACTTGAAATTGCATGAAACCCGACAGACACATCACATTTATTAGACAGTAGACATGTGCAGAGTTTCAGAAACGGGCATGGTGAGAGCAATTAGAGAATAATGTTTAAGTTTAAAAACAGCCAGAATGGTTGTTTAGTCAAAAAAAATTTTTTTCCAAATCATACATAGTGTTATACTGCCCTCTTGTGTTCAAAATCAGGTAAAAAGCGAAAGTAAAATAAGGACGTCTGCACAATTCATTAATAATGGTGCAGAGTAGAGTGAGCTTTTTCAATTAATTCCTATGGAAGTAGGAATGAACTAAACAACGTTCGCTCTGTTCTGCTCGTCCCTCACCGTGGGCGCGCAGAGTTATGAATGCCCGTGCAGCCGTGAGCATTTTAGTTTCATTTTAAAATTAGCGCCATTTCGGGGGACGTATTACTTTAATTTATTTAACAAAAACACAATGTTGTGTTTTATTGCGAGTGTACACAAATATAAGTAAACACTTTGACGTTTGAATGATGTCCTGTATGAAGAAAATGACGGAGTATGTTTCACTGTTCAATCGCGCTGAGCCACCCAGACCCCCACACACACACTGACACACACACACACACACACACACACACACACACACACAAACACACACACACACACACACACAATAATAAAACATTCAACCTAACATATACAAATTACACTGCTATGTTGAAATAGTCAGTAGTACAATTTGTATCATTCACAGTAAGCACCGCTCCACTGTGATTTTTCCAAGCACATTTTTGCACAAGTGAAGAGGATGATTTTTTCCGTCGATATTGGAACGTGAGTGAAGTACAAAGCCTGTAATAAAGAATAGTTTAGCATCCAAATACATCGCAAATGTTGCAACATTTAGATTCTAAAGAGAGATTTACGTGAGCCTAACACCACTTACTTTTACTTTTGTTTTAAATTATTTCGTTTTGGCTTTATTATAGTTATTTTTTTATTCGTGTTCTGTTCTGAATATCATTAAATTTAAAGGATTTGTTGTGGAATATTTTGAGTGTATAATCAAATAACACTAAACCGTCACTAGGTGTCGCCAGGCGACCGTCTTAATGAGCGGGTCATTGATTCATTCGTTCAAACGATTCGTTTGAACGACTGAGTCATTCATGAATGAGACAGATATTTATGGATTGGTCATTGAATCTTTGAGTCAACCAATTTGTTCAAAATGCTGAATCATTCAGTAATGAGAAAACACGTTGCTGTGAGATGCAATGGTTCTGCTGTGATCTTTGTTTAACTATTTTCGCTGCTGAAACAGAAGAACAGTCAATATTGCATCTAAAATGTAAGTGACTTGACACGTGTGTGTGTGTGTGTGTGTGTGTGTGCGTGTGAGTGCGTGCGTGCGTGCGTGTGTGTGTGTGTGTGTGTGTGTGTGTGTGCAATCAATCCCAGGTAAGAGGCATGAATAATGAGAATTGGACTTCTAGGAGTGAGGTTAATATTCCGGAGACGGTTCCCTCGGATTGTGAAAAGGAGGCGGCGCGGGAGTGGCCAGGCATTGCGCTACTTCTATTTCAAAGTTTAAAACAATGCTAATATCATTTTTTTGAACGATTTCATTACAAATGTTTATTTTATATATTTATAAAATATTATAAAATATAATAACTATGTTTTGTCCTATTAACAAAAGACAGGCAATGTACTATTAACAAATGTTAATAGTTTTTTAAAAGTTAAAATGATACTTTATGCATTTGTTTTGTGTCAGATGATTAACAATATAAATTAAACAAAGCTTAAAACAAACAAAATAATAAAACGAAAACAAAGCTTGAACATTTTATTTAATTGAAAAGCCTTTTTGAAATAAAATGTGTTTTTTTTCCCTCTGAAATAGCAAAAGCATCGCACACTTAGCTGTACCTGCTCTAAATAAATAATAGTATTTAAATAAAAATACAAAATCGAAATAAATAAATTATATAAAACAAAATCAAATCAAAGAAAATAAATCTTATTAAAGTTATGCAGGCACACATTTAACAATAATTTTCAAGTGACAAATAAAATCAATCAAAATTCCTTACACATGGAGTTAATCCTGACGATTCCTGAGGCGCCTTTCCTCATGACACTCGCTTTTTTTTTCGAAGATATATTTTCTTTGGTTTGATTTTGTTTTTGTAATAATTTATTTTATTTAGTTCGATTTTGTATTTTTATTGAATTACTATTTTTTATTTAGAGCAGGTACAGCTAGTGTGTGATGCTTTTGCTATTTCAGAGGAAAACAATAATTTTATTTAATTAATAATTTTTGTTTCAGTCCACCATATAATTATGTTGTGTTTGATCTATGGAAAAAAGTTAGTTGTGAAATGGTTGAATATTAACAAAAGTTAATAGTTTTTTACAAGTTAGAATAATACGATATATATATATAAACAAGCCGGTGGCACCGCCACCCCGGTGCCTTTAGGGTTACTGTGCATGACGGGCAATATCGTAACTCCGCTTTGACCTTTGAGAAGATGTGTGCTATAGAGCTTGCATTGGTGTGGGCTCTGCAAAAGTGTGTGTGTGTGTGTGAGGCGTGATTGAACAATGTAGACATATATATATATATATATAAAGGCACCGGGGTGGCGGTGCCACCGGCTTGTTTATATATATATATATATATATATATATATATATATATATATATGAATATAGCTGCGAGCAGCGATGAAGGGCCAAAGCCGGCGGCACCGCCACTCCGGTGCCTTTAGGTAACTAAAGGCACCGGGGTTGCGGTGCCACCGGCTTGGGCCCGTAATCGCTGCTCGCAGCTATATTTCTTTATTATTAGGGCCCAAGCCTTGAAAAGGCGAAGGCCCTATTGTTTTCCTAAGGATTATTAGGGCCCAAGCCTTGAAAAGGCGAAGGCCCCTATTGTTTTCCTAAGGATTATTATTTATTATTATTATTATTTTACTACCTTTTGGGCACTTTTGGGGGCCTTAACGTGCTCGAAAACTCTTGAAACTTTGCACACATCTCAGAACCCGCGGCCATCAGGGCCGGGCTGAAGCTGGTACCCGGGCGTGGCAGGGGGGCTCGACAGCGCCCCCTGGAACGGGGTTTGAACACTTGGTCCATAAATCAAACACGCTTGCATGTAATAATATGAAACTCAGTACACATATAGATCTCATCGATTCATATATACTTCATGCTCTTACTTTTTACCCCAGCCCAACAGGAAGTCGGCTATTAAGGGTTGTTTGGAAAACACATGCAATGGAATGTGAAATACTCCTCCTAGAGAATTCAAACACACGGCACGAAACTCGGTCAGCATGAAGTCAAGACACTGAGGATGAAAAATTGCCAGGGGATTTTTGATATCTCGAACGGTTTGGCCGTGGCGAGTAAACGAAATTATGGCGAGAAACGTGAAACAGGAAGTGTGTTATAACTACTGCATACATTAACTAATCTTGATGAAACTTCAGCAGTGTGTTCGTTGTAAGAGCCCGATCACATGGATGTGACTATTGTGAGTCAAAGTTATAGCGCCACCAACTGGCAGCAGGAAGTGTGTCACTTTCAAAATGCTTTTAAATCACCCTCTTATTTTTACCCGATTTGCTTCAAACTTCATGTGCATAATGTAGACACACGCCAGATGTAGACCTGTGAAAGGATTATTGATATCTTAGATACTGTTGCCATGGCAATGCATCAAACATTAATATTCCTTTTTTTAAGCTTTTTCATGCTTTTTTATGCTTTCGGGCACTTTTGGGGTTCTTAACGTGCTCGAAAACTCTTGAAACTTTGCACACGGGACAAAACCCGCGGCCATCAGGGCCAGGCTGAAGCTGGTACCCGGGCGTGGCAGGGGGGCTCGACAGCGCCCCCTTGAACGGGTCAGACAATTTGGTCCATATATCCAACACGCTTTACCCTATTTGCTTCAAACTTGATGTGTATAATGTAGACACAAGCCAGATGTAGACCTGTGAAAGGATTGTTGATATCTTAGATGCTGTTGCCGTGACAACGCATCAAACTTTAATATTCTTTTTGGATACTTTTGAGATTCTTAGCGCACTTTTGGGGCCCTTAACATGCTCAAAAACTCTTGAAACTTTGCACACGGGTCAGAAACCGCGGCCATCAGGGCCGGGCTGAAGCTGGTACCCGGGCGTGGCAGGGGGGCTCGACAGCGCCCCCTGGAACGGGGTCCGAAAACTTGGTCCATAAATCAAACAGGCTTTACCCGATTTGCTTCAAACTTGATGTGTATAATGTAGACACACGCCAGATGTAGACCTGTGAAAGGATTGTTGATATCTTAGATGCTGTTGCCGTGACAACGCATCAAACTTTAATATTCTTTTTGGATACTTTTGAGACTCTCAGCGCACTTTTGGGGCCCTTAACATGCTCAAAAACTCTTGAAACTTTGCACACGGGTCAGAACCCGCGGCCATCAGGGCCGGGCTGAAGCTGGTACCCGGGCGTGGCAGGGGGGCTCGACAGCGCCCCCTGGAATGGGGTCCGAAAACTTGGTCCATAAATCAAACACGCTTGAATGTAATAATATGAAACTCGGTACACATATAGATCTCATCGATTCATATATCCTTTGTACTTTTACTTTTTACCCCAGCCCAACAGGAAGTCGGCTATTATGGTTTGTTTGGAAGCGTATGCCCCTGGAATTCGATATACTCCTCCTAGAGAATTCAACCAATCGCCACGAAACTCGGTCAGCATGAAGTCAAGACATTGAGGATGAAAAGTTGCCAGGGGATTTTTGATATCTCGAACGGTTTGGCCGTGGCGAGGAAACGAATTTATGGCGAATAAAGGAAACAGGAAGTGTGTTATAACTTCTGCATACATTAACTGATCTTGATGAAACTTCAGCAGTGTGTTCGCTGTAAGAGTCCGATCACATGGATGTGACTATTGTGAGTCAAAGTTATAGCGCCACCAACTGGCAGCAGGAAGTGTGTCACTTCCTAAAGGCTTTGAAATCACCCTCTTATTTTTACCCAATTTGCTTCAAACTTTATGTGTATAATGTAGACACACGGCAGATGTAGACCTGAGAAAGGATTATTGATATCTTAGATACTGTTGCCGTGGCAACGCATCAAACTTTATTATTCTTTGTTGATGCTTTTGAGACTCTTAACATACTTGAAATTGCATGAAACCCGACAGACACATCACATTTATTAGACAGTAGACATGTGCAGAGTTTCAGAAACGGGCATGGTGAGAGCAATTAGAGAATAATGTTTAAGTTTAAAAACAGCCAGAATGGTTGTTTAGTCAAAAAAATTTTTTTTCCAAATCATACATAGTGTTATACTGCCCTCTTGTGTTCAAAATCAGGTAAAAAGCGAAAGTAAAATAAGGACGTCTGCACAATTCATTAATAATGGTGCAGAGTAGAGTGAGCTTTTTCAATTAATTCCTATGGAAGTAGGAATGAACTAAACAACGTTCGCTCTGTTCTGCTCGTCCCTCACCGTGGGCGCGCAGAGTTATGAATGCCCGTGCAGCCGTGAGCATTTTAGTTTCATTTTAAAATTAGCGCCATTTCGGGGGACGTATTACTTTAATTTATTTAACAAAAACACAATGTTGTGTTTTATTGCGAGTGTACACAAATATAAGTAAACACTTTGACGTTTGAATGATGTCCTGTATGAAGAAAATGACGGAGTATGTTTCACTGTTCAATCGCGCTGAGCCACCCAGACCCCCACACACACACTGACACACACACACACACACACACACAAACACACACACACACACACACACACACACAATAATAAAACATTCAACCTAACATATACAAATTACACTGCTATGTTGAAATAGTCAGTAGTACAATTTGTATCATTCACAGTAAGCACCGCTCCACTGTGATTTTTCCAAGCACATTTTTGCACAAGTGAAGAGGATGATTTTTTCCGTCGATATTGGAACGTGAGTGAAGTACAAAGCCTGTAATAAAGAATAGTTTAGCATCCAAATACATCGCAAATGTTGCAACATTTAGATTCTAAAGAGAGATTTACGTGAGCCTAACACCACTTACTTTTACTTTTGTTTTAAATTATTTCGTTTTGGCTTTATTATAGTTATTTTTTTATTCGTGTTCTGTTCTGAATATCATTAAATTTAAAGGATTTGTTGTGGAATATTTTGAGTGTATAATCAAATAACACTAAACCGTCACTAGGTGTCGCCAGGCGACCGTCTTAATGAGCGGGTCATTGATTCATTCGTTCAAACGATTCGATATCAGTACGAATCAACGAATCATTCAGTAATGAGAACGCGTTGCTGTGAGATGCTCGATGGTTCTGCTGTGATCTTTGTTTAACTATTTTCGCTGCTGAAACAGAAAAAAAGTCAATATTGCATCTAAAATGTAAGTGATTTGACGTGTGTGTGTGTGTCTGTGTGTGTGTGTGTGTGTGTGTATGATTGTGTCTGTTACAGTGATTGTTTAACCCTTGTTAAAGTTTAGGCCTTGTCTTTTTGGATATATATCTTTTTATATAAAAAAAATAGCATACAACCCATATATTTTAAATGTATTGTTTGCTTTAAATTACATTGAGATTTGTATGTTTGGTAATTGAACCTGAATGAATTATAAATGAATGTGCTATATTTCAGATCATATATTTGTTTTCCTTAAAATTTGAACTAACACTAACTTTATTCTCATCTGAATGATAGATTATTTATTTATGTATAAAATAAAAACACATTTGATTTTTCTTTTTTAATCAATGTAGAATGTGTAACTGAAAAAATAAACAGATTAGGGCTCTGATCGAGGACAATAAATGAAAACAAATGCAATATGATGAATGTCCAAAAGATTTTTTTTGCTTTTAAACTATGTGTGTGTGTGTGTGTGTGTGTGTGTGTGTGTGTGTGTGTGTGTGTGTGTGTGTGTGTGTAAGAGATTTCGGTTGGGTGACAGTTGTAGTTTACAGTTTGACAAAAGCACAATGTTGTGTTTTATTGCGATTGTACACAAATATAAGTAAACACTTTGCAGTTTGAATAATGTCCTGTATGAACAAAAGGACGGGGTATGTTTTTATGTCTACATTGTTCAATCACGCCACACACACACACACACACACACACACACACACCAACTATTTTTCTAATCAGATCAGGCAAGTAATATTCTGTCTTGGCACACTTCATATAACTTTCAAACTTGTGTACTTATTTCATGTGTCCATTAAGTCCATGAGACCGTAGGGTGTCTCATTTTTCATTTTAGGTTTCAGAAGGTTGCTCACGCATACTTTGTGGTTGATATGTGCCCTCAATGCACACTTTTGCAGAGCCCACACCAATGCAAGCTCTACAGCACGCATCTTCTCAAAGGTCAAAGCGGAGTTACGATATTGCCCGTCATGCACAGTAACCCTAAAGGCACCGGGGTGGCGGTGCCACCGGCTTGTTTATATATATATATATATATATATATATATATATAAAGGCACCGGGGTGGCGGTGCCACCGGCTTGTTTATATATATATATATATATATATATATATATATATAAATATAGCTGCGAGCAGCGATGAAGGGCCAAAGCCGGCGGCACCGCCACTCCGGTGCCTTTAGGTAACTAAAGGCACCGGGGTTGCGGTGCCACCGGCTTGGGCCCGTAATCGCTGCTCGCAGCTATATTTATTTATTATTATTATTATTTTACTACCTTTTGGGCACTTTTGGGGGCCTTAACGTGCTCAAACTCTTGAAACTTTGCACACATCTCAGAACCCGCGGCCATCAGGGCCGGGCTGAAGCTGGTACCCGGGCGTGGCAGGGGGGCTCGACAGCGCCCCCTGGAACGGGGTTTGAACACTTGGTCCATAAATCAAACACGCTTGCATGTAATAATATGAAACTCGGTACACATGTAGATCTCATCGGTTCATATATACTTCATGCTCTTACTTTTTACCCCAGCCCAACAGGAAGTCGGCTATTAAGGGTTGTTTGGAAAACACATGCAATGGAATGTGAAATACTCCTCCTAGAGAATTCAAACACACGGCACGAAACTCGGTCAGCATGAAGTCAAGACACTGAGGATGAAAAATTGCCAGGGGATTTTTGATATCTCGAACGGTTTGGCCGTGGCGAGTAAACGAAATTATGGCGAGAAACGTGAAACAGGAAGTGTGTTATAACTACTGCATACATTAACTAATCTTGATGAAACTTCAGCAGTGTGTTCGTTGTAAGAGCCCGATCACATGGATGTGACTATTGTGAGTCAAAGTTATAGCGCCACCAACTGGCAGCAGGAAGTGTGTCACTTTCAAAATGCTTTTAAATCACCCTCTTATTTTTACCCGATTTGCTTCAAACTTCATGTGCATAATGTAGACACACGCCAGATGTAGACCTGTGAAAGGATTATTGATATCTTAGATACTGTTGCCATGGCAATGCATCAAACATTAATATTCCTTTTTTTAAGCTTTTTCATGCTTTTTTATGCTTTCGGGCACTTTTGGGGTTCTTAACGTGCTCGAAAACTCTTGAAACTTTGCACACGGGACAAAACCCGCGGCCATCAGGGCCAGGCTGAAGCTGGTACCCGGGCGTGGCAGGGGGGCTCGACAGCGCCCCCTTGAACGGGTCAGACAATTTGGTCCATATATCCAACACGCTTTACCCTATTTGCTTCAAACTTGATGTGTATAATGTAGACACAAGCCAGATGTAGACCTGTGAAAGGATTGTTGATATCTTAGATGCTGTTGCCGTGACAACGCATCAAACTTTAATATTCTTTTTGGATACTTTTGAGATTCTTAGCGCACTTTTGGGGCCCTTAACATGCTCAAAAACTCTTGAAACTTTGCACACGGGTCAGAACCCGCGGCCATCAGGGCCGGGCTGAAGATGGTACCCGGGCGTGGCAGGGGGGCTCGACAGCGCCCCCTGGAACGGGGTCCGAAAACTTGGTCCATAAATCAAACACGCTTGCATGTAATAATATGAAACTCGGTACACATAGATCTCATCGGTTCATATATACTTCATGCTCTTACTTTTTACCCCAGCCCAACAGGAAGTCGGCTATTTAGGGTTGTTTGTAAAACGCATGCAATGGAATTTAAAGTACTTCTCCTAGAGAATTCAAAGAAATGCCACGAAACTCGGTCAGCATGAAGTCAAGACATTGAGGATGAAAAATTGCCAGGGGATTTTTGATATCTCGAACGGTTTGGCCGTGGCGAGGAAACGAATTTATGGCGAGAAACGTGAAACAGGAAGTGTGTTATAACTTCAGCATACATTAACTGATCTTAATGAAACTTCAGCAGTGTGTTCGCTGTAAGAGCCCGATCACATGGATGTGACTATTATGAGTCAAAGTTATAGCGCCACCAACTGGCAGCAGGAAGTGTGTCACTTTCAAAATGCTTTGAAATCACCTTCTTATTTTTACCCGATTTGCTTCAAACTTCATCTGTATAATGTAAACACACGCCAGATGTAGACCTGTGAAAGGATTGTTGATATCTTAGATGCTGTTGCCGTGACAACGCATCAAACTTTAATATTCTTTTTGGATACTTTTGAGACTCTCAGCGCACTTTTGGGGCCCTTAACATGCTCAAAAACTCTTGAAACTTTGCACACGGGTCAGAACCCGCGGCCATCAGGGCCGGGCTGAAGCTGGTACCTGGGCGTGGCAGGGGGGCTCGACAGCGCCCCCTGGAGCAGGGTCCGAAAACTTGGTCCATAAATCAAACACGCTTGAATGTAATAATATGAAACTCGGTACACATATAGATCTCATCGATTCATATATCCTTTGTACTTTTACTTTTTACCCCAGCCCAACAGGAAGTCGGCTATTATGGTTTGTTTGGAAGCGTATGCCCCTGGAATTCGATATACTCCTCCTAGAGAATTCAACCAATCGCCACGAAACTCGGTCAGCATGAAGTCAAGACATTGAGGATGAAAAGTTGCCAGGGGATTTTTGATATCTCGAACGGTTTGGCCGTGGCGAGGAAACGAATTTATGGCGAATAAAGGAAACAGGAAGTGTGTTATAACTTCTGCATACATTAACTGATCTTGATGAAACTTCAGCAGTGTGTTCGCTGTAAGAGTCCGATCACATGGATGTGACTATTGTGAGTCAAAGTTATAGCGCCACCAACTGGCAGCAGGAAGTGTGTCACTTCCTAAAGGCTTTGAAATCACCCTCTTATTTTTACCCAATTTGCTTCAAACTTTATGTGTATAATGTAGACACACGGCAGATGTAGACCTGAGAAAGGATTATTGATATCTTAGATACTGTTGCCGTGGCAACGCATCAAACTTTATTATTCTTTGTTGATGCTTTTGAGACTCTTAACATACTTGAAAATGCATGAAACCCGACAGACACATCACATTTATTAGACAGTAGACATGTGCAGAGTTTCAGAAACGGGCATGGTGAGAGCAATTAGAGAATAATGTTTAAGTTTAAAAACAGCCAGAATGGTTGTTTAGTCAAAAAAAATTTTTTTTCCAAATCATACATAGTGTTATACTGCCCTCTTGTGTTCAAAATCAGGTAAAAAGCGAAAGTAAAATAAGGACGTCTGCACAATTCATTAATAATGGTGCAGAGTAGAGTGAGCTTTTTCAATTAATTCCTATGGAAGTAGGAATGAACTAAACAACGTTCGCTCTGTTCTGCTCGTCCCTCACCGTGGGCGCGCAGAGTTATGAATGCCCGTGCAGCCGTGAGCATTTTAGTTTCATTTTAAAATTAGCGCCATTTCGGGGGACGTATTACTTTAATTTATTTAACAAAAACACAATGTTGTGTTTTATTGCGAGTGTACACAAATATAAGTAAACACTTTGACGTTTGAATGATGTCCTGTATGAAGAAAATGACGGAGTATGTTTCACTGTTCAATCGCGCTGAGCCACCCAGACCCCCACACACACACTGACACACACACACACACACACACACACACACACACACACACACACAAACACACACACACACACACACACAATAATAAAACATTCAACCTAACATATACAAATTACACTGCTATGTTGAAATAGTCAGTAGTACAATTTGTATCATTCACAGTAAGCACCGCTCCACTGTGATTTTTCCAAGCACATTTTTGCACAAGTGAAGAGGATGATTTTTTCCGTCGATATTGGAACGTGAGTGAAGTACAAAGCCTGTAATAAAGAATAGTTTAGCATCCAAATACATCGCAAATGTTGCAACATTTAGATTCTAAAGAGAGATTTACGTGAGCCTAACACCACTTACTTTTACTTTTGTTTTAAATTATTTCGTTTTGGCTTTATTATAGTTATTTTTTTATTCGTGTTCTGTTCTGAATATCATTAAATTTAAAGGATTTGTTGTGGAATATTTTGAGTGTATAATCAAATAACACTAAACCGTCACTAGGTGTCGCCAGGCGACCGTCTTAATGAGCGGGTCATTGATTCATTCGTTCAAACGATTCGTTTGAACGACTGAGTCATTCATGAATGAGACAGATGTTTATGGATTGGTCATTGAATCTTTGAGTCAACCAATTTGTTCAAAATGCTGAATCATTCAGTAATGAGAAAACACGTTGCTGTGAGATGCAATGGTTCTGCTGTGATCTTTGTTTAACTATTTTCGCTGCTGAAACAGAAGAACAGTCAACATTGCATCTAAAATGTAAGTGACTTGACACGTGTGTGTGTGTGTGTGTGTGTGTGTGTGTGCGTGTGAGTGCGTGCGTGCGTGCGTGTGTGTGTGTGTGTGTGTGTGTGTGTGTGCAATCAATCCCAGGTAAGAGGCATGAATAATGAGAATTGGACTTCTAGGAGTGAGGTTAATATTCCGGAGACGGTTCCCTCGGATTGTGAAAAGGAGGTGGCGCGGGAGTGGCCAGGCATTGCGCTACTTCTATTTCAAAGTTTAAAACAATGCTAATATCATTTTTTTGAACGATTTCATTACAAATGTTTATTTTATATATTTATAAAATATTATAAAATATAATAACTATGTTTTGTCCTATTAACAAAAGACAGGCAATGTACTATTAACAAATGTTAATAGTTTTTTAAAAGTTAAAATGATACTTTATGCATTTGTTTTGTGTCAGATGATTAACAATATAAATTAAACAAAGCTTAAAACAAACAAAATAATAAAACGAAAACAAAGCTTGAACATTTTATTTAATTGAAAAGCCTTTTTGAAATAAAATGTGTTTTTTTCCCTCTGAAATAGCAAAAGCATCGCACACTTAGCTGTACCTGCTCTAAATAAATAATAGTATTTAAATAAAAATACAAAATCGAAATAAATAAATTATATAAAACAAATCAAATCAAAGAAAATAAATCTTATTAAAGTTATGCAGGCACACATTTAACAATAATTTTCAAGTGACAAATAAAATCAATCAAAATTCCTTACACATGGAGTTAATCCTGACGATTCCTGAGGCGCCTTTCCTCATGACACTCGCTTTTTTTTTCGAAGATATATTTTCTTTGGTTTGATTTTGTTTTTGTAATAATTTATTTTATTTAGTTCGATTTTGTATTTTTATTGAATTACTATTTTTTATTTAGAGCAGGTACAGCTAGTGTGTGATGCTTTTGCTATTTCAGAGGAAAACAATAATTTTATTTAATTAATAATTTTTGTTTCAGTCCACCATATAATTATGTTGTGTTTGATCTATGGAAAAAAGTTAGTTGTGAAATGGTTGAATATTAACAAAAGTTAATAGTTTTTTACAAGTTAGAATAATACGATATATATATATAAACAAGCCGGTGGCACCGCCACCCCGGTGCCTTTAGGGTTACTGTGCATGACGGGCAATATCGTAACTCCGCTTTGACCTTTGAGAAGATGTGTGCTATAGAGCTTGCATTGGTGTGGGCTCTGCAAAAGTGTGTGTGTGTGTGTGAGGCGTGATTGAACAATGTAGACATATATATATATATATAAAGGCACCGGGGTGGCGGTGCCACCGGCTTGTTTATATATATATATATATATATATATATATATATATGAATATAGCTGCGAGCAGCGATGAAGGGCCAAAGCCGGCGGCACCGCCACTCCGGTGCCTTTAGGTAACTAAAGGCACCGGGGTTGCGGTGCCACCGGCTTGGGCCCGTAATCGCTGCTCGCAGCTATATTCATATATATATATATATTTATTATTATTATTATTATTATTATTTTACTACCTTTTGGGCACTTTTGGGGGCCTTAACGTGCTCGAAAACTCTTGAAACTTTGCACACATCTCAGAACCCGCGGCCATCAGGGCCGGGCTGAAGCTGGTACCCGGGCGTGGCAGGGGGGCTCGACAGCGCCCCCTGGAACGTGGTTTGAACACTTGGTCCATAAATCAAACACGCTTGCATGTAATAATATGAAACTCAGTACACATATAGATCTCATCGGTTCATATATACTTCATGCTCTTACTTTTTACCCCAGCCCAACAGGAAGTCGGCTATTAAGGGTTGTTTGGAAAACACATGCAATGGAATGTGAAATACTCCTCCTAGAGAATTCAAACACACGGCACGAAACTCGGTCAGCATGAAGTCAAGACACTGAGGATGAAAAATTGCCAGGGGATTTTTGATATCTCGAACGGTTTGGCCGTGGCGAGTAAACGAAATTATGGCGAGAAACGTGAAACAGGAAGTGTGTTATAACTACTGCATACATTAACTAATCTTGATGAAACTTCAGCAGTGTGTTCGTTGTAAGAGCCCGATCACATGGATGTGACTATTGTGAGTCAAAGTTATAGCGCCACCAACTGGCAGCAGGAAGTGTGTCACTTTCAAAATGCTTTTAAATCACCCTCTTATTTTTACCCGATTTGCTTCAAACTTCATGTGCATAATGTAGACACACGCCAGATGTAGACCTGTGAAAGGATTATTGATATCTTAGATACTGTTGCCATGGCAATGCATCAAACATTAATATTCCTTTTTTTAAGCTTTTTCATGCTTTTTTATGCTTTCGGGCACTTTTGGGGTTCTTAACGTGCTCGAAAACTCTTGAAACTTTGCACACGGGACAAAACCCGCGGCCATCAGGGCCAGGCTGAAGCTGGTACCCGGGCGTGGCAGGGGGGCTCGACAGCGCCCCCTTGAACGGGTCAGACAATTTGGTCCATATATCCAACACGCTTTACCCTATTTGCTTCAAACTTGATGTGTATAATGTAGACACAAGCCAGATGTAGACCTGTGAAAGGATTGTTGATATCTTAGATGCTGTTGCCGTGACAACGCATCAAACTTTAATATTCTTTTTGGATACTTTTGAGATTCTTAGCGCACTTTTGGGGCCCTTAACATGCTCAAAAACTCTTGAAACTTTGCACACGGGTCAGAAACCGCGGCCATCAGGGCCGGGCTGAAGCTGGTACCCGGGCGTGGCAGGGGGGCTCGACAGCGCCCCCTGGAACGGGGTCCGAAAACTTGGTCCATAAATCAAACAGGCTTTACCCGATTTGCTTCAAACTTGATGTGTATAATGTAGACACACGCCAGATGTAGACCTGTGAAAGGATTGTTGATATCTTAGATGCTGTTGCCGTGACAACGCATCAAACTTTAATATTCTTTTTGGATACTTTTGAGACTCTCAGCGCACTTTTGGGGCCCTTAACATGCTCAAAAACTCTTGAAACTTTGCACACGGGTCAGAACCCGCGGCCATCAGGGCCGGGCTGAAGCTGGTACCCGGGCGTGGCAGGGGGGCTCGACAGCGCCCCCTGGAACAGGGTCCGAAAACTTGGTCCATAAATCAAACACGCTTGAATGTAATAATATGAAACTCGGTACACATATAGATCTCATCGATTCATATATCCTTTGTACTTTTACTTTTTACCCCAGCCCAACAGGAAGTCGGCTATTATGGTTTGTTTGGAAGCGTATGCCCCTGGAATTCGATATACTCCTCCTAGAGAATTCAACCAATCGCCACGAAACTCGGTCAGCATGAAGTCAAGACATTGAGGATGAAAAGTTGCCAGGGGATTTTTGATATCTCGAACGGTTTGGCCGTGGCGAGGAAACGAATTTATGGCGAATAAAGGAAACAGGAAGTGTGTTATAACTTCTGCATACATTAACTGATCTTGATGAAACTTCAGCAGTGTGTTCGCTGTAAGAGTCCGATCACATGGATGTGACTATTGTGAGTCAAAGTTATAGCGCCACCAACTGGCAGCAGGAAGTGTGTCACTTCCTAAAGGCTTTGAAATCACCCTCTTATTTTTACCCAATTTGCTTCAAACTTTATGTGTATAATGTAGACACACGGCAGATGTAGACCTGAGAAAGGATTATTGATATCTTAGATACTGTTGCCGTGGCAACGCATCAAACTTTATTATTCTTTGTTGATGCTTTTGAGACTCTTAACATACTTGAAATTGCATGAAACCCGACAGACACATCACATTTATTAGACAGTAGACATGTGCAGAGTTTCAGAAACGGGCATGGTGAGAGCAATTAGAGAATAATGTTTAAGTTTAAAAACAGCCAGAATGGTTGTTTAGTCCAAAAATTTTTTTTTCCAAATCATACATAGTGTTATACTGCCCTCTTGTGTTCAAAATCAGGTAAAAAGCGAAAGTAAAAATAAGGACGTCTGCACAATTCATTAATAATGGTGCAGAGTAGAGTGAGCTTTTTCAATTAATTCCTATGGAAGTAGGAATGAACTAAACAACGTTCGCTCTGTTCTGCTCGTCCCTCACCGTGGGCGCGCAGAGTTATGAATGCCCGTGCAGCCGTGAGCATTTTAGTTTCATTTTAAAATTAGCGCCATTTCGGGGGACGTATTACTTTAATTTATTTAACAAAAACACAATGTTGTGTTTTATTGCGAGTGTACACAAATATAAGTAAACACTTTGACGTTTGAATGATGTCCTGTATGAAGAAAATGATGGAGTATGTTTCACTGTTCAATCGCGCTGAGCCACCCAGACCCCCACACACACACTGACACACACACACACACACACACAAACACACACACACACAATAATAAAACATTCAACCTAACATATACAAATTACACTGCTATGTTGAAATAGTCAGTAGTACAATTTGTATCATTCACAGTAAGCACCGCTCCACTGTGATTTTTCCAAGCACATTTTTGCACAAGTGAAGAGGATGATTTTTTCCGTCGATATTGGAACGTGAGTGAAGTACAAAGCCTGTAATAAAGAATAGTTTAGCATCCAAATACATCGCAAATGTTGCAACATTTAGATTCTAAAGAGAGATTTACGTGAGCCTAACACCACTTACTTTTACTTTTGTTTTAAATTATTTCGTTTTGGCTTTATTATAGTTATTTTTTTATTCGTGTTCTGTTCTGAATATCATTAAATTTAAAGGATTTGTTGTGGAATATTTTGAGTGTATAATCAAATAACACTAAACCGTCACTAGGTGTCGCCAGGCGACCGTCTTAATGAGCGGGTCATTGATTCATTCGTTCAAACGATTCGTTTGAACGACTGAGTCATTCATGAATGAGACAGATGTTTAAGGATTGGTCATTGAATCTTTGAGTCAACCAATTTGTTCAAAATGCTGAATCATTCAGTAATGAGAAAACACGTTGCTGTGAGATGCAATGGTTCTGCTGTGATCTTTGTTTAACTATTTTCGCTGCTGAAACAGAAGAACAGTCAATATTGCATCTAAAATGTAAGTGACTTGACACGTGTGTGTGTGTGTGTGTGTGTGTGTGTGCGTGTGAGTGTGTGCGTGTGAGTGCGTGCGTGTGTGTGTGTGTGTGTGTGTGTGTGCAATCAATCCCAGGTAAGAGGCATGAATAATGAGAATTGGACTTCTAGGAGTGAGGTTAATATTCCGGAGACGGTTCCCTCGGATTGTGAAAAGGAGGCGGCGCGGGAGTGGCCAGGCATTGCGCTACTTCTATTTCAAAGTTTAAAACAATGCTAATATCATTTTTTTGAACGATTTCATTACAAATGTTTATTTTATATATTTATAAAATATTATAAAATATAATAACTATGTTTTGTCCTATTAACAAAAGACAGGCAATGTACTATTAACAAATGTTAATAGTTTTTTAAAAGTTAAAATGATACTTTATGCATTTGTTTTGTGTCAGATGATTAACAATATAAATTAAACAAAGCTTAAAACAAACAAAATAATAAAACGAAAACAAAGCTTGAACATTTTATTTAATTGAAAAGCCTTTTTGAAATAAAATGTGTTTTTTTCCCTCTGAAATAGCAAAAGCATCGCACACTTAGCTGTACCTGCTCTAAATAAATAATAGTATTTAAATAAAAATACAAAATCGAAATAAATAAATTATATAAAACAAAATCAAATCAAAGAAAATAAATCTTATTAAAGTTATGCAGGCACACATTTAACAATAATTTTCAAGTGACAAATAAAATCAATCAAAATTCCTTACACATGGAGTTAATCCTGACGATTCCTGAGGCGCCTTTCCTCATGACACTCGCTTTTTTTTTCGAAGATATATTTTCTTTGGTTTGATTTTGTTTTTGTAATAATTTATTTTATTTAGTTCGATTTTGTATTTTTATTGAATTACTATTTTTTATTTAGAGCAGGTACAGCTAGTGTGTGATGCTTTTGCTATTTCAGAGGAAAACAATAATTTTATTTAATTAATAATTTTTGTTTCAGTCCACCATATAATTATGTTGTGTTTGATCTATGGAAAAAAGTTAGTTGTGAAATGGTTGAATATTAACAAAAGTTAATAGTTTTTTACAAGTTAGAATAATACGATATATATATATAAACAAGCCGGTGGCACCGCCACCCCGGTGCCTTTAGGGTTACTGTGCATGACGGGCAATATCGTAACTCCGCTTTGACCTTTGAGAAGATGTGTGCTATAGAGCTTGCATTGGTGTGGGCTCTGCAAAAGTGTGTGTGTGTGTGTGAGGCGTGATTGAACAATGTAGACATATATATATATATATAAAGGCACCGGGGTGGCGGTGCCACCGGCTTGTTTATATATATATATATATATATATATGAATATAGCTGCGAGCAGCGATGAAGGGCCAAAGCCGGCGGCACCGCCACTCCGGTGCCTTTAGGTAACTAAAGGCACCGGGGTTGCGGTGCCACCGGCTTGGGCCCGTAATCGCTGCTCGCAGCTATATTTATTTATTATTATTATTATTATTTTACTACCTTTTGGGCACTTTTGGGGGCCTTAACGTGCTCGAAAACTCTTGAAACTTTGCACACATCTCAGAACCCGCGGCCATCAGGGCCGGGCTGAAGCTGGTACCCGGGCGTGGCAGGGGGGCTCGACAGCGCCCCCTGGAACGTGGTTTGAACACTTGGTCCATAAATCAAACACGCTTGCATGTAATAATATGAAACTCAGTACACATATAGATCTCATCGGTTCATATATACTTCATGCTCTTACTTTTTACCCCAGCCCAACAGGAAGTCGGCTATTAAGGGTTGTTTGGAAAACACATGCAATGGAATGTGAAATACTCCTCCTAGAGAATTCAAACACACGGCACGAAACTCGGTCAGCATGAAGTCAAGACACTGAGGATGAAAAATTGCCAGGGGATTTTTGATATCTCGAACGGTTTGGCCGTGGCGAGTAAACGAAATTATGGCGAGAAACGTGAAACAGGAAGTGTGTTATAACTACTGCATACATTAACTAATCTTGATGAAACTTCAGCAGTGTGTTCGTTGTAAGAGCCCAATCACATGGATGTGACTATTGTGAGTCAAAGTTATAGCGCCACCAACTGGCAGCAGGAAGTGTGTCACTTTCAAAATGCTTTTAAATCACCCTCTTATTTTTACCCGATTTGCTTCAAACTTCATGTGCATAATGTAGACACACGCCAGATGTAGACCTGTGAAAGGATTATTGATATCTTAGATACTGTTGCCATGGCAATGCATCAAACATTAATATTCCTTTTTTTAAGCTTTTTCATGCTTTTTTATGCTTTCGGGCACTTTTGGGGTTCTTAACGTGCTCGAAAACTCTTGAAACTTTGCACACGGGACAAAACCCGCGGCCATCAGGGCCAGGCTGAAGCTGGTACCCGGGCGTGGCAGGGGGGCTCGACAGCGCCCCCTTGAACGGGTCAGACAATTTGGTCCATATATCCAACACGCTTTACCCTATTTGCTTCAAACTTGATGTGTATAATGTAGACACAAGCCAGATGTAGACCTGTGAAAGGATTGTTGATATCTTAGATGCTGTTGCTGTGACAACGCATCAAACTTTAATATTCTTTTTGGATACTTTTGAGATTCTTAGCGCACTTTTGGGGCCCTTAACATGCTCAAAAACTCTTGAAACTTTGCACACGGGTCAGAAACCGCGGCCATCAGGGCCGGGCTGAAGCTGGTACCCGGGCGTGGCAGGGGGGCTCGACAGCGCCCCCTGGAACGGGGTCCGAAAACTTGGTCCATAAATCAAACAGGCTTTACCCGATTTGCTTCAAACTTGATGTGTATAATGTAGACACACGCCAGATGTAGACCTGTGAAAGGATTGTTGATATCTTAGATGCTGTTGCCGTGACAACGCATCAAACTTTAATATTCTTTTTGGATACTTTTGAGACTCTCAGCGCACTTTTGGGGCCCTTAACATGCTCAAAAACTCTTGAAACTTTGCACACGGGTCAGAACCCGCGGCCATCAGGGCCGGGCTGAAGCTGGTACCCGGGCGTGGCAGGGGGGCTCGACAGCGCCCCCTGGAACAGGGTCCGAAAACTTGGTCCATAAATCAAACACGCTTGAATGTAATAATATGAAACTCGGTACACATATAGATCTCATCGATTCATATATCCTTTGTACTTTTACTTTTTACCCCAGCCCAACAGGAAGTCGGCTATTATGGTTTGTTTGGAAGCGTATGCCCCTGGAATTCGATATACTCCTCCTAGAGAATTCAACCAATCGCCACGAAACTCGGTCAGCATGAAGTCAAGACATTGAGGATGAAAAGTTGCCAGGGGATTTTTGATATCTCGAACGGTTTGGCCGTGGCGAGGAAACGAATTTATGGCGAATAAAGGAAACAGGAAGTGTGTTATAACTTCTGCATACATTAACTGATCTTGATGAAACTTCAGCAGTGTGTTCGCTGTAAGAGTCCGATCACATGGATGTGACTATTGTGAGTCAAAGTTATAGCGCCACCAACTGGCAGCAGGAAGTGTGTCACTTCCTAAAGGCTTTGAAATCACCCTCTTATTTTTACCCAATTTGCTTCAAACTTTATGTGTATAATGTAGACACACGGCAGATGTAGACCTGAGAAAGGATTATTGATATCTTAGATACTGTTGCCGTGGCAACGCATCAAACTTTATTATTCTTTGTTGATGCTTTTGAGACTCTTAACATACTTGAAATTGCATGAAACCCGACAGACACATCACATTTATTAGACAGTAGACATGTGCAGAGTTTCAGAAACGGGCATGGTGAGAGCAATTAGAGAATAATGTTTAAGTTTAAAAACAGCCAGAATGGTTGTTTAGTCAAAAATTTTTTTTTTCCAAATCATACATAGTGTTATACTGCCCTCTTGTGTTCAAAATCAGGTAAAAAGCGAAAGTAAAATAAGGACGTCTGCACAATTCATTAATAATGGTGCAGAGTAGAGTGAGCTTTTTCAATTAATTCCTATGGAAGTAGGAATGAACTAAACAACGTTCGCTCTGTTCTGCTCGTCCCTCACCGTGGGCGCGCAGAGTTATGAATGCCCGTGCAGCCGTGAGCATTTTAGTTTCATTTTAAAATTAGCGCCATTTCGGGGGACGTATTACTTTAATTTATTTAACAAAAACACAATGTTGTGTTTTATTGCGAGTGTACACAAATATAAGTAAACACTTTGACGTTTGAATGATGTCCTGTATGAAGAAAATGACGGAGTATGTTTCACTGTTCAATCGCGCTGAGCCACCCAGACCCCCACACACACACTGACACACACACACACACACACACACACACACAAACACACACACACACACACACACAATAATAAAACATTCAACCTAACATATACAAATTACACTGCTATGTTGAAATAGTCAGTAGTACAATTTGTATCATTCACAGTAAGCACCGCTCCACTGTGATTTTTCCAAGCACATTTTTGCACAAGTGAAGAGGATGATTTTTTCCGTCGATATTGGAACGTGAGTGAAGTACAAAGCCTGTAATAAAGAATAGTTTAGCATCCAAATACATCGCAAATGTTGCAACATTTAGATTCTAAAGAGAGATTTACGTGAGCCTAACACCACTTACTTTTACTTTTGTTTTAAATTATTTCATTTTGGCTTTATTATAGTTATTTTTTTATTCGTGTTCTGTTCTGAATATCATTAAATTTAAAGGATTTGTTGTGGAATATTTTGAGTGTATAATCAAATAACACTAAACCGTCACTAGGTGTCGCCAGGCGACCGTCTTAATGAGCGGGTCATTGATTCATTCGTTCAAACGATTCGTTTGAACGACTGAGTCATTCATGAATGAGACAGATGTTTATGGATTGGTCATTGAATCTTTGAGTCAACCAATTTGTTCAAAATGCTGAATCATTCAGTAATGAGAAAACACGTTGCTGTGAGATGCAATGGTTCTGCTGTGATCTTTGTTTAACTATTTTCGCTGCTGAAACAGAAGAACAGTCAACATTGCATCTAAAATGTAAGTGACTTGACACGTGTGTGTGTGTGTGTGTGTGTGTGTGTGCGTGTGTGTGTGTGTGTGTGTGTGTGTGTGTGTGTGTGTGTGTGTGCAATCAATCCCAGGTAAGAGGCATGAATAATGAGAATTGGACTTCTAGGAGTGAGGTTAATATTCCGGAGACGGTTCCCTCGGATTGTGAAAAGGAGGCGGCGCGGGAGTGGCCAGGCATTGCGCTACTTCTGTTTCAAAGTTTAAAACAATGCTAATATCATTTTTTTGAACGATTTCATTACAAATGTTTATTTTATATATTTATAAAATATTATAAAATATAATAACTATGTTTTGTCCTATTAACAAAAGACAGGCAATGTACTATTAACAAATGTTAATAGTTTTTTAAAAGTTAAAATGATACTTTATGCATTTGTTTTGTGTCAGATGATTAACAATATAAATTAAACAAAGCTTAAAACAAACAAAATAATAAAACGAAAACAAAGCTTGAACATTTTATTTAATTGAAAAGCCTTTTTGAAATAAAATGTGTTTTTTTCCCTCTGAAATAGCAAAAGCATCGCACACTTAGCTGTACCTGCTCTAAATAAATAATAGTATTTAAATAAAAATACAAAATCGAAATAAATAAATTATATAAAACAAAATCAAATCAAAGAAAATAAATCTTATCAAAGTTATGCAGGCACACATTTAACAATAATTTTCAAGTGACAAATAAAATCAATCAAAATTCCTTACACATGGAGTTAATCCTGACGATTCCTGAGGCGCCTTTCCTCATGACACTCGCTTTTTTTTTCGAAGATATATTTTCTTTGGTTTGATTTTGTTTTTGTAATAATTTATTTTATTTAGTTCGATTTTGTATTTTTATTGAATTACTATTTTTTATTTAGAGCAGGTACAGCTAGTGTGTGATGCTTTTGCTATTTCAGAGGAAAACAATAATTTTATTTAATTAATAATTTTTGTTTCAGTCCACCATATAATTATGTTGTGTTTGATCTATGGAAAAAAGTTAGTTGTGAAATGGTTGAATATTAACAAAAGTTAATAGTTTTTTACAAGTTAGAATAATACGATATATATATATAAACAAGCCGGTGGCACCTCCACCCCGGTGCCTTTAGGGTTACTGTGCATGACGGGCAATATCGTAACTCCGCTTTGACCTTTGAGAAGATGTGTGCTATAGAGCTTGCATTGGTGTGGGCTCTGCAAAAGTGTGTGTGTGTGTGTGAGGCGTGATTGAACAATGTAGACATATATATATATATATATATAAAGGCACCGGGGTGGCGGTGCCACCGGCTTGTTTATATATATATATATATATATATATATATATATATATATATAAATGAATATAGCTGCGAGCAGCGATGAAGGGCCAAAGCCGGCGGCACCGCCACTCCGGTGCCTTTAGGTAACTAAAGGCACCGGGGTTGCGGTGCCACCGGCTTGGGCCCGTAATCGCTGCTCGCAGCTATATTTATTATTATTATTATTATTTTACTACCTTTTGGGCACTTTTGGGGGCCTTAACGTGCTCGAAAACTCTTGAAACTTTGCACACATCTCAGAACCCGCGGCCATCAGGGCCGGGCTGAAGCTGGTACCCGGGCGTGGCAGGGGGGCTCGACAGCGCCCCCTGGAACGGGGTTTGAACACTTGGTCCATAAATCAAACACGCTTGCATGTAATAATATGAAACTCAGTACACATATAGATCTCATCGGTTCATATATACTTCATGCTCTTACTTTTTACCCCAGCCCAACAGGAAGTCGGCTATTAAGGGTTGTTTGGAAAACACATGCAATGGAATGTGAAATACTCCTCCTAGAGAATTCAAACACACGGCACGAAACTCGGTCAGCATGAAGTCAAGACACTGAGGATGAAAAATTGCCAGGGGATTTTTGATATCTCGAACGGTTTGGCCGTGGCGAGTAAACGAAATTATGGCGAGAAACGTGAAACAGGAAGTGTGTTATAACTACTGCATACATTAACTAATCTTGATGAAACTTCAGCAGTGTGTTCGTTGTAAGAGCCCGATCACATGGATGTGACTATTGTGAGTCAAAGTTATAGCGCCACCAACTGGCAGCAGGAAGTGTGTCACTTTCAAAATGCTTTTAAATCACCCTCTTATTTTTACCCGATTTGCTTCAAACTTCATGTGCATAATGTAGACACACGCCAGATGTAGACCTGTGAAAGGATTATTGATATCTTAGATACTGTTGCCATGGCAATGCATCAAACATTAATATTCCTTTTTTTAAGCTTTTTCATGCTTTTTTATGCTTTCGGGCACTTTTGGGGTTCTTAAAACTCTTGAAAACTCTTGAAACTTTGCACACGGGACAAAACCCGCGGCCATCAGGGCCAGGCTGAAGCTGGTACCCGGGCGTGGCAGGGGGGCTCGACAGCGCCCCCTTGAACGGGTCAGACAATTTGGTCCATATATCCAACACGCTTTACCCTATTTGCTTCAAACTTGATGTGTATAATGTAGACACAAGCCAGATGTAGACCTGTGAAAGGATTGTTGATATCTTAGATGCTGTTGCCGTGACAACGCATCAAACTTTAATATTCTTTTTGGATACTTTTGAGATTCTTAGCGCACTTTTGGGGCCCTTAACATACTCAAAAACTCTTGAAACTTTGCACACGGGTCAGAAACCGCGGCCATCAGGGCCGGGCTGAAGCTGGTACCCGGGCGTGGCAGGGGGGCTCGACAGCGCCCCCTGGAACGGGGTCCGAAAACTTGGTCCATAAATCAAACAGGCTTTACCCGATTTGCTTCAAACTTGATGTGTATAATGTAGACACACGCCAGATGTAGACCTGTGAAAGGATTGTTGATATCTTAGATGCTGTTGCCGTGACAACGCATCAAACTTTAATATTCTTTTTGGATACTTTTGAGACTCTCAGCGCACTTTTGGGGCCCTTAACATGCTCAAAAACTCTTGAAACTTTGCACACGGGTCAGAACCCGGGCTGAAGCTGGTACCCGGGCGTGGCAGGGGGGCTCGACAGCGCCCCCTGGAACAAGGTCCGAAAACTTGGTCCATAAATCAAACACGCTTGAATGTAATAATATGAAACTCGGTACACATATAGATCTCATCGATTCATATATCCTTTGTACTTTTACTTTTTACCCCAGCCCAACAGGAAGTCGGCTATTATGGTTTGTTTGGAAGCGTATGCCCCTGGAATTCGATATACTCCTCCTAGAGAATTCAACCAATCGCCACGAAACTCGGTCAGCATGAAGTCAAGACATTGAGGATGAAAAGTTGCCAGGGGATTTTTGATATCTCGAACGGTTTGGCCGTGGCGAGGAAACGCATTTATGGCGAATAAAGGAAACAGGAAGTGTGTTATAACTTCTGCATACATTAACTGATCTTGATGAAACTTCAGCAGTGTGTTCGCTGTAAGAGTCCGATCACATGGATGTGACTATTGTGAGTCAAAGTTATAGCGCCACCAACTGGCAGCAGGAAGTGTGTCACTTCCTAAAGGCTTTGAAATCACCCTCTTATTTTTACCCAATTTGCTTCAAACTTTATGTGTATAATGTAGACACACGGCAGATGTAGACCTGAGAAAGGATTATTGATATCTTAGATACTGTTGCCGTGGCAACGCATCAAACTTTATTATTCTTTGTTGATGCTTTTGAGACTCTTAACATACTTGAAATTGCATGAAACCCGACAGACACATCACATTTATTAGACAGTAGACATGTGCAGAGTTTCAGAAACGGGCGTGGTGAGGGGCTCAGTAGCGCCACCTTTTGTCAAAAGTGGGGGGATTGATTTTATCTACAGTAATAAAAATCGGTATGTGTATTGTTCTCCTCCAGCCAGACAACTTTCTAATTTACACTCAATAGCTCCAACCAACAGGAAGTCAGATATTTTGGTTTGAAAATTGTCATTTTATGTCTCTCTCTCTCTGAGCCTACGTCTATGTGTGTGTGTGTGTGTCTGTGAGTGTGGGGAGGGGGAGGGGGGCTAGATTAACCATTTGACTGCTGTGTGGTTTGGCCTGCATTAAAAAAGAAAAAAAAATGTCTTACGCCTTGTATTTTTTAAATAAGTTGTATTAATAAGTAAAGGCATATAACCAGTTGATTTGTAGTGCATTGAAAATAGTTTTATATAATTAGTTTATTAATTAAATTAACTTGGTCAGAAAATTTGGTCCATAAATCAAACACACTTGCATGTAATATTATGAAACTCTGTACACATATAGATCTCATCGGGCCAAACAACTTTAAGCCAGCCCAACAGGAAGTGGGCTATTTTGGTCTTAATGTGGATGTTTTGCAAAACCAGGCTCTACATTTTTACCCACTCCTCTTAAGTGGTTTATTTTATTCCCACCAAACTTTTTCAACATGATGAAAATACATTAAAGAAGCATAATTGTGAATATCTATTGAATATCTCTAATTGTTTTGCTATGGCGAGGGATTAAAGTCATGTAAAAAAAAATAAACACTAAAAGCCTCATATCTTCTAAAAATTTAATTATACACCATTTATTTCTAGATAAAATTATACAAATATCAGAACTAAACCCATTTTATTCTTGTTTTCAATTTAAGAATAATGTACAAGTTTAAAAACAGCCAGGATGCACTATTCAGTTAAAAAATAAATATATCAAATAATACATAGGGCTATACTGCCCTCTTGTGTTCAAAATCAGGTAGGCCTGTTGTATTTAAATATAGGTAGCTGCTATGTGACTCCGAGAATTTTTTCTCACCGGTTATTTGACGTGTAACACCGGGGGCTTTTATATCGCTAAGTTAAAAGTGAAAGTAAAGTAAGGACATTTATAGTGGTGGCGCTCACAGTGCGCTCGAATGAATTTCTATGGAAGTAGAAATGAAAAAACGTTCGCTCTGTTTTGCTCGCTCGTCGCCATGGACGCGCACCGTAATGAATGCCACTGCAGCCGCATACTTTTTAGTGTCACTTTAAAATTAGTGCAATATCGGGGGCCAATTGCTTGAATTGTGAGTTCAATAGTGTATTATTTTTCACGGAAAACACAACAACAAAAGAGTACAATGATAGATTCGCTTAAATAGGCGCTTTTACATAAAATAGCCTATTCCGTCATCATCTTTTCAGTCAGCTCTTCACTCTCGTGATTAATGAAATTTGACTCCTGTTGCTGATATTTGCTGCAACTTTCGTTCTGCTCACAATTTAGTAAGCAAACACTCTTCAAATGTGTTTTTATTTTATTTTTGTGTGTATATATGTGTGTATATATATATATATAGCTTATGTTTCAAATATGAGTTAATTAACAATCGTTTGAAAGAATGATACTTTTAAACATATCACTAAGCCGTCATTAGGTGTCGCCAGGCGACCGTCTTAATGAGCGAGTCATTGATTCATTTGTTCGAACGATTCGTTCGAACGGCTGAGTCATTCATGAATGAGACAGATTATGGATTGGTCATTGAATCTTTGAGTCAACCGATTCGTTCAAAATGCTGAATCATTCAGTAATGAGAAAACACGTTGCTGTGAGATGCTCGATGGTTCTGCTGTGATCTTTGTTTAACTAGTTTCACTGCTGAAACAGAAAAAAGTCAATATTGCATATAAAATGTAAGTGATTTGACTTGTGTGTGTGTGTGTGTGTGTGTGTGTGTGTATGATTGTGTCTGTTACTTTTTGGATATATATCTTTTTATATAAAAAAAAATAGGCATACAACCCATATATTTTAAATGTATTGTTTGCTTTAAATTACATTAAGATTTGTATGTTTGGTAATTGAACCTGAATGAATTTTAAATGAATGTGCTATATTTCAGAGTTTTCCTTAAAATTTGACCTAACACTAACTTTATTCTCATCTGAATGATAGATTATTTATTTCTGTATAAAATAAAAAAGAGATTTTGGTTGGGTGACAGTTGTAGTTTACAGTTTGACAAAAGCACAATGTTGTGTTTTATTGCGATTGTTCACAAATATAAGTAAACACTTATGAGATAGATGTTTATGGATTGATTGGTCATTGAATCTTTGAGTCAACCGATTCGTTCAAAATGCTGAATCATTCAGTAATGAGAACGCGTTGCTGTGAGATGCGCGATGGTTCTGCTGTGATCTTTGTTTAACTATTTTCGCTGCTGAAACAGAAAAAAAGTCAATATTGCATCTAAAATGTAAGTGATTTGACTTGTGTGTGTGTGTGTGATTGTGTGTGTGATTGTGTCTGTTACAGTGATAAGAGTTTAACCCTTGTTAAACTTTAGACCTTGTCTTTTTGGATATATATCTTTTTATATTAAAAAATAGTCATACAACCCATATATTTTAAATGTATTGTTTGCTTAAAAATTACATTAAGATTGTATGTTTGGTAATCGAACCTAAATGAATTTTACATGAATGTGCTATATTTCAGATCATATATTTGTTTTCCTTAAAATTTGAACTAACACTAACTTTATTCTCATCTGAATGATAGATTATTTATTTCTGTATAAAATAAAAACACCTTTGATTTTTCTTTTTTAATCAATGTAGAATGTGTAACTGAAAAAATAAACAGATTAGGGCTCTGTTTGATGACAAGAAATGAAAACCAATGCGATATGATGAATGTCCAAAAGATGGCTCCCACAGACTGTTTTTAAATAGGATTGTTTGATATTTTTTGCTTTTAAACTGTGTGTGTGTGTGTGTGTGTGTGTAAGAGATTTTGGTTGGGTGACAGTTGTAGTTTACAGTTTGACAAGAGTTTATAGTTTGACAAAAGCACAATGTTGTGTTTTATTGCGAGTGTACACAAATATAAGTAAACACTTTGCAGTTTGAATAATGTCCTGTATGAACAAAAGGACGGAGTATGTCTTTATGTCTACATTGTTCAATTACGCCACACACACACACACACACACACACACACACACACACACACAAACACTATTTTTCTAATCAGATCAGGCAAGTAATATTCTGTCTTGTCTCTTAAAAAAACAATATATATATATTTATGTATATATATATATATATATATATATATATATATATATATGTGTGTGTGTGTGTGTGTGTATATATATATATAAATATAGCTGCGAGCAGCGTGAAAGGGCCAAAGCCGGCGGCACCGCCACCCCGGTTATAGCGCCACCAACTGGCAGCAGGAAGTCTGTCACTTTCAAAAAGCTTTGAAATCACCTGATTGCTTCAAACTTCACTACTATGATGTAAACACACGGCAGATGTAGACCTGGATGTAGACCTGACCTTTCAGAAGGTTGCTCTCGCATACTTTGTGGTTGACATGTGCCCTCAATGCACACTTTTGCAGAGCCCACACTGATACAAGCTCTACAGCACACTTCTTTTCGACAGTCAAAGCAGGGTTACGTTTTTGCACGTCGTGCACAATAACCCTAAAGGCACCAGGGTGGCGGTGCCACCGGCTTTATATATATATATATATATATATATATATATATATAAATAAATATAGCTGCGAGCAGCGATGAAGGGCCAAAGCCGGTGGTACTGCCACCCCGGTGCCTTTAGGTAACTAAAGGCACCGGGGTTGCGGTGCCACCGGCTTGGGCCCGTAATCGCTGCTCGCAGCTATATTTATTTATATATTTATTATTATTATTATTATTATTATTATTATTTTACTACCTTTTGGGCACTTTTGGGGGCCTTAACGTGCTCGAAAACTCTTGAAACTTTGCACACATCTCAGAACCCGCGGCCATCAGGGCCGGGCTGAAGCTGGTACCCGGGCGTGGCAGGGGGGCTCGACAGCGCCCCCTGGAACGTGGTTTGAACACTTGGTCCATAAATCAAACACGCTTGCATGTAATAATATGAAACTCAGTACACATATAGATCTCATCGGTTCATATATACTTCATGCTCTTACTTTTTACCCCAGCCCAACAGGAAGTCGGCTATTAAGGGTTGTTTGGAAAACACATGCAATGGAATGTGAAATACTCCTCCTAGAGAATTCAAACACATGGCACGAAACTCGGTCAGCATGAAGTCAAGACACTGAGGATGAAAAATTGCCAGGGGATTTTTGATATCTCGAACGGTTTGGCCGTGGCGAGTAAACGAAATTATGGCGAGAAACGTGAAACAGGAAGTGTAATATAACTACTGCATACATTAACTAATCTTGATGAAACTTCAGCAGTGTGTTCGTTGTAAGAGCCCGATCACATGGATGTGACTATTGTGAGTCAAAGTTATAGCGCCACCAACTGGCAGCAGGAAGTGTGTCACTTTCAAAATGCTTTTAAATCACCCTCTTATTTTTACCCGATTTGCTTCAAACTTCATGTGCATAATGTAGTCACACGCCAGATGTAGACCTGTGAAAGGATTATTGATATCTTAGATACTGTTGCCATGGCAATGCATCAAACATTAATATTCCTTTTTTTAAGCTTTTTCATGCTTTTTTATGCTTTCGGGCACTTTTGGGGTTCTTAACGTGCTCGAAAACTCTTGAAACTTTGCACACGGGACAAAACCCGCGGCCATCAGGGCCAGGCTGAAGCTGGTACCCGGGCGTGGCAGGGGGGCTCGACAGCGCCCCCTTGAACGGGTCAGACAATTTGGTCCATATATCCAACACGCTTTACCCTATTTGCTTCAAACTTGATGTGTATAATGTAGACACACGCCAGAT
>NW_026606583.1:150000-160000 GCF_029890125.1 Rhinichthys klamathensis goyatoka
AAACTTGGTCCATAAATCAAACAGGCTTTACCCGATTTGCTTCAAACTTGATGTGTATAATGTAGACACACGCCAGATGTAGACCTGTGAAAGGATTGTTGATATCTTAGATGCTGTTGCCGTGACAACGCATCAAACTTTAATATTCTTTTTGGATACTTTTGAGACTCTCAGCGCACTTTTGGGGCCCTTAACATGCTCAAAAACTCTTGAAACTTTGCACACGGGTCAGAACCCGCGGCCATCAGGGCCGGGCTGAAGCTGGTACCCGGGCGTGGCAGGGGGGCTCGACAGCGCCCCCTGGAACAGGGTCCGAAAACTTGATCCATAAATCAAACACGCTTGAATGTAATAATATGAAACTCGGTACACATATAGATCTCATCGATTCATATATCCTTTGTACTTTTACTTTTTACCCCAGCCCAACAGGAAGTCGGCTATTATGGTTTGTTTGGAAGCGTATGCCCCTGGAATTCGATATACTCCTCCTAGAGAATTCAACCAATCGCCACGAAACTCGGTCAGCATGAAGTCAAGACATTGAGGATGAAAAGTTGCCAGGGGATTTTTGATATCTCGAACGGTTTGGCCGTGGCGAGGAAACGAATTTATGGCGAATAAAGGAAACAGGAAGTGTGTTATAACTTCTGCATACATTAACTGATCTTGATGAAACTTCAGCAGTGTGTTCGCTGTAAGAGTCCGATCACATGGATGTGACTATTGTGAGTCAAAGTTATAGCGCCACCAACTGGCAGCAGGAAGTGTGTCACTTCCTAAAGGCTTTGAAATCACCCTCTTATTTTTACCCAATTTGCTTCAAACTTTATGTGTATAATGTAGACACACGGCAGATGTAGACCTGAGAAAGGATTATTGATATCTTAGATACTGTTGCCGTGGCAACGCATCAAACTTTATTATTCTTTGTTGATGCTTTTGAGACTCTTAACATACTTGAAATTGCATGAAACCCGACAGACACATCACATTTATTAGACAGTAGACATGTGCAGAGTTTCAGAAACGGGCGTGGTGAGGGGCTCAGTAGCGCCACCTTTTGTCAAAAGTGGGGGGATTGATTTTATCTACAGTAATAAAAATCGGTATGTGTATTGTTCTCCTCCAGCCAGACAACTTTCTAATTTACACTCAATAGCTCCAACCAACAGGAAGTCAGATATTTTGGTTTGAAAATTGTCATTTTATGTCTCTCTCTCTCTCTGAGCCTACGTCTATGTGTGTGTGTGTGTGTGTCTGTGAGTGTGGGGAGGGGGAGGGGGGCTAGATTAACCATTTGACTGCTGTGTGGTTTGGCCTGCATTAAAAAAGAAAAAAAAATGTCTTACGCCTTGTATTTTTTAAATAAGTTGTATTAATAAGTAAAGGCATATAACCAGTTGAATTGTAGTGCATTGAAAATAGTTTTATATAATTAGTTTATTAATTAAATTAACTTGGTCAGAAAATTTGGTCCATAAATCAAACACACTTGCATGTAATATTATGAAACTCTGTACACATATAGATCTCATCGGGCCAAACAACTTTAAGCCAGCCCAACAGGAAGTGGGCTATTTTGGTCTTAATGTGGATGTTTTGCAAAACCAGGCTCTACATTTTTACCCACTCCTCTTAAGTGGTTTATTTTATTCCCACCAAACTTTTTCAACATGATGAAAATACATTAAAGAAGCATAATTGTGAATATCTATTGAATATCTCTAATTGTTTTGCTATGGCGAGGGATTAAAGTCATGTAAAAAAAAATAAACACTAAAAGCCTCATATCTTCTAAAAATTTAATTATACACCATTTATTTCTAGATAAAATTATACAAATATCAGAACTAAACCCATTTTATTCTTGTTTTCAATTTAAGAATAATGTACAAGTTTAAAAACAGCCAGGATGCACTATTCAGTTAAAAAATAAATATATCAAACAATACATAGGGCTATACTGCCCTCTTGTGTTCAAAATCAGGTAGGCCTGTTGTATTTAAATATAGGTAGCTGCTATGTGACTCCGAGAATTTTTTCTCACCGGTTATTTGACGTGTAACACCGGGGGCTTTTATATCGCTAAGTTAAAAGTGAAAGTAAAGTAAGGACATTTATAGTGGTGGCGCTCACAGTGCGCTCGAATGAATTTCTATGGAAGTAGAAATGAAAAAACGTTCGCTCTGTTTTGCTCGCTCGTCGCCATGGACGCGCACCGTAATGAATGCCACTGCAGCCGCATACTTTTTAGTGTCACTTTAAAATTAGTGCAATATCGGGGGCCAATTGCTTGAATTGTGAGTTCAATAGTCTATTATTTTTCACGGAAAACACAACAACAAAAGAGTACAATGATAGATTCGCTTAAATAGGCGCTTTTACATAAAATAGCCTATTCCGTCATCAACTTTTCAGTCAGCTCTTCACTCTCGTGATTAATGAAATTTGACTCCTGTTGCTGATATTTGCTGCAACTTTCGTTCTGCTCACAATTTAGTAAGCAAACACGCTTCAAATGTGTTTTTATTTTATTTTTGTGTGTATATATGTGTGTATATATATATATAGCTTATGTTTCAAATATGAGTTAATTAACAATCGTTTGAAAGAATGATACTTTTAAACATATCACTAAGCCGTCATTAGGTGTCGCCAGGCGACCGTCTTAATGAGCGAGTCATTGATTCATTTTTTCGAACGATTCGTTCGAACGGCTGAGTCATTCATGAATGAGACAGATTATGGATTGGTCATTGAATCTTTGAGTCAACCGATTCGTTCAAAATGCTGAATCATTCAGTAATGAGAAAACACGTTGCTGTGAGATGCTCGATGGTTCTGCTGTGATCTTTGTTTAACTAGTTTCACTGCTGAAACAGAAAAAAGTCAATATTGCATATAAAATGTAAGTGATTTGACTTGTGTGTGTGTCTGTGTGTGTGTGTGTGTGTGTGTGTGTGTGTGTGTGTGTGTGTGTGTGTGTGTGTGTGTGTGTGTGTGTGTATGATTGTGTCTGTTACTTTTTGGATATATATCTTTTTATATAAAAAAAAATAGGCATACAACCCATATATTTTAAATGTATTGTTTGCTTTAAATTACATTAAGATTTGTCTGTTTGGTAATTGAACCTGAATGAATTTTAAATGAATGTGCTATATTTCAGAGTTTTCCTTAAAATTTGACCTAACACTAACTTTATTCTCATCTGAATGATAGATTATTTATTTCTGTATAAAATAAAAAAGAGATTTTGGTTGGGTGACAGTTGTAGTTTACAGTTTGACAAAAGCACAATGTTGTGTTTTATTGCGATTGTTCACAAATATAAGTAAACACTTATGAGATAGATGTTTATGGATTGATTGGTCATTGAATCTTTGAGTCAACCGATTCGTTCAAAATGCTGAATCATTCAGTAATGAGAACGCGTTGCTGTGAGATGCGCGATGGTTCTGCTGTGATCTTTGTTTAACTATTTTCGCCGCTGAAACAGAAAAAAAGTCAATATTGCATCTAAAATGTAAGTGATTTGACTTGTGTGTGTGTGTGTGATTGTGTGTGTGATTGTGTCTGTTACAGTGATAAGAGTTTAACCCTTGTTAAACTTTAGACCTTGTCTTTTTGGATATATATCTTTTTATATTAAAAAATAGTCATACAACCCATATATTTTAAATGTATTGTTTGCTTTAAATTACATTAAGATTGTATGTTTGGTAATCGAACCTAAATGAATTTTACATGAATGTGCTATATTTCAGATCATATATTTGTTTTCCTTAAAATTTGAACTAACACTAACTTTATTCTCATCTGAATGATAGATTATTTATTTCTGTATAAAATAAAAACACCTTTGATTTTTCTTTTTTAATCAATGTAGAATGTGTAACTGAAAAAATAAACAGATTAGGGCTCTGTTTGATGACAAGAAATGAAAACCAATGCGATATGATGAATGTCCAAAAGATGGCTCCCACAGACTGTTTTTAAATAGGATTGTTTGATATTTTTTGCTTTTAAACTGTGTGTGTGTGTGTGTGTGTGTGTGTGTGTGTAAGAGATTTTGGTTGGGTGACAGTTGTAGTTTACAGTTTGACAAGAGTTTATAGTTTGACAAAAGCACAATGTTGTGTTTTATTGCGAGTGTACACAAATATAAGTAAACACTTTGCAGTTTGAATAATGTCCTGTATGAACAAAAGGACGGAGTATGTCTTTATGTCTACATTGTTCAATTACGCCACACACACACACACAAACACTATTTTTCTAATCAGATCAGGCAAGTAATATTCTGTCTTGTCTCTTAAAAAAACAATATATATATATTTATGCATATATATATATATATATATATATATATATATATGTGTGTGTGTGTGTGTATATATATATATAAATATAGCTGCGAGCAGCGTGAAAGGGCCAAAGCCGGCGGCACCGCCACCCCGGTTATAGCGCCACCAACTGGCAGCAGGAAGTCTGTCACTTTCAAAAAGCTTTGAAATCACCTGATTGCTTCAAACTTCACTACTATGATGTAAACACACGGCAGATGTAGACCTGGATGTAGACCTGACCTTTCAGAAGGTTGCTCTCGCATACTTTGTGGTTGACATGTGCCCTCAATGCACACTTTTGCAGAGCCCACACTGATACAAGCTCTACAGCACACTTCTTTTCGACAGTCAAAGCAGGGTTACGTTTTTGCACGTCGTGCACAATAACCCTAAAGGCACCAGGGTGGCGGTGCCACCGGCTTTATATATATATATATATATATATATATATATATATATATATATATATATATATATATATATATAAATAAATAAATATAGCTGCGAGCAGCGATGAAGGGCCAAAGCCGGTGGTACCGCCACCCCGGTGCCTTTAGGTAACTAAAGGCACCGGGGTTGCGGTGCCACCGGCTTGGGCCCGTAATCGCTGCTCGCAGCTATATTTTATTATTATTATTATTATTATTATTAGGGCCCAAGCCCAAAGGGCGAAGGCCCTATTGTTTTCCTTAGGATTATTAGGGCCCAAGCCCAAAGGGCGAAGGCCCTATTGTTTTCCTTAGGATTATTTATTATTATTATTATTATTATTATTATTAGGGCCCAAGCCCAAAGGGCGAAGGCCCTATTGTTTTCCTTAGGATTATTTATTATTATTATTATTATTATTCTTATTATTTTTCTGCTACCTTTTGGACACTTTTGGAGGCCTTAACATGCTCAAAAACTCCTGAAACTTTGCACACATGTCAGAACCCGCGGCCATCAGGGCCGGGCTGAAGATGGTACCCGGGCGTGGCAGGGGGGCTCGACAGCGCCCCCTGGAACGGGGTCCGAAAACATGGTCCATAAATCAAACACGCTTGCATGTAATAATATGAAACTCGGTACACATGTAGATCTCCTCGTTTCATATATACTTCACACTCTTACTTTTTACCCCAGCCCAACAGGAAGTCGGCTATTTAGGGTTGTTGGTAAAACACACGCAATGGAATGTGAAATACTCCTCCTAGAGAATTCAAACAAACGGCACGAAACTCGGTCAGCATGAAGTCAAGACATTGAGGATGAAAGTTTGCGAGGGGATTTTTGATATCTCGAACGGTTTGGCCGTGGCGAGGAAACAAAATTATGGCGAGAAACGTGAAACAGGAAGTGTGTCATAACTACTGCATACATTAACTGATCTTGATGAAACTTCAACAGTGTGTTCGTTGTAAGAGCCCGATCACATGGATGTGACTATTGTGAGTCAAAGTTATAGCGCCACCAACTGGCAGCAGGAAGTGTGTCACTTCCTAAATGCTTTGAAATCACCCTCTTATTTTTACCCGATTTGCTTCAAACTTTATGTGTATAATGTAAACACACGGCAGATGTAGACCTGTGAAAGGATTATTGATATCTTAGATACTGTTGCCGTGGCAACACATCAAACTTTAATATTCTTGTTTGATGCTTTTGAGACTCTTAGCATGCTTGAAATTGCATGAAACTCGACAGACACAGGTATGCATATGGTTCAGATCAAGCCGGACAACTTTCTAATTAACTGTCATTAGCTCAGACCAAGAGGAAGTTAGATATTTTGGTTTGAATGTGGATGTTTCTGAGAATTTTCTCTCCCTCTCCCTCTGACAGAGAGAATGCACCCTGCCATTCGTGTGTGTCTGTGTCTGTGTGGGGAGGGGGGGAGGGGCTCTTTTAGTTTAAACACAAAATTATACATAGGGCCATACTGCCCTCTTGTGTCCAAAATTATATTTATATATACATTATACATATATTTGGTATGTGACTGAGGACCGAGAGCTTTTAAATACGGGACATTGATAATGGCCACGTGCAGAGCGCTCGAGGGAATTCCTATGGAAGTAGGAATGAACTAAAAAACGTTCGCTCTGTTCTGCTCGCTCGTCGCCATGGACGCGCACCATTATGAATGCCAGTGCAGCCGCATACTTTTTAGTGTCACTTTAAAATTAGTGCAATAACGGGGCCGATTGCTTGAATTGTGAGTTCAATAGTCTATTATTTTTCACGGAAAACACAACAACAAAAGAGTACAATGATAGATTCGCTTAAATAGGGGCTTTTACATAAAATAGCCTATTCCGTCATCATCTTTTCAGTCAGCTCTTCACTCTCGTGATTAATGAAATTTGACTCCTGTTGCTGATATTTGCTGCAACTTTCGTTCCGCTCACTATTTAGTAAGCAAACACGCTTCAAATGTGTTTTTATTTTATTTTTGTGTATATATATGTGTGTGTATATATATGTGTGTATATATATATATATATATATATATATATATATATATAGCTTATGTTTCAAATATGAGTTAATTAACAATCGTTGGAAAGAATGATACTTTTAATATCACTAAACCGTCATTAGGTGTCGCCAGGCGACCGTCTTAATGAGCGAGTCATTGATTCATTCGTTCAAATGATTCGTTCGAACGGCTGAGTCATTCATGAATGAGACAGATTATGGATTGGTCGTTGAATCTTTGAGTCAACCGATTCGTTCAAAATGCTGAATCATTCAGTAATGAGAACGCGTTGCTGTGAGATGCTCGATGGTTCTGCTGTGATCTTTGTTTAACTATTTTCGCTGCTGAAACAGAAAAAAAAGTCAATATTGCATCTAAAATGTAAGTGATTTGACGTGTGTGTGTGTGTGTGTGTGTGATTGTGTCTGTTACAGTGATTGTTTAACCCTTGTTAAAGTTTAGGCCTTGTCTTTTTGGATATATATCTTTTTATATAAAAAAAAATAGCATACAACCCATGTATTTTAAATGTATTGTTTGCTTTAAATTACATTGAGATTTGTATGTTTGGTAATTGAACCTGAATGAATTATAAATGAATGTGCTATATTTCAGATCATATATTTGTTTTCCTTAAAATTTGAACTAACACTAACTTTATTCTCATCTGAATGATAGATTATTTATTTCTGTATAAAATAAAAACACATTTGATTTTTCTTTTTTAATCAATGTAGAATGTGTAACTGAAAAAATAAACAGATTAGGGCTCTGATCGAGGACAATAATGTCAAAAAAAGAATCAGGGCATGTCTCATATCTTTCTAAAATGTAATTATACACCATTTATTTTTATATAAAATTATACAAATATTAGAACTAAACCCATTTTATTCCTTTTTTTCAATTTAAGAATTATTTTTAAGTTTAAAAACAGCCAGAATGGTTGTTTAGTCAAAAATAATAATAATCCAAATCATATATAGTGCTATACTGCCCTCTTGTGTTCAAAATCAGGTAGGCCTATTGAATTTATATATTTATATATTAGGGATGTTACTATGGGAATATTTTCCCACCGGTTAATCAACGTGTGATTGTGTAAACCAATTGTGTAAACCTCCCGCTGGGGGGTTTAAAAACACTAACTTGAAAGCGAAAGTATAATATGGACGTCCGCACGGACATTGAAATGGTGGCGCTCGAATGAATTCCTATGGAAGTAGAAATTAACTAAACGTTCGCTCTGTTCTGCTCGCTCGTCGCCATGGACGCGCACCGTTATGAATGCCAGTGCAGCCGCATACTTTTTAGTGTCACTAAAATTAGTGCAATTTCGGGGGCCGATTGCTTGAATTGTGAGTTCAATAGTCTATTATTTTTCACGGAAAACACAACAATAAAAGAGTACAATGACAGATTCGCTTAAATAGGCGTTTTTACATAAAATAGCCTATTCCGTCATCATCTTTTCAGTCAGCTCTTCACTCTCGTGATTAATGAAATTTGACTCCTGTTGCTGATATTTGCTGCAACTTTCGTTCAGCTCACAATTTAGTAAGCAAACACGTTTCAAATGTGTTTTTATTTTATTTTTGTGTATGTGTGTGTATATGTATGTATATATATAAATATAGCTTATGTTTCAAATATGAGTTAATTAACAATCGTTGGAAAGAATGATACTTTTAAACATAACACTAAACCGTCATTAGGTGTCGCCAGGCGACCGTCTTAATGAGCGAGTCATTGATTCATTCGTTTGAACGACTGAGTCATTCATGAATGAGATAGATGTTTATTAGGGGTGTGACGAGACGCTTATCTCACGAGACGAGACTAGACACGAGATTGGGTTCACGAGAACGAGACGAGACGAGATTTTTGCACAATTTTTCAGAAATCCTCAATGACAAAATTCATGGCTGGAAAAATAGTATGCAGGTGCATTTTTCAATGTTTTAACTAATAGTCTTCTAATGCATGTCATTTCAGGTCTACTTTATGAGTATGAATTATCAAATGCATTGAAAGAAAACAATATTCAAGCACTGTAAAAGGTTTTTATTGACTGGCTTTTCTCCTGTATAATTTCACATTAGTCTCTTCAGACCTTACTGTACATTTAAGAGCTTTCAGAACTTCTGATTGAGGCTGTGTGTGACCTCCTAACTGAACTCCTTTTAACACACATTTAACAGAGAAATAAAAACCGTATAAATAACAAAAATAAATAACTGTTTTCTCTTAGTCTTATTAAGTGCAAACAATAAGTGCGAGTGCAAACATAATCAAAGTTAGCACACAGACTCTTTATAATTGTTGTGAAATTGCGGTTTTATTTTGCACCGGCAGTTATAGGGTTAATGCGGTGATTTGGGAAAAGGCCGAGAGAAACGAGGCTGTTTGTCTCTACAGTTGTTCTTGCGTTCCGATTATAAGTTCAGAAACGGAGCCTCCCTTGTCTGTTGTCCTTTGTACGTTACAGTGCTCTCTCAATATTCGCAGTGCCAACAGAGACCAGAGCCGCAAATAAACAGTCCAGAGATGGGTATTAGGAGACGGATTATTTTATGTATGCAGCCTAATTTGTGAGCAATGCACATCAGGGAGCTTGTGTTTTACTTTCACTTACAAATTCGTGACCGCGCGTATAGGGAGCAGCGGTGCTGAGCGCGCATTCTACAAGATAAGACATTTACCAGACGTTTAGTCTGTTGCGCAACGAATCCTCCGCCATCGTCACGCGATCAGTGAACTGTGATTCGTGCTGCACTGATTGCAACGGCAACTCGCGCTGGATGAGCAGAGCAGACTTTTGCATTCGTTTATAATGGTTTTTATTTTTTTATAAAAACAACAAAACGATAGTTTAGGCGAATGTGAGTGTAGCGGTGGAATATTAATGGGGATATCGCGAGACAGCTTTTTCACTCGACGAGAAATCTCGTCATATTTAGTCTCGCGAGATCTCGTGGCACGAGATCTCGTCACACCCCTAATGTTTATGGATTGATTGGTCATTGAATCTTTGAGTCAACCGATTCGTTCAAAATGCTGAATCATTCAGTAATGAGAACGCGTTGCTGTGAGATGCGCGATGGTTCTGCTGTGATCTTTGTTTAACTATTTTCGCTGCTGAAACAGAAAAAAAGTCAATATTGCATGTAAAATGTAAGTGATTTGA
>NW_026606583.1:162500-360000 GCF_029890125.1 Rhinichthys klamathensis goyatoka
TTATTCCTTTTTTTCAATTTAAGAATTATTTTTAAGTTTAAAAACAGCCAGAATGGTTGTTTAGTCAAAAATAATAATAATCCAAATCATATATAGTGCTATACTGCCCTCTTGTGTTCAAAATCAGGTAGGCCTATTGAATTTATAAATATTTATATATTAGGGATGTTACTATGGGAATATTTTCCCACCGGTTAATCAACGTGTGATTGTGTAAACCAATTGTGTAAACCTCCCGCTGGGGGGTTTAAAAACACTAACTTGAAAGCGAAAGTATAATATGGACGTCCGCACAGACATTGAAATGGTGGCGCCCGAATGAATTCCTATGGAAGTAGAAATTAACTAAACGTTCGCTCTGTTCTGCTCGCTCGTCGCCATGGACGCGCACCATTATGAATGCCAGTGCAGCCGCATACTTTTTAGTGTCACTAAAATTAGTGCAATTTCGGGGGCCGATTGCTTGAATTGTGAGTTCAATAGTCTATTTTTCACGGAAAACACAACAATAAAAGAGTACAATGACAGATTCGCTTAAATAGGCGTTTTTACATAAAATAGCCTATTCCATCATCATCTTTTCAGTCAGCTCTTCACTCTCGTGATTAATGAAATTTGACTCCTGTTGCTGATATTTGCTGCAACTTTCGTTCAGCTCACAATTTAGTAAGCAAACACGTTTCAAATGTGTTTTTATTTTATTTTTGTGTATGTGTGTGTATATGTATGTATATATATAAATATAGCTTATGTTTCAAATATGAGTTAATTAACAATCGTTGGAAAGAATGATACTTTTAAACATAACACTAAACCGTCATTAGGTGTCGCCAGGCGACCGTCTTAATGAGCGAGTCATTGATTCATTCGTTTGAACGACTGAGTCATTCATGAATGAGATAGATGTTTATGGATTGATTGGTCATTGAATCTTTGAGTCAACCGATTCGTTCAAAATGCTGAATCATTCAGTAATGAGAACGCGTTGCTGTGAGATGCGCGATGGTTCTGCTGTGATCTTTGTTTAACTATTTTCGCTGCTGAAACAGAAAAAAAGTCAATATTGCATGTAAAATGTAAGTGATTTGACTTGTGTGTGTGTGTGTGTGATTGTGTGTGTGATTGTGTCTGTTACAGTGATAAGAGTTTAACCCTTGTTAAACTTTAGGCCTTGTCTTTTTGGATATATATCTTTTTATATTAAAAAATAGTCATACAACCCATATATTTTAAATGTATTGTTTGCTTTAAATTACATTAAGATTGTATGTTTGGTAATTGAACCTGAATGAATTTTAAATGAATGTGCTATATTTCAGATCATATATTTGTTTTCCTTAAAATTTGAACTAACACTAACTTTATTCTCATCTGAATGATAGATTATTTATTTCTGTATAAAATAAAAACACATTTGATTTTTCTTTTTTAATCAATGTAGAATGTGTAACTGAAAAAATAAACAGATTAGGGCTCTGTTTGATGACAAGAAATGAAAACCAATGCGATATGATGAATGTCCAAAAGATGGCTCCCACAGACTGTTTTTAAATAGGATTGTTTGATATTTTTTGCTTTTAAACTGTGTGTGTGTGTGTGTGTGTAAGAGATTTTGGTTGGGTGACAGTTGTAGTTTACAGTTTGACAAGAGTTTATAGCTTGACAAAAGCACAATGTTGTGTTTTATTGCAAGTGTACACAAATATAAGTAAACACTTTGCAGTTTGAATAATGTCCTGTATGAACAAAAGGACGGAGTATGTTTTTATGTCTACATTGTTCAATTACGCCACACACACACACACACACACAAACACACACACACACACACACACACACACACACACACACACACACACACACACACAAACACTATTTTTCTAATCAGATCAGGCAAGTAATATTCTGTCTTGTCTCTTAAAAAAACAATATATATATATTTATGTATATATATATATATATATATATATATATATATATATATATATATGTGTGTGTGTGTGTGTGTGTGTTTGTGTGTGTATATATATAAATATAGCTGCGAGCAGCGATGAAAGGGCCAAAGCCGGCGGCACCGCCACCCCGGTTATAGCGCCACCAACTGGCAGCAGGAAGTCTGTCACTTTCAAAAAGCTTTGAAATCACCTGATTGCTTCAAACTTCACTACTATGATGTAAACACACGGCAGATGTAGACCTGGATGTAGACCTGACCTTTCAGAAGGTTGCTCTCGCATACTTTGTGGTTGATATGTGCCCTCAATGCACACTTTTGCAGAGCCCACACTGATACAAGCTCTACAGCACACTTCTTTTCGACAGTCAAAGCAGGGTTACGTTTTTGCACGTCGTGCACAATAACCCTAAAGGCACCAGGGTGGCGGTGCCACCGGCTTTATATATATATATATATATATATATATATATATATATATATATAAATATAGCTGCGAGCAGCGATGAAGGGCCAAAGCCGGTGGTACCGCCACCCCGGTGCCTTTAGGTAACTAAAGGCACCGGGGGTTGCGGTGCCACCGGCTTGGGCCCGTAATCGCTGCTCGCAGCTATATTTTATTATTATTATTATTATTCTTATTATTTTTCTGCTACCTTTTGGACACTTTTGGAGGCCTTAACATGCTCAAAAACTCCTGAAACTTTGCACACATGTCAGAACCCGCGGCCATCAGGGCCGGGCTGAAGATGGTACCCGGGCGTGGCAGGGGGGCTCGACAGCGCCCCCTGGAACGGGGTCCGAAAACATGGTCCATAAATCAAACACGCTTGCATGTAATAATATGAAACTCGGTACACATGTAGATCTCCTCGTTTCATATATACTTCACACTCTTACTTTTTACCCCAGCCCAACAGGAAGTCGGCTATTTAGGGTTGTTGGTAAAACACACGCAATGGAATGTGAAATACTCCTCCTAGAGAATTCAAACAAACGGCACGAAACTCGGTCAGCATGAAGTCAAGACATTGAGGATGAAAGTTTGCGAGGGGATTTTTGATATCTCGAACGGTTTGGCCGTGGCGAGGAAACAAAATTATGGCGAGAAACGTGAAACAGGAAGTGTGTCATAACTACTGCATACATTAACTGATCTTGATGAAACTTCAACAGTCTGTTCGTTGTAAGAGCCCGATCACATGGATGTGACTATTGTGAGTCAAAGTTATAGCGCCACCAACTGGCAGCAGGAAGTGTGTCACTTCCTAAATGCTTTTGACAAAAGGGGGGGGGGTTAGTTTTATCTACAGTAATAAAACTCGATATGTATATTGTACTCTTCGAGCCGGACAACTTTCTAATTTACCGTAATTAGCTCGGATCAACAGAAAGTCAGAAATTTTTGTCTGAATGTGGATTTTTGGCTAAAAAAGCCTCTGATTTTTTACCCACTCCTCTTAAGTGGTTTATTCAATTCCCACCAAACTTTTTCAACATGATGAAAATACATTAAAGAAGCTAAATTGTGAATGGCTATTGAATATCTCAAATTGTTTTGCTATGGCGAGGGATTAAAGTCATGTCAAAAAAGTAAACACTAAAAGCCTCATATCTTCTAAAAAATTAATTATACACCATTTATTTCTAGATAAAATTACACAAATATCAGAACTAACCCCATTTTATTCTTGTTTTCAATTTAAGAATAATGTACAAGTTTAAAAACAGCCAGAATGTGCTATTCAGTTAAAAAATAAATACATCAAGTAATACAAAGGGCTATACTGCCCTCTTGTGTCCAAAATGATATCAACTCAGTACATAAAACTTTTTTATCAGGTATGGCTATTGTAATTAAATATAAATATATTAGGTATGTGGCTGTGAGGATCTTTTCCCACCGGTTAATCGACGTTAGACACCAGCGAGGCCTTTTAAATCGCTAATATAAAAGTGAAAGTAAAGTAAGGACGTCCGCACGGACATAGTGGTGGCGCTCGCAGTGCGCTCGAATGAATTTCTATGGAAGTGGAAATGAAAAAACGTTCGCTCTGTTCTGCTTGCTCGTCGCCATGGACGCGCACCGTTATGAATGCCAGTGCAGCCGCATACTTTTTAGTGTCACTTTAAAATTAGCACCATATCGGGGGCCGATTGTTTCCGGTTTTCAGGTAATACACAACAACAAATGAGTAAATGACAGATTCGCTTAAATAGGCGCTTTTACACAAAATATTCCATCATCATTTTTTTCAGTCAGCTCTTCACTCTCGTGATTAATGAATTTTGACTCCTGTTGCTGATCTTTGCTGCAACTTTCGTTCAGCTCACAATTTAGTAAGCAAACACGCTTCAAATGTGTTTTTATTTTATTTTTGTGTATACATATGTGTGTATATATATATATATATATATATATATATATATATATACATATATATATATATATATATATATATAGCTTATGTTTCAAATATGAGTTAATTAACAATCGTTGGAAAGAATGATACTTTTAAACATATCACTAAACCGTCATTAGGTGTCGCCAGGCGACCGTCTTAATGAGCGAGTCATTGATTCATTCGTTCAAACGATTCGTTCGAACGGCTGAGTCATTCATGAATGAGACAGATTATGGATTGGTCGTTGAATCTTTGAGTCAACCGATTCGTTCAAAATGCTGAATCATTCAGTAATGAGAACGCGTTGCTGTGAGATGCTCGATGGTTCTGCTGTGATCTTTGTTTAACTATTTTCGCTGCTGAAACAGAAAAAAAAGTCAATATTGCATCTAAAATGTAAGTGATTTGACGTGTGTGTGTGTGTGTGTGTGTGTGTGTGTGATTGTGTCTGTTACAGTGATTGTTTAACCCTTGTTAAAGTTTAGGCCTTGTCTTTTTGGATATATATCTTTTTATATAAAAAAAAATAGCATACAACCCATGTATTTTAAATGTATTGTTTGCTTTAAATTACATTGAGATTTGTATGTTTGGTAATTGAACCTGAATGAATTATAAATGAATGTGCTATATTTCAGATCATATATTTGTTTTCCTTAAAATTTGAACTAACACTAACTTTATTCTCATCTGAATGATAGATTATTTATTTCTGTATAAAATAAAAACACATTTGATTTTTCTTTTTTAATCAATGTAGAATGTGTAACTGAAAAAATAAACAGATTAGGGCTCTGATCGAGGACAATAATGTCAAAAAAAGAATCAGGGCATGTCTCATATCTTTCTAAAATGTAATTATACACCATTTATTTTTATATAAAATTATACAAATATTAGAACTAAACCCATTTTATTCCTTTTTTTCAATTTAAGAATTATTTTTAAGTTTAAAAACAGCCAGAATGGTTGTTTAGTCAAAAATAATAATAATCCAAATCATATATAGTGCTATACTGCCCTCTTGTGTTCAAAATCAGGTAGGCCTATTGAATTTATAAATATTTATATATTAGGGATGTTACTATGGGAATATTTTCCCACCGGTTAATCAACGTGTGATTGTGTAAACCAATTGTGTAAACCTCCCGCTGGGGGGTTTAAAAACACTAACTTGAAAGCGAAAGTATAATATGGACGTCCGCACAGACATTGAAATGGTGGCGCTCGAATGAATTCCTATGGAAGTAGAAATTAACTAAACGTTCGCTCTGTTCTGCTCGCTCGTCGCCATGGACGCGCACCATTATGAATGCCAGTGCAGCCGCATACTTTTTAGTGTCACTAAAATTAGTGCAATTTCGGGGGCCGATTGCTTGAATTGTGAGTTCAATAGTCTATTATTTTTCACGGAAAACACAACAATAAAAGAGTACAATGACAGATTCGCTTAAATAGGCGTTTTTACATAAAATAGCCTATTCCGTCATCATCTTTTCAGTCAGCTCTTCACTCTCGTGATTAATGAAATTTGACTCCTGTTGCTGATATTTGCTGCAACTTTCGTTCAGCTCACAATTTAGTAAGCAAACACGTTTCAAATGTGTTTTTATTTTATTTTTGTGTATGTGTGTGTATATGTATGTATATATATAAATATAGCTTATGTTTCAAATATGAGTTAATTAACAATCGTTGGAAAGAATGATACTTTTAAACATAACACTAAACCGTCATTAGGTGTCGCCAGGCGACCGTCTTAATGAGCGAGTCATTGATTCATTCGTTTGAACGACTGAGTCATTCATGAATGAGATAGATGTTTATGGATTGATTGGTCATTGAATCTTTGAGTCAACCGATTCGTTCAAAATGCTGAATCATTCAGTAATGAGAACGCGTTGCTGTGAGATGCGCGATGGTTCTGCTGTGATCTTTGTTTAACTATTTTCGCTGCTGAAACAGAAAAAAAGTCAATATTGCATGTAAAATGTAAGTGATTTGACTTGTGTGTGTGTGTGTGTGTGTGTGTGATTGTGTGTGTGATTGTGTCTGTTACAGTGATAAGAGTTTAACCCTTGTTAAACTTTAGGCCTTGTCTTTTTGGATATATATCTTTTTATATTAAAAAATAGTCATACAACCCATATATTTTAAATGTATTGTTTGCTTTAAATTACATTAAGATTGTATGTTTGGTAATTGAACCTGAATGAATTTTAAATGAATGTGCTATATTTCAGATCATATATTTGTTTTCCTTAAAATTTGAACTAACACTAACTTTATTCTCATCTGAATGATAGATTATTTATTTCTGTATAAAATAAAAACACATTTGATTTTTCTTTTTTAATCAATGTAGAATGTGTAACTGAAAAAATAAACAGATTAGGGCTCTGTTTGATGACAAGAAATGAAAACCAATGCGATATGATGAATGTCCAAAAGATGGCTCCCACAGACTGTTTTTAAATAGGATTGTTTGATATTTTTTGCTTTTAAACTGTGTGTGTGTGTGTGTGTGTGTGTAAGAGATTTTGGCTGGGTGACAGTTGTAGTTTACAGTTTGACAAGAGTTTATAGCTTGACAAAAGCACAATGTTGTGTTTTATTGCAAGTGTACACAAATATAAGTAAACACTTTGCAGTTTGAATAATGTCCTGTATGAACAAAAGGACGGAGTATGTTTTTATGTCTACATTGTTCAATTACGCCACACACACACACACACACACAAACACACACACACACACACACACACACACACACACACACACACACACACACACACACACACACACACACACACACACACACACACACACACAAACACTATTTTTCTAATCAGATCAGGCAAGTAATATTCTGTCTTGTCTCTTAAAAAAACAATATATATATATTTATGTATATATATATATATATATATATATATATATATATATATATATATATATATGTGTGTGTGTGTGTGTGTGTGTGTTTGTGTGTGTATATATATAAATATAGCTGCGAGCAGCGATGAAAGGGCCAAAGCCGGCGGCACCGCCACCCCGGTTATAGCGCCACCAACTGGCAGCAGGAAGTCTGTCACTTTCAAAAAGCTTTGAAATCACCTGATTGCTTCAAACTTCACTACTATGATGTAAACACACGGCAGATGTAGACCTGGATGTAGACCTGACCTTTCAGAAGGTTGCTCTCGCATACTTTGTGGTTGATATGTGCCCTCAATGCACACTTTTGCAGAGCCCACACTGATACAAGCTCTACAGCACACTTCTTTTCGACAGTCAAAGCAGGGTTACGTTTTTGCACGTCGTGCACAATAACCCTAAAGGCACCAGGGTGGCGGTGCCACCGGCTTTATATATATATATATATATATATATATATATATATATATAAATATAGCTGCGAGCAGCGATGAAGGGCCAAAGCCGGTGGTACCGCCACCCCGGTGCCTTTAGGTAACTAAAGGCACCGGGGTTGCGGTGCCACCGGCTTGGGCCCGTAATCGCTGCTCGCAGCTATATTTTTGTTTTATTTTTGCACACTTTAAACCAAAGGCCATGTATGTTTGTCTTTTTTGTTTTGTTGATCACTGACAGTAATTTCATATTGCTAATAAAGCCTTTACTGCAGCAATTCTGTCACTTACTGTTTTTTTTTCCAGTTGTACATTCTATATAGTATTGACTCCTTCACATTTAGATATTATGATGTCCACATACTATCTAATGCACCATGAAATTTACACACTCACACAAAATGTATTTCATACTGTATGTTCTATACAGATAAAACTGAAACATGACAAGTAATGCAGTTTTTGTAATGCCACCAACTGTTAGTATTTTGACAGTCATTACGCTATGATTGACTATGTGTTCATGTTGGATAGAAAACGAGTGCTAAAGTTTTGACCGAATAATTCGATTTTGAAAAGGGTTTGCAGTGTTTTGATAAGAGTTAGTGTATATTGAAAAAGTTTTGTTGCATTTTGAAATAGAGAGTTTGTATTCATTTAAGAAAATGTGGTTTTGGGCAGAAAATTAACTATTTGGCTAATTGTGTGATGTAGGTTTGTTGCTGTGTCAAGAGTTTAGAAAAAGTATTTAAAGAATTGGCAAACGCTTCTTAACAATTGAAAAAACTGTAATTACTTACTTACTTCACTGTGTGTTATTTGAATGTTAATTTATAAGCAATTGTGTAAAAAAAAAAACCAAAAAAACCTGTAAGTCAGATCCGCAGGGTTCTGAGTTCTTTGCTGGCACAAAGTGTGGTTAGTTTGGAATTACATATTTGTCATGAAAGTGTTTTGTGACCATGCAGTAACGGTAAACTTTGTACTTACCTGTAGAGAGCAATGTTGTTCATGGAATCACAGAGACAGAATGGAGCAAAACAAAGTGAGACAGTTAGATAGTAAATATGAAATACGCTGAAGTATCATGTAAATGCTATGGTATGAATATGGTTATATGAAGAAATATCAAGAATGGTTATATCATTTGATACCATGTATGATACTGCACTAGATTTTTGTAAGGGTCCACATATCAAGCCTCATGAAACACAAAAGAGATTCAATTCAATGTTTTAAAAAAAATCATTTAATTTTTTTTACACAAAACTGTGTCCATTATTAGGCAGAAAATACTCCTGAGCGTGCACACACACACACAGACACACTATTCGACTCTCCTCCTCCCAAAGTGCAAGGTGAGCTAGTCTGAAATGTAAATGAACCTGAGGCAACAGGTGTGTGTTTGGTAGAAGACTGTAACATTACCTGTTACCACCCCATGCCCCCTCCCCCTCCCCCTAAACACACACACACACACACACACACACCCACAGGACCTCTTAATTTACTGTTCTATTGAGCAGTCTGGGACAAGCGTCTCTTCTGTACAAGTTTTTTTTTTCAATGATGAATTGTGTGTAAATATATACTGTCTCCATACAACATGACATCATGACTTTGCGTAAACATACACGCCACTTTCAATTCAAGTGGCGTGCTATCTATACGCATTTTGAGCTATCCGCGTGTATGTCCACGCCGAAATCTTTTGCGTGTATGTCTACGCCATTAAATGTCCGAGTGATTCCGCGTGTATGTGTACGCCGTTAAATGTCCGAGCGAAACGAAGCAAAATCTATATCTACATCTGTGGAGCGATATTTCTTTTCCTAGGATGGTAGGAGAAGACTCATAAATGGTATTAACCCCAGTGACGGGTAGGTTTAGGGACGGGGTTGGGGTAGGTCATATATTTATATATACATAATACAGTAATATAACGTTAAGTCAAAGGCGTTGATAAACACGCTGAAAAGCGATTATGCGTGTTAATAGCACGCCAAAAATGGAAATACGAATTGGCGTGTCATACATACGCCATTTCATGAGATCAGTCTGCTCCATATGTTGTCTGATTCTGTTTCCATTTTTGTCACATGTCTGAGTGAGAGTGAGATGTGAGCAAGTGAAAGTCTACCATCTATATTTCAAAAGTACTGATCCTTTATGGTGAAATCAGACTGATCTCATGAAATGGCGTATGTATGACACGCCAATTCGTATTTTCATTTTTAGCGTGCTATCAACACGCATAATCGCTTTTCAGCGTGTTTATCAACGCCTTTGACTAAACGTTATATTACTGTATTATGTATATATAAATATATGACCTACCCCAACCCCGTCCCTAAACCTACCCGTCACTGGGGTTAATTCCATTTATGAGTCTTCTCCTACCATCCTAGGAAAAGAAATATCGCTCCACAGATGTAGATATAGATTTTGCTTCGTTTCGCTCGGACATTTAACGGCGTGTACATACACGCGGAATCACTCGGACATTTAATGGCGTAGACATACACGCAAAAGATTTCGGCGTGGACATACACGCGGATAGCTCAAAATGCGTATAGATAACACGCCACTTGAATTGAAAGTGGCGTGTATGTTTACGCAAAGTCATGATGTCATGTTGGTGAAATTGACGCCTTCCTTAAAGAATATTTCTCCCCAAAATGAATATATTATTAAAGAAAATCATAATTATAACGATTTATGTACCAAGTCTTCAGAAGCCAGACAATAGCTTTGCGTTGCAGCTCTTTAATTTCATCCACTTGGACAATTGCTGCCTCATGTCATGACTAGATTTGATTCATAACACCAACAACCACTGCTTCTTGCTGATCTGACAACACTGATCTGATCAATTCAGATGAAAATAACATTTACCATTATCACATAATTCAAAGAATAAGACTTTATATTTGCCAGATCAACCTTCAAATTGATAAGGTTATTTTCAGTTTTCAGACATTCACAAGTGTTTGAATGTCTGCTGATTGTTTTACTCACCGAAGTCGCTGTAACCAAGATTTACAGAATTGAATCTTGATTGCTCACACCTGCTCATCATTTTTCATAGTTGTGTATTTATAGTCTCATTCACTCTCTGGGCATTTTTTGTCAAGTCTTAATTGTAATTGCCACTGCAATTTTCTATAATCATATTCCTGTCTGTCATGGTTCATCTGACTCCTGTTATCAGGGCTGGACTGGCCATCGGGCATACCGGGCATTTGCCCGGTGGGCCGACGTGCTTTGTGGGCCAATACATCTCATACTTAATTTTTTTTTGTCTGAACGGCCCATAAAACTCGTACATCGGCGGCCCATTGCGTTTAGTTTTGTTTAATTGGCGGCTCTGGGATCTTTGTGCCGGTGTAATGCATTGGACAAAAAAGTCAGCGTAGGTTTTTCTTTTTCTCACAGACCGGCGCATGATGAAACACGTAGATCAGCAGCCCATTGGTTATTTTCTTGATTGACACTGGGCTGGTCCAATCACATCTTTAAACTCCTCCCCCTTTGAGCTCTGAGTGAGCGAGCAGTGTCAGTGTGTATCTGTCAAAATAGTCAGAGCGATGGAGAAGAAACGCAAGGAATGTGCAGAGAAATAGCGTGAAAAAGAAACTTCAAAGGCCCTTCAAGTGTCTGATGAGGATAGCGAGGACTGACTCGGATAAGGAGAGAGATGAGTGAGTGCAGAGAACTGTGGTAAGCAGAACTAGGCTACTGTCACAACGTGTTCACACCGAACGCGAATAGAGCGTCAAATACGCGTCTATCGCGTTTAGTTAGACGCTTGAACATTCGCTCGAGTTCAAATTTTTCAACTTGCGCGGAGGACATTCGCGGCAAACGCGTCGCCCAATTCGCGTCATTCGCAACGCCCGGCGCGAATGATGCGTCGTTGCATTGACTTTGTATGTAATCTACTCGCCCAAATAATTAAATTCGCGTTCGGTGTGAACACACCATTAGGCTATGTAGGAACCCACTACCCAGTTACGCATTATTTACACATCTGCATATTTGACGATTACGCATTTTATTAGAATTGTAATGAGACAATAATGAGTAATGAGTTTGTAAACCATATTTTTCTTCAAAATAAAAGCTCGATGCCGTTTCCGTCAAAATAAAAGATCATGTGCTTATCTATAGAAATTAGTACGAAACTAATTATGAAAGTTGCTTTTATTTTTCAGTGCATTTGTTTTACAACATATGGCTATTACTGCCATGGGATTAATATTATAACTATTATTATGTAGTGTAATGTAGACAGACATATCACAACTAAAATAGTTTTGAGTTTTTCTTTGTTCAATTTGCACACTGAATATGGGTTGGAGCTCTTTATTTTTAACTCTCAAAGTGCAAAGTGCAATTTTTTAATTTTTTTCTTTCTCAAAATGCTCAAGGATATCAATTATATAAATGGGGTTCAGTATTTTTCATAAGGAATTCACAAGGAATTAAAATAATGGTATATGTACTCATTCCGTTTGTCATCTGTTCTATGGGCATGAATGATGCATCATATTGAAAAACGTAGGAATATCAGAATAAACATGCACTTACAGGTGTGCACTTTTTCAAAATATCTACATTTACAACCCCACGCTATGACAATTCCAACCAGAGGGTCTCCGAAACTTGTTCATGTGGTGTGTATCATATGATAGCAAATGTGCTAGTGCTAACAATAGTAAATTAGAACCACTGTTCTGCTGTGTAAAAATTTGTAAGCATGTGTCATATTCTCTGTTTGTAAGGTTTACATACCATCAGAAATTAAGAGTGCCTTAAATCTAATATTCATACCTTTGCATGTTAGAGGTTAATCTCTATGCAGTAACTAAAATGACTAAAACTAAAGTAATGAGTAACTAAATAGAATTGTTTTTACAATACAAAAATTAACAAATTAAATTTAAAATCGATAATAATAATAAATATATATATATATATTTAAAATAATCCAGTGAATACTATAATAACACTGGATAGAAATAGAGAGGTTTATCTGCAGACATTCAGATGTTCTAAATTATTTCTTATTGAAAACCACGTTTCACTTCACAATAGGCTTTATGCCGAGCGTCAAGTGACCAAACCGGAAAACGGGTCTCATTGCATCCGCTTGTCAGAGAAAGTGTTAACGGCCGTAAGAACTAACTACGATATCTATGGATTTTTAAGGTAAGTTCACTTTGTTATCGGTGTTTTATGCTATTTAAATATCTAAACGTTAGTGTGAAGAAGAAAAATTAAAAAACTTTTAAATATCAATCTGCACATGCGAGGGACATTGGTTATGCTCATTTTTGCTTGCTCCTTTTAAGTTATCTTGAGTAAAAGCGCAAACAATTTTTTATGAAGCACATACAAAAGACCTGAATCGGAAGCGATGTGATCTGTTTTCCGGCTTGGTCACATGACGCTCGGGATAAAGCCTATACCCCATGTTACGTTACAGAAGTTCAGTGGGTTGCAGATAGCCGTTCATTTTGACCTTAACATTTCCTCCTATTATTTTCTGTATTTAACCGCTAACAGCTCTGATTGAAGCACAAATGTTTAGGTCTCTCATTCTTCTGCCAGTATGTTATATGGGACTTACGCTATTTTAGGCTCTGTAACTAGACTATAGGTCATGTTTTTCTTCTCCCATATTCGAATTTCCGGTCCCCATGGGAATGCCTTTTCATAACATCTAAAGCTGCCATAAGATTCCTCAAGGTTCCCTGGGCAACAGTCCAGGACAGGGAAATCTACTTTACAGCAACCCAGGAAGGAAACCACGTCTAGAAGGAGGGTGGTCACCTCTGAGGCCTCTGGTCTTCACACTTGATTGGCATGTCAGAATATCGCATGCATTATAAATGGCTTTAATTGCACCTTTAAAATGGTGTTTGGGGAGTACATTAGTGTCTGTCAAGGCTCTTCTGGGACCTGCAAATTTAGGCATCATACCCATCTTCTCTCCAGTAACCAAATGTAAAAGAGTTGGCATGTTCTGAAGTGGAACTTAAAGAATGTGACCAATTTTAGAACCATCTCTCAGATGCCGTTTAACTTTAAAGGGTCATGCATAGGACGGGCATAGCATAATTTGATTGCATTTTATATATTTCATATTTTCATGTACACACCATGTTGGAGTTTTTTTTTTTTTTTACATTTGGCAGACATTTCTGTCCAAAGGATCTCACTGCAGTCAAAATGCATTCATCATTATACGTATTCCCTGGGAATTTAACCCATAACCCTGTTGTTGCTAATGCCAGTTAAAAGAACAGCCTCTAACTAAAACATGCCAATGGCCAGCTTCACTCACTCGCATTCACTCACATACATAAAATCCGGTGACAAGTTTATGAAAGTTTAATTGGCACTCCTGAGATAATTGGCACTTCTTGTTTAAAAGACACTGTGTTCACATAGGATGCACAGTATAGATACTTTATAATGCAAAAATAGCTTGTATATTATATCAAACACTTTGTCCAATCTTTAAGAGATATTTTGCAAGTGATTAAAGGGCAATAAAAGTAAATAAAAGTTAAGCCTGCGCAATAGTGTTAATACCACAATGTTGATTACCACAATAATAATAATAATGAATAAATAAATAAGTAAAAAATTAAAATGTGAAAAATGAAGTTTATGGCGATGCACTTTCAATGCCACGGAATGGTGCTAACTGTTAAAGGATTTAAAAGCAGAAATGTCAAGACTAAAGTTGTATTAAAGCACTTACAATAATTCTGTTACCACTGTACATTTACTGATGCTTTAGGGATTTAGGAGTTGTTAAGGCATTCAACAAAGTTATAAAATTGGATGTAAAATTTTAGTACTATTAAAAGAGTCATATTTTAACATTTACGGAATAGCCCTATTAATTCCTACTGTAAGTGTATCACTGTAATCCCAAATTTTGCTTTTTTTTTAAGAAAAAGGAAAAAGTCAAAATACATTTTTGGTAATCAACATTATGCCACAAATGCTGTCGATTGAGCTTAACTTGTATAGAACTTGGAATTTTCCTTGAAAATTTGCCGAATGTATTGCAATATTACAAATGTTAGTTATGCTGTAGTGTAGACATTACGAGACAACCATCATAATAATCTGTTGATTTTATTTTTTATTTGTCAAGTAATTTTGTACTGGGGCAACTTTCGAAGCTTCCTGCATTGATGCAGGCCATTATGTGAATGTATGCTTTTAAAGATAGCCTGGAATGTGTTCTGACACAACTCGTCAATCAACTGAGCTTCTAGGATTTGATTCAAGCAATGCAGAATTTAAACAATTTACATAGTGAAAAAATGTATCCTACATATTTTTTTTTTGCATGTCTAATTTATTGTGATTGTTGTTATTTATTTTTTGTTTATTTGGTAAAGCTGAAAGTGCACAATCCATCTTTAAAGTAAAAAATAAAGTAGTTTTACAAATGAAAATAAGGTTTACCTCTCAGAGTTTACCTTAATTTTCAGCATGACATTTCTTGTTAGGATCAATGGATTGAATACACCCTGATATCACTGAGACAATGCCATGTTGGCACTACAGATAACACTTTCAAGCAAACAGGAAAAATCAAATACCTTTTCTTATTCATTTTGCCACATAAGTCATCCTTTTCTGTTGCTTGCACTGAAACAAAAGATCCAACATATGCATGACCAGCAAATCATTTATTTCACTAGCACTTTACAATAAGGTTGTATCTAGTAAGCAGTTAGCTAATGTTAACAAATGAAACCTTATTGTAAAATGTTACCATTAATGAGCTGCCTTATTATCTACTGTCTACATAGCCAAATGCCAGCACAATTACAGCTTTTTTGTCATGATTACATATGACACCTTAAAATGTCTTGGTAGGAAGCTCATTAGGTTTTGAACTTTTCTGAGTAATTTCATGACATACCCCTCACTGCCTTTTGTAAAGGATTAAGACAATGCTATTTTCTTAATTTATGGGTATGACTTGTAAAGCTTTGAAGACATTAAATCATGCAGGCAGAACATTCAGACTGATTTTAACTTATGGTTTATCTTGGCAGACTTTCTGAATTATTCTTGCTGGCACTCCACATAAGAAACTGAACAATCACACAGTATTGGATGTGACATACCAAGGATCCACTCTAACAGTGCAAACACACTATGTGGTCGTCAAAATTGTCTCATTATCTTTAAGCATAGAAGTTTTGAAACATTTTCAAATAATTTTTTTAATAAAAAATGCCTCAGGGTGTTTTCCCTTGAAATGACTTTAACAGTGATTTATCTTACAGTGACTGATCATGAAAATAACAAGCCAACCTGTTTATTTATTTTAAGTCACAACGTAATTAACGCTGCAGGATCCATGAAGAAAATAGCTCTTCTGTGCTTCCCTAAAAACCTAACCACTGAGTATCAAAGCAATCGACAGTGCTTTTTACTTTTGCACAGTTTGTATACTATGTTTACTGAGACACCTGAAAAATCATTGATGCATGCAAGAATGTGTTGCTCTGTAAAATTTTGATGTTGCCTGCAGGGACAACAACAGTACTTTTTGTAAATACCCAGTGGGATGAGTGCTTTACGCTCCGTGCGTTGCCTGTCAAATGGAGATCTGGCTGAAGAAAAAGCCTCTGAATGAAAGAAAAAAACAAAACAAAAAAACAGACAACGCCTCCTTTAAAAGTGTGCAGAGTAGAAAAACCTCTTAGTCAAGATGAGCCTCAAGTTCGGCCATTTCTGAATCAATTATTTAACTGAATTGGATTAGATGGCCTCTGTGATTTCCCTTCTTCTGTCTCTACTAGCCATCTATGTCCATCTGCATGTCTGTGGATGGTTTCAGTCTCAGCATGATATGTTTCACATTTCCCTATTGTGGATGTTGCACTCCACTGGATAAGAAGCATCCTATGGCATAAGTTCTTTCTGGTTCTTTGGGAGGGTACAGATCAATCCTGAATGGTTACTTGTGGTGTGGTATATGATTCAAGGGGTCTTTGTTTTTCCAAGGGTTTAATCAATTTTAAACTTTAGAAACAGGTAGCCTATTGCCCAGTGTGTCCATTGCCTTTTTGGCAGCCTGAGAAGCTTCCTCCACATGTCATGAGCACTTGGCCTTGTGCTATACCACAGTGCTGATGGTGGAAGACTCCTCAGACTTGCCTTGCCTGCTGGGCAGAGACTTGAGATACTCCAGGTGGCGCCTGGCATCTTCCTGATTGTGTCTCACATAGTAGACCAGATAGGAGATGACCATGGTGAACCATCCAAACATGGTCACCAACATGGCCACATCCGTGGTCTTTTTGAGCACCACACACAGGTCCAGGTCTTTGGCCAGCAGGAAAGGCACACCTTGGGCTCCAGAGTCTAAGGGTTCAGATGTCTGACAGATAATGCCAGTCAAAGACACAGGCTCTAGGTCTAGGCGTGGAAGGGCTGTCTGCAGCCTGCAGTCACAGTGCCAGGGGTTTCCAGTGAGGTTAGATCTAGCTGTAACGCCATCAAAGGCATCTGGGTCCAACATCGTGAGCTGGTTGGACGAGAGATCCAGAAACTGCAGAGAGGCTGCCAAGCCTCTAAAGGCTCCCGGTTCAAGCAAAGCCAGTTCATTATGGGAAAGATCTAGTTCAGCTAGCAGTGGAAGATCATGAAAAGCATTGGCAGGGATGCTGGTCAGGAGGTTGTAGTCCAGGTAGAGGCGTCGTGTGTCATTGGGAATGTCCTGAGGGATCTCAGTAAGATGCAGGTTGCTGCAGCGCATGGTCTTGCCACCAAATGAGCCCTCGCTGTCTGAACAGTAGCAACGTTTGGAGCAGGAAGTTGCAGCGTGGTGGAAACTGAGTGTCATCAGCACCAAGCTGTGAAACAGCAACCACATGACCACAGAGTGCCGAAGCAGCCAACCTGAGGGTAGCAGCATTGTGGGACGGCGGGCATAATCCCTTTGGAGTATCACCTGTGCTGAGAACATCCAGGAGGCTGTACCCAACATCAAAATCCCCAACAGCTTGCAAGCCTAGAAAATTGAAAAATACCATTACCAGTTAATAGAGAATATATATTTCTTTAATGTTTCAGACTTCGGAATATGTAAAGATCAGAATGGGGTTTCTAGTAATGCCAGTGTGTTTCATGTGTCCGAGGATTTTGAAGTATGAGAATGTTAAGACTGTTAACTGATTAAAACATTTGGTCGAAAATGATTAATCTAACTGAAACAAATGATCCTTAAACCCGTTCAGAGCAAATGTATAAATATTGATATACATATTTCAAACATTGTCAAAAGAATGAATAATGCAGAGATTATATTTTTTCTATATTGCCCAGTACTATTTAATACTATTTAATTCCATGGTCTTGACATCACAAATACCCATTAATGCAGCCATGCTATTGTTTAACTGCATGTACAATCTATTATTAAATCTAATTTCCTTTTTCTTGTCATCTATTGCAGCAATGCCTCACCAATCTCTTATGATTTAAGGATTTTTACTTTGCCCATAATTAACGCATTCTTCTAATGTATGTGTAGTATACACAGACACACATACAGATGTATCACAAACCCACACGACCCAGATGTAATAAACAGATTGAAAAGAAGATTGATGCCTTAACCTTTAAATCTTAATTTACTCATGGTAAATGGTTTGCTTATTGCTCAAAGCAATGGGGTTTTTAGCTATTATTTTTTACCCACCGGCTTTATACTCTTTTAACTACGCACGCTAAGCAAGGCTCAAACAATCAGAAAACTTTCAAAGAATATGTACTCATGTTGTAAAGGGAAAAAGCGGCACTTCCTCAAAAGTGTTGATTGATTGAAATCCCTGCTATGGTCAGCTATGCTGGCCTAATTCACAGCTCTGCCACAGGCATTAATGTAATCCAGGACTGACAAAAGATGACAAGGCATGTGACCAAGATGTTTCAGGTCTAGAAACTTCAAATAGGTAAAACGGTTACATAATGTCTGCCCTTTTCTTTATTTTTAAACATCTAATATGAATCGCAAAGCAGAGTTACCAAGAAATTTCCCTTCTAGATTTTGAGCCTATTTACACTTTGCTGTCTCCTTGGGATCCATCTGCTCTCAGCCACATCTGCAAATGGTGTTCACTTACATTTTGATTCTAATGCCCTGTGAGAAATTTTCTGTTGAACGTGCAATTAGTGTTTCAGTTCTCACATCTCTAGTTCATCATTGCTCCCTCACACATGGATTGCAGTGCTTCCCTTTGCTCACATAAAGCATATGAAGTGACCAAATGTAAATACCTTTTATGAGTTTTCTTTAGTTAATGACCAAGAATATATTATATTCAATTAACTAGACAGAGAGGCCTAGCTAAATAAAGAGTTTTAGAGAGGCAGATAATAGCCATTCCTTTCTCTGGCATTGTGACAAGACAACTTATTTAGCTTGTCTCAGAGTCTGATGGAAATCATACAGTGCACATTGTGGTAAAAAACAGCATTTAGCTGTGAGAGTGGACTGCCATGGTTTTAGAATTGGTAAATTTTTTCATTCATCTGAAGTTCTCATTGGGTTCACCTGAGAAATATTTATGAAATTTCTTATTAATAAACAGTACTAAAACAATGCATTTGTTTTAGATAATTGTAATGCATAGACAAATATTGTCTAGTCTGGTCAGATTGGACTTGTTTGCTGGTTTAAGATGGGTTTTGAGAACTTGTCAACTTGGCCAGACTGGGAGATCAGCTAGACCAGCCATTTGCATAAAAATAGCCATTATGTGTCTTAAGTACTAATATGACCACCTAGCAGTTAGTCAAGAGGCAATCAGACATACTTTTTCGGTATCAACTTAAACCAATCTATGTTTTTAGGTAACTGACTTAAATAATTTATGAAAATGTGTTGAATAACTTGTAAGACTAATCTTAGAATGAATGAACGAATGAATGAGGCATTTAAATAGCGCTTTCATATGTACTACTGTACACCCAAAGCGCTTTACAATCATATCAGGGGTTCTCTCCTCAACCAGCACCAGTGTGCAGCATCCACTTGGATGATGCGACGGCAGCCACAGTACAACGGCGCCAGTGCGCTCACCACACACCAGCTATAGTTGGAGAGGAGAGAGAGTGGTAGAGCCAATTCAGTGGATGGGGATTATTAGGAGGCCATGATTGGCAGGGGCCAATGGGTGGAATGTGGCCAGGACACCGGGGTTACACCCCTACTCTTTACCAGAAGTGCCATGGGATTTTTAATGACCACAGAGAGTCAGGACTTCGGTTTAACGTCTCATCCGAAGGACGGTGCTCTTTGACAGTATAGTGTCCCTGTCACTATACTGGGGCGTTAGGACCCACACAGACCACAGGGTGAGTACCCCCTGCTGGCCTCACTTACACCTCTTCCAGCAGCAACCTGGTTTTCTCAGGAGGTCTCCCTTCCAGGTACTAACCAGGCTCAGCCCTGCTTAGCTTCAGTGGGCAACCAGTCTTGGGCTACAGGGTGATATGGCTGCTGGCGATAAGCAGTTTATGCAACCGGCTACAGAAAACCAGCTTTGCCCTGCTTGATGCTGTTAGCTGTTTTACCCTCAACCTTTATCCATAACCCTGCCATCCAAAGACATGTTAGCAAACACACTATCGGAAAACCGAAATGTGCAAAGTGACTGTGTCTGCACCTGTTCTCGTTAGTCCATGATTAGTTTACCTTCCTCCACCTGTGCCTGTTTAGCTCATACTCCCCGTTCTGTTCATCCTTTGTCAGTTATTGAATGTGGTCACGTTGTATGTGTTACTCACCAGTAAACTTTATTGTTATTTGGATCCTGCATCATTCGTCTTCCTTCCACGGCAAGTTTGTGACAGACTGACAGAGAAAATGTATTTTCCAATGTAATTTTACTGTAGCTTTAAGCACATTTTACATTTATTAATTCCTTTAGAATGCAAAAGCAAGTCTCTTCACTACGTAAAATCCAATTGAAAAGGCAGTTTTTATGGATATCTGAACTTGGATGATACACTTAAATATTCAGTGTTTTTTTTGTTTTCAGTTTAAGTTTGACATTTGAACATATCAGACTTGCAAAGTGCAATACGCTTCTTTATCCTGAGGCAAAGTTATATCTGTGTTTCATAAACTCCCCCAAAAAATCTTAATTTGAATACTTATATTTAACTTCTTTAGTCTTGCCACAAACACTGGTTGTCCTAAATATTGCAGATGGAAAAGACAACAGCCCAAATGATATACAGTACAAGAGAGAGCGGGCAAGAAACACTGCCTGCTATTCGAACTGTGGTTGCCATTTTGGATATTTAATCCCACCAGCGTTGTGGTCAGTAATCCATAATAATTGTTTCACTTAAGATGCAGCTCATTTTGTCTTAAGTGCAAGTAACGATGAACAACAACTTGCCTTGTAATTCACACTTTTTTATTTATTTTGTCCAGCCTTCTAAAAATAGCTTTCCACCTTAGCTCATTAATATATCAGCACCATAAGAAGCGGCTATCCTCTTACAAATCTTCAAGGCAACATGTTCTAGAAGGCAGAAGCCTTATGTTGGCTTCAATAACGTCCAACCTTGACTATTGTAAGAAAAATGATTTATAAATCCAAAGCCTGCAGCTTCCACCAGTATCACCAATTTAAAAAAAAAAATTAACCGGTTCTCTATTTATGTATTAAGGCTATTATACCCCGCCTCCAATTGCATTCAGTGCAACACAATGCAAGCATGTTTTCTCTAGTCAAATACCTCATGTAGGATGAACTAAACTTAATTGAGTAATCTCAAATAAACACAAACTTAACGTAAACATGCCCATATAGCAAATTATTTTGACGTGTTTATATTCTAGCAAGCTAAATATATACAGTCATGTGAAAAATAAAGGACACCCTATTGAATTCTATGGTTGTACGTATCAGGACATAATAAAAAATGATCGGGTCCTTGGAAGGTCTTAAAATGAGGTAAATTCAACCTCAGATGAACAACAACACATGGCACATTACACTGTGTCATTATTTATTTAACAAAAAGTTAAAATGGAACAGCCATGGGTGAAAAACATGAAAGTACACCCTTACTGCTTCCATATGAATTAAGAGAGTAAGTAGCAGTCAGGCACTGCTAATCAAATGTCTTTGATTAATTCATCATCAGCAATTGTGATCACCTCTATAAATCTTGTAAAAGTAATTGTTGCTGCCATCAATCTGAGAAGGGTTATTTGACAATTTCCCAAAAATTTGAAGTCCATAATTCTACAGTGAGAAAGTTTATTCACAAGTGGAAACCATTCAACACAGTTGCCAATCTTCCCAGGAGGGGATGGACATTCCAGCAAATTCACCCCAAGGTTAGACCGTGCAATACTCAGAGAAATCGCAAAAAACCCAGTAGCTACACCTCAGACTCTACAAGCCTCAGTTAACATGTAAATTGTTAAAGTTCATGGCAGTACAATTAGAAAAAGATGGGACGAGTATGGCATGTTTGGAGTTGCCAGGAGAAAGCTGCTTCTCTCTAAAAAAACATGGCAGCACAGCTTAGGTTTGCAAAGTTGCATCTGAACAAACCTCAAGAAATCTGGAACAATGTCCTTTGGACAGACGAGGCTAAAGTGGAGATGTTTGACTATAATGCACAGCGCCAAGTTAGATGAAAACTAAACACAGCATATCAACACAAACACCTCATACCAACTGTCCATCACACTGATGGTTTTGCAGCCACAGGACCTGGGCACCTTGCAGTCATTGAGTCAACTCCACTCTATACCAAAGTAACAGCTAAAGCTTGGCCGGAATTAGGTCATGCCAAAGGACAATGATCACAAGAACACCAAAAACTCAATGGCTGAAAAAACAAAAGAATTAAGGTGTTGCACTGGCCCAGTCAAAGTCCAGGCCTCACCCTGACCGAAATGTTGCGACGGGACCTTAAGAGAGCTGTGCATAAAAAATACCCGCAAACTTCAATGAACTGAAGCAACGTTGTAAAGAAGAGCGGGCCAAAATTCTTCCAGAACGATGCGAGAGACTGATACTCTCATATAGAAAATGGTAAATGGACTGCATTTATATAGCGCTTTCACAGACCCAATGGCCACCAAAGCGCTTTACATTTTGCCTCACATTCACCCATTCATACACCGACGGCGGTGTCAGCCATACAAGGCGCCATCCAACTCATCGGGAGCTGCTGGGGTTAGGTGTCTTGCTCATGGACACCTCGACACTTGGTCAGGTGGAACCGGGGATTGAACCACCAACCTTCTGGTTTGTAGACAACCTAAATGAACCACTGAGCCACTGCTGCCTTCAACTTGATTATAATGACACAGTGTAATATGTCATTTGTTGTTGTTCATCTGAGGTTGTATTTACCTAATTTTAAGACCTGCTAACGACCAGATGATTTATATTATGTTCTGATAGTAAAACCATAACATTCTAAAAGGGTGTCCTTTCTTTTTTACATGACTGTATTCTTTGGATTCTTTGCACACATGACATATAGCACTCATACTCAAACACCCATAGTTGTTGCATGATTATCAAAGAAACTTGAATTTTGTTTGCATGTGCTCAAACCAAGCGCATGCTCGACACTACACCAATGGTAACCAAAAAACTCCCCAACATAACAGAAACTATTTAAATACCAACATAATAGAACATTAAACATTTTCTCATCATGCTAAAAAAAACAAATGCAGAAAATAACGCTTTATTTCAACATACTCTCCCTATTCAGCTCTGTTCAAACCATGAAAGGAAGTGGAAATCCTGTTCCCAGTTTCTATAATGCTACTATAACACAAATAAAATCATTCCTATATTCTCAACTCGAACGGATTAAGTAATCTGAATGGATAATTCATTTGTTGGATTCATTTGTTTTCTTTAAGTAAATTGTAAGTAAAAAAAATATATTTTTGGAGTGTTCTTATAATTCTCAATTTTAAATAACAAATCCAGAAAGAATAAAAGTCACTGGGTTTGTAGTTGACAAATGGCAGCGGACCCGCCACTGTCCACTTACGCAGATTAAAAATGAAATCGATCTCTAAGTACCTCTTAGTATCACATAACGAGTGGGAGTCTCCTAAAGGAGGGACTGTTTGTTGAAGGGAGGGGGAAATAAGACGTTCTACAAAAGCAGCTGAAATGCCACGCAAATACTGAAGGCTGAGAAAGAGAGAGAAAGAGAAAGAGAGAAAGGAGGACATTACTTTAGCTTTCATGCTTCATTGACCAAAGTCTTCCCCTGCCAAAAAAAACTAAACAAAGACAGTTATTTACCCAGGTTTAAAGGAAACTGATTTTAGCTTTGCTGTCCCATAAAGTTTTCTTTCTTAAGGTGGGGAAGGTTGACCTTAGGAAAAATGAGAAAAGTGGTGGAGGAGAGGTTAGATAAGAGTCACAAACCCCAAACTGTACCGCTCATGAATACACAACAGGGTTCTGTCATGACATTTTCGCAAGTGATAGTGTGGGTCAGACACATAAGGAGAGACAGACAGACAGTGAAAGATGAGGACAACAAAGAGCTAAAACAGAGATTTGGAGAGAAGTATAGCTGTTGAGCCAGAAAAAAAATCAATGAAAGCTCAATAGCAGCTGAATGGACAGAGATGGACAGAGTAAAGGTTGAAACAAGACATGAGAGGGAAGCATGCAGGGGGTGAGGAGAAACCACACAGGATGTTTACATGATTCAACAGAGAGAACAAGAGAGGAAACAAGAGAATCTGAGGAGCGAGTCTTCCATTACAGAAGAGAAGAAAGAAGAGAAGGACGAAAAATGAGGTTAAAAGGTTCAGTACCGAACATTTTGGGGGAGAAAACTGATGTGACCCTGACCCTTCAATAAAAGGCCAACAAATATGTTTAGATTGGAGTAGGAAAGTAAAACAGTAATGTAATTGTAGTGATATTAATTAACATAATGGATGAGATTCGCAATTTACTGACATATGATTACTATTTCTGCCTCATTAGTTCATGTATTTTGGATGTTTGTCGGTTGCATGGGATCCTAGTTAGCCCACCACACTTCACAACTAACTTGTCTAGCATTATGTCCTTTTGAAAAACATGGCTATGCTGGTCCATCAGTCAGACCTGCACCAAACCGCCACTTATCAGCACAAATCAAATCGTAGAAGTATGGAAATTCATGTGATTTTTATGACTAGTCATGTACACAGATATTTTTGTCTTCATCAATTCCTAACTTCTTCTATGACTTGTCAAAGAATTTCATAGGATTTCTCCAGACTCTCAAACAAGTAAATAGTGAAGAGAATGAAAAATACATTAGAGTAGGGACAGGAAAGGTGGATAGAAGCTTTGACAGAGCTGAACTGAACTTATCTGAAGTGTACTGAATGGCGTGTCATTAGATTGAACTTGACTTAGGTGACAATTGGCCTGATATTGCCACTTTGTCATTTTCTTAAGCAGTTATTCTTGTTGCTCTTTCTGAATGTAAGCATTATGAGACACGACAGCCTGGTACATGACTGACTCTAGAGAGCTCTAACATGAGTTGAAGTTAAAGTAAATCAGTTCACCTATGATGGCCATTCAAATGTATCAATGTATTCTGACTAAATAAAATGAAATGGACTATTTCCCCCTGTTTGCTTCCTTTTACATCACAGCTCAGGGTTCTTTGGATTATGCACATTCTTGTGGTGTCATTAGCCAATCAGAGTTGCCATGGTGTCATTTTTTTCTGCAGCTTCAGAGTGATTAGTCACATTCAAATTATGACTCAAGTAATAGGCTCAAAATCTTCAAAAAACAACTGCCCATAAGCAAAGATGGCAGCAATTTTGGGGGGTCCGGTGCCAATTTAGCAACCATCACTGAGATGCATGTTAATATATATGTCTCTACGGGTGTTATGAAATAATTTCTTTCAATAATTGTTCAAAAGAACCACGTTTCAGAATTTAAAATTAAATTTAGTAAATTTAGTCTTTTTACATGGTAATATTCAAATTACGTCTAACTTTATTTAACATGACTAAATTACATAATGTTATATTAAAACATTAAATAATTTCCAGGGCCCGATCAAGTAGAAATATCTTTACGGTAACAACTGCACTTTTTCAGTTTTATACAGTACACATAATAGTGTAAAGGTAAAATGTGTGTGAGAGAACAGAGATTGGTGGTAAAAACAAACAAATAAAAAACAACTATATTATAATAGCTGCTTGATGTACACCAAACAGCATGTTGGTTGTTATATTACGCGTACGGCAGCTCATCATTAGGTTTAGTTTATGTTAATGAAACCAACAAAAGCTTTAACCATAAGAAACAGTTCTTAGTCTACAAACTATTGTGCATCCTCGTCTCGTGTCTTCTTTAATAATTCATTTCAAACAATGTCTGAGTGCTCCTGAATGCTGGAGTGTGTGATAGTTTACACAGAGCCCTGCATGCCAACCTGAACTATATTTAACAGATTTTTTAATCAATAATCTACATAATTTTGACTTATTAATAACCATAAAGCAATTATCTTGAAGGTCTAAAGGTCAACTGACAAATTAAGTGAACTGACATCAGTTACATATATTAATATAAACATTATTAAAAACACAAGTTATTGTTCCCAATAATTAATAAGACAACTTGTGTTGTGAGGTCTAAATTACTTTGTTATACGTTTTATTCAAGTCAAAATATTAGTTAAAATTACTACAGTTGTTCTTCATTCACTTGCCTGTGAAGGAAAAATGGCATTACAAATTAAACCAATAGTTTACGCTATTAATTGGAACCTTATAGCTATCAGGTCTATACTGCATATGTTCACGTTTAATCGCGTTTGCATGTAATAGCGAGCGTTCACTGTGCTTCTCATTCAAACATAAGACTGACTTACATTTTTCCTCTCTGTCTTTTAAAATCGCCTCTGCTCTTCTCGGCATTTGTCATTTGCGTAAATATTCCGTCTAGTTTAGTGCTGGAGATCCGCAGCGAGCCGTGAATGCGTCTGGACGCGGAGAGTGAGTGAGTGTGTGTGTGTGTGTGTGTGTGTGTGTGTGTGTGTGTGTGTGTGTGAGAGAGAGAGAGAGAGAGAGAGAGAGAGAGAGAGAGAGAGAGAGAGAGAGAGAGAGAGAGAGAGAGAGAGAGAGAGAGAGAGAGAGAGAGATCAGTTTCCACGCAACCAGCCGCACAGCATCAGACTACAAGTAATTTAAACCAAATAACTGTTCCCAGTTATGATAAGAAATTCCATTAGCTTGCGTTTAGGATTTTTAAGCATATTGCTGGTGTTTGATTGTGAATCTCTTTTTTTTGTAATCTAAAGAAAAACATGTTAGATTCTAAAGTGTAAGTAGACTATTGATAAAGAAAACACCTTGCGTTGATTTTTTGTTATGCCGGTGGTGCCTGTCCAGTCACATTTAAAGGTTAATTTGTGAAAAGATCACTGCCTCCCTCCATGCTGAAACACGACTTTTATATTTACTCTAGCTACATGACCGCATGCTGGCTTGAGAGATCGTTTAAAATTAACGAATCAATTGGGCTTTGTCTCTAAAGCCAAAGGCTATTTTTCTACTTCAGTTCCTGTAATTTTGTTTAGACAAGGGGGGGCTTTGGAATAATGAAACTATTCTTTCACATATTTCACTCGCCCGTGTTCTCTCTCTTTCTCTGTCTCACACACTCAAACTAAACCAGACAGCTACTTAAAATGATGACCTGAGTGTGGGTGGGCTGCTGTTAATTCTGATTGATCTGTGAGTGTGACCTGCTTGGCACTTATGTACTTAATGTAACAAGATGTTTGTATGTTTGTGTGTATGTGTGTGTTTGTGGCTCCCCAAAACGATTGTCTGTTATACTTTTACATTACCAGTATGGTGAAGCTGCACCATATTACTATATTAAAAATCAAAGCAAGAGGGCTGTATTACATAATTCATTTTTAAAATTCTCAGCCACACCAGTATTTTGCCCTTGAAATGGGAGTCAATCATATTGAAGCGGCTTAATCTATAGGTGATTGTATTGTGCTCACTGCATGACCTTGCATTCTCTGTGGCTCTAATCGGTCCCTCTAGGATTTCGCAAATTTTTATGTGATTTTTACGATCAAAATGACTGATTTTGTGGTGGTAATTTCCAGAAATTTGTGAAAAATTTGCGATTTTTATATTTTATAATTAGGACATCACATTTACCATAATAGTATTATGGCAGATGCACAATAATCATACATGACACAAATCACATACAAAATGCATAAAGCGTGTTTATTTGGTCTAATCAAATTTTAATCAAATTAACTTTTAAAACAACCTATGGGCAATTTTTCTACCTGACCTATGTAAATATTAACAGCAGGTGTAGTAATTCATACTGTAGAACTGTGTGTAAATCAAATTCATACATTTGCAAAAAATAGGTGACATTAAAATCGATCTGTAATTCACTGACCAAAACCAAAACTTTATCATAAACTCATACTACAAACAAATAGAATGCAAACATTTGCCATTCTAATATATTAACATATATGCTAATCTACAAACATTTTGTGCTGCCACATTTGGCAGAGGCAATTACATTTAAATTTCAAACAATATCATCCATTTCAAGAAGACCACTTTCCACTTTCTGATTGTAATAGTGAAAGACCAGAGCCCTCCGGTTACTGCTTGTAGAAGAACGCCTTCGGTTGGAGAGGATAAGTTTATACACTCACCTAAAGGATTATTAGGAACACCTGTTCAATTTCTCATAAATGCAATTATATAATCAACCAATCACATGGCAGTTGCTTCAATGCATTTAGGGGTGTGGTCCTAGTCAAGACAATCTCCTGAACTCCAAACTGAATGTCAGAATGGGAAAGAAAGGTGATTTAAGCAATTTTGAGCGTGGCATAGTTGTTGGTGCCAGACGGGCCGGTCTGAGTATTTCACAATCTGCTCAGTTACTGGGATTTTCACGCACAACCATAGGGTTTACAAAGAATGGTGTGAAAAGGGAAAAACATCCAGTATGCGGCAGTCCTGTGGGCGAAAATGCCTTGTTGATGCTAGAGGTCAGAGGAGAATGGGCAGACTGATTCAAGCTGATAGAAGAGCAACTTTGACTAAAATAACCACTCGTTACAACCGAGGTATGCAGCAAAGCATTTGTGAAACCACAACACGCACAACCTTGAGGTGGATGGGCTACAACAGCAGAAGACCCCACCGGGTACCACTCATCTCCACTACAAATAGGAAAAAGAGGCTACAATTTGCAAGAGCTCACCAAAATTGGACAGTTGAAGACTGGAAAAATGTTGCCTGGTCTGATGAGTCTCGATTTCTGTTGAGACATTCAGATGGTACAGTAAGAATTTGGCGTAAACAGAATGAGAACATGGATCCATCATGCCTTGTTACCACTGTGCAGGCTGCTGGTGGTGGTGTAATGGTGTGGGGGATGTTTTCTTGGCACACTTTAGGCCCCCTAGTGCCAATTGGGCATCGTTTAAATGCCACGGCCTACCTGAGCATTGTTTCTGACCATGTCCATCCCTTTATGGCCACCATGTACCCATCCTCTGATGGCTACTTCCAGCAGGATAATGCACCAGGTCACAAAGCTCGAATCATTTCAAATTGGTTTCTTGAACATGACAATGAGTTCACTGTACTAAAATGGCCTCCACAGTCACCAGATCTTAACCCTATAGAGCATCTTTGGGATGTGGTGGAACGGGAGCTTCGTGCCCTGGATGTGCATCCCACAAATCTCCATCAACTGCAAGATGCTATCCTATCAATATGGGCCAAAATTTCTAAAGAATGCTTTCAGACAGTCTCTGTATATAACTTGTGTTTTAAATAATACTATTGGCTGGAACCTTCAATTATTATTATTATTATTAAATTTTTTTTTATATATATATATATATACTTGAAAATAACACTGCATATCTTTTATTTTATTTACTTATCTATTCTTTAAATTTCACTTACTTTTTCTTTTACCTTATTTATTTATTTATTATAATTTTTTGATTATTATTATTTATTCATTTTTTCACTTTCTCCCAGTCTGCTCTCCTGCACAGAGATACCGCCTTGTTCTAAACAAAATGTGTGTTGTTGACGGATAGCTGTTACTTGCCGGTCAACTTGAGGGTGTTACTTGTTTCAGTGGGGTTGCCTTGTCGTTTGGGGACTAGGCTAGGGTTTTGGGGAGGTGGGGAGGTGGGGAGGGGTTGGGTAGAGGGGGGCCCTCATGCTCTACCTATGTTATTTTTTTATTTTTAGTATGTTAGTTTTATACTGTTTCTCCTTTTCCTTTTACTTTATCATGGTCACACAAAACCAATGTAACAGGCAAAACTCTGTATGTCTAGTACACTTAATGTAATAACGTTCAATGTCAGAGGCCTTGGCCACCCAATTAAACGGAAGAGAGTTCTCACATTCTTAAAAAAGGAAAAAGCAGATATAGCTTTCCTTCAGGAAACTCATTTGTCCAATGAGGAGCATAAAAAACTCAAGAGAGATTGGGTAGGGCAAGTTTATTTCTCTAGCTTCACAAGCAATAAAAGGGGAACGGCAATACTTATTCATAAAAAATTACCTTTCATACTTAAGGAACAACATAGCGACCACGATGGCAGACAAATATTAATTAGGGGGATGTTATATGGACAAGAATTGACATTGCTGAACGTATATGCACCGAACGAAGATAACCCTAAATTCATGATGGATATGATCACCCTATTTAATCAATATAATACAGGCTTTGGAATAGTTGCCGGAGATTTTAATTGTCATATGGATAGTAACTTAGACAAATCTTCAGCCACACTGTCTAACCCCAACGCTTCTAAGACTCTGAGGTTAGCCTCGGCTGACGTGGGCCTGGTTGATATTTGGAGAGAACTTAATCCTACAAGGAAAGACTACACTTTCTATTCGGCTAGACACAAATCATATTCTCGGCTAGATTTTTTTTTTTTTACCTCAGGATCAGTTGTCATCCATAGTTTCATGCGATATAGGGCCCATTCTTATATCAGACCACTCACCAGTCTACCTGCGCTTAGCCCTCCCCCAGCAAACAATTCAAATCAAACAATGGAGATTTAATGCCTCCCTCCTCACAGATATGGATGCTTGTAATAATATTAGAAAATGGTTAGAGCAGTACAGACAGGATAATGCATCCTCCCCTGTTACTCCGGCAGTGATGTGGGATGCAGCTAAAGCAGTCATTAGGGGTCAGTTGATCTCTTACGCATCTGCAAAAAAAAAATCTATTATTAAACGAACAGAACAACTTAAGAAAGAGTTATTCAACTTGGAACAATGCCATAAACGCTCTCCTACAGAGGAAAACTTAAGAAACCTAAATACAGTCAGAACTAATCTTAATCAAATTCAAACGGAACATATCAAAAAACTTCTATTCTTTACCAAACAGCAATATCATGAGTATGGCAACAAGCCGAGTAGACTTCTAGCCTACCAACTCAAAAAAGAACGTGCAGAAAGTACAATAAAGTGTACACGTAATGCGGCAGGTCAGTTGAAATACGATACACAATCAATTAAGTCCTCATTTCTCGATTTTTATACACAGCTCTACGCGTCAGAAAATCCCTCCGCAACAGATATCCACAGTTTTTTGGAAAAAATATCCCTACCCTCTATCTCAGAGGATGAGAAGGAGCAGTTGAGTGCTCCATTTACCCCAGAGAAGGTGTTACAAGCAATAAAATCAATGTCCTCTGGAAAAACTCCAGGTTTAGACGGATATTCTGTAGAATTCTATAAGGCTTTCTGGGTGCAAATCGAGCCACTTTTCATGCCCATGGTTACTGATTTTTTCGAAAAGGGCGTTCTCCCTGACACTATGAAGACTGCAATAATATCTTTAATACACAAGAAGGACAAGGATGCGGCCGAATGCGCATCTTTTCGCCCAATTTCATTACTTCCAGTTGACTTAAAGATATTATCTAAATTAATTGCACGCAGGCTGGAAGACCTGTTGCCCCAGATTATTAATCCTGATCAGTCCGGTTTTGTGAAGGCGCGCTATGCATCTGACAATATCCGGAGGCTATTAAATATAATCGACCACTCGGCCCTACACGACAGAACAGCCTTACTACTTTCGCTTGACGCAGAAAAAGCGTTTGACAGGGTCGAGTGGTCTTATTTGTTTGCCGTTCTGGAGAAATTTAATCTTGGTAAAAAATGCATCGGGTGGGTCAGAACTATGTATAGCAACCCACAAGCCCAAATATGTATAAATGGTAACCTCACTGAAAAATTCAATTTGTTTAGAGGCTGCCGCCAGGGATGCCCTCTATCTCCATTTCTATTTAATTTGGCAATTGAACCATTCGCAGAAGCCATAAGGGCTAATAAAGAGATAGCTGGTATCAATATCGGGAAAACACAGAACAAAATTTCACTTTATGCTGACGATATAATCCTATACTTAACTAGCCCTGAGCGATCAATCCCAGTAGTATTAGATCTTATTACTTAATTTGGAACAATATCAGGCTATAAAATCAATTTGACAAAATCCAATGCATTATTAATGAACTCGTCAGTCTCTAATAGCCTCAGGGCAATCTCACCGTTTACATGGGCCCAAAATAGTTTTAAATATCTTGGGGTGAATGTGGCTTTAAAACTCAAAGATCTTTACCCCATAAATTATATTCCATTGCTTAAAAAGATTAAGGAGGAACTAGAACATTGGAAAATGCTCCCCATCTCATTTCTTGGACGAATTAATGTAATTAAAATGAATGTTTTGCCCCGTCTTAGTTATTTATTTCAGTCACTGCCCTGTTACTTGGATAAAACATTCTTTAAATCTATAAACAAAATGTTAACCTCTTTCATCTGGAAAAATTCCTTACCAAGAATAGCTTTTAAAACTTTGACAAAATCTAGAGAGAAAGGGGGACTGGCATTACCAGACTTACAGATGTACTATTGGGCAGCCCAGACAAAGGGCCTGATTAGCTGGGTGCAAAAACGTAATAATGCGCACTGGATAGACATAGAAGAAGAACTTTGTACTCCTATATCTACAACCTTGCTACCATTTATTAACAACATAAATGCACTACTTAAAATAACAAAAACATATGTAGTTTACAACACTCTTCGGGCTTGGCAAGATATAAATAAGTTATGTGGGAATTTTGGTAAAATATCCAGGCTTTCCCCCATATCCTTAAACCCAGATCTGCCACCGTCTATTGGCGGTTCCTTGTTCGCAAAGTGGAGAGGAAATGGCGTACAGCAATTCCAACAATTGTTTGATGGGATACACTCAAGTCCTTTACTGTTCTAATGTCAGAGTATGGAATTCCGAAACAGGACTTTTATAAATACTTACAAATTCGCCATTTAATAAACACCCTGAAAGGGGAAAAACGCCTGTCTTCAGGGTTAACAGATCTTGAGGAGATTTTGGTAAAGTCAACATCATTAAAAGGAACAATCTCTGTAATTTATAGTGCTCTGTTGGACCGTTACAGCTCTTCCTTGACTCCACTTAGGAATGTATGGCAGAAGGATATGGGACGTGCTTTTGAAGAAGATCAATGGGAAACGATATGTCAGAATGTTTTTTCCTCACTGTCCTGTAATAAAATAATCGAACAAAATTACAAATTCATGCACAGGATGTACCTTACTCCGCTTCGCTTAAGTAAAATGTTTCCTAACTCATCCCCCAGATGTCATCGTTGTAAAACATGTAAAGGGTCAATTATGCATGTTTTTTGGGAATGCAAGAAATTAAAACAGTTCTGGAAGGCGGTACATGATCTAACTGTTAAGATTGTGAAAACCCCGCTGGACATTACACCAACACGATACCTCTTTGGTACAGAATTGGACAAGACACTGGACACCACATGCAGGAAGAGGATTATCATAGTGTCTTATATCGCAAAGAAATGCATCTTGCTCAACTGGAATCAACAAAGACCCCCATCATTCAATATGTTTAAACAAATCCTCAATGAAACTTTAAGACTGGAACAACGCACATACATCCTAAAAAATAAGGGGGATGCCTTCCGAAGGATATGGGAACCGCTTATGGACCTCTGACACCACCATGTCATGACAGGGTTTGGCATGTTTACATAACATTTACAAAGGATGAACAGTGACCATGGACTGATTTGATCCAATTTGCCGTATTTTATTATCATTATTATTTTATTTCTATATATTTTTATTTTATATTTTTTTTTATTTTATTATTATTATTGTCATTATTATTATTATTTCTCTCTCTCTTATGTTAATAAAATGTTAAAACTCAATAAACAGACAATAAAAAAAAAAAAAAAAGAATGCTTTCAGCACCTTGTTGAATCAATGCCACGTAGAATTAAGGCAGTTCTGAAGGCGAAAGGGGGTCAAACACAGTATTAGTATGGTGTTCCTAATAATCATTTAGGTGAGTGTATATGCTGTTGCAGCGTTCTGCATCTGCAGAGTTGGAAACTGCATCTTTGTAGCGCAGGGCCAGTTTGCTCAGTACAGGAAGCCTATCCTGCAGACCTACCCAAAAGGTGTCAAGGTCTACAATCCCACTCACAGATGCTCGAAGTGCTTCTGGACCCAGCTTAGTCGTGTACCTTGTCATCTCATCCTCAGGCACTGAGGAAAAGCCAGGAATGGCTTTGTAGCTGTTGGGGCTGTCATCCATGAATGCCAGGCATCTAAAAAATTCTGGCCTCTTTGAAAAACTCAATGCCAGGTTGTCCTATGTACTTACTTAGCTTTTCATCAGCATAACTGAATGCTGCTCGCACCTGATTTAAGGCTTTTGTCTTGAGCTCAAGAGGCAAAAGAATTCTTGAGAAATACTGGCTACACACCTCATCACAGAGCTCTTTGTTTGCCACAAAGTTCATCTGTAGATCCTCAAGATAATCAAATACCTTTGTTGTGAAAGGACGTCTGCTCTGAAAGAGGTCCACCATTTGCAGGATCACCTTGCACTTGTCAGACACAATGTTCAGTTAGACCTGTAGGGTCTCTGCACATTCATGGTCTTCCAGCATTTTGTTCAGATTTTCCACTGAAGCTGGAGCACTGCGCCCACACACCTGAGAGAGAAAAGAGAGAAAAGAGAGAAAAGAGAGAGGGTGGGGTTGGAGTTGGGTTCAGGGTTTTTTTATAATGTGCCCACAACAATAAATAATTAACTTAATAGATTTTACTATTTTAAACGTACCTGCATTTCTGCCTGCAGGAATTCCAAGTAAAAAGTGAAATGCTCAGTATGATATTGCGCTGCAGAGAACCAGGAGTTCCAACGAGTATCACATGGATTTTGGGCCATTGTTGGTTTACTGCCATTCAGTTTGCCAGACAAGTAGGACAGGTATCTTCTCTTGCGACCCCCTGCCATGTAAAACATCTGACTGAAGTACATAATAAAGGTGTTCAAGTCTGTGAAGGGTTTGCGGAAGGCACCTCCAATCAAATTCATAATGTGTGCCATGCAGGTAATATGGATGGAATGAGGAAAAAGGGACTTCAGTGCTTCTCTGTATGCTTTAAGCATGTATGCCGCATTGTCTGTATCAAAAACAATGACATCTTCATTGGCAATGTCGTACTCTTGAAGAGTGACGGTGAGCGGAACTATAAAACGGGCACTGTTACGTCCCCCAGCTCCGCTGTGTGTTTCTACATGTGTGTTTGAGTGTTTGAGTTTCCCTTGTTCTTAATTACAGATGAGCCACACCTGAGCGCAGCCGTATACTTGAGCTACAAAAGCTGTCCGGAACCACACGTGAGGGCGCACACAGAGCCTGAGAACGGAGTCGATGCACTGCCGTGCTGTCTGCCGTTAGAGTTTTTGCAGTCCACCCCGGGAATCAACAGCGTTCCGCCTTTGTAACTCTGTCTTCAATTGTGAACTTACCCGGTATTTGATAACCGACCTACTTAATAAACATACCCCTATTTTTGACACGAGCTGGCCTGTGTGTGTCTCTCCTTTATGTTAAGGGTGGTGTCCGACCGTAACAGGCACCGGAACCCGGAAGCGGCAGATTTCTGTCCTTCAGCAAGCGTTATATGTGAATCTGTCTGTCTTATTTGGTGTTGTTTGTTCGGTAAATCAAGGTATTTGTGATGGAGAAAAGTGTGAAACAGTTCAGACAGTGTGCGTCCCCTTGCCCACGCTATTTAAGCGAGGGTGACACAAACTCGCTCTGTGTTGTTTGTTTGGGTGTGGAGCATGCTCGGGCAGCGCTTGAGGGCGCTGCCTGTGCAAATTGTGAAACATTGCCCTTGAGAACGCTCCGCTCCCGCCTGAGCCTGTTCGATGAATCAGGCCAGGCTCACGCTCCCCATGGATCAGGTCCCACGTCTGTCGAGGCAGCGCGGCGCTTGCATTCATGGGGATCGCAAAAAGATCTGGCTGATAATGTTGAGACAGCTTCGGCTCTTTCTCAGCATTCATCAGCCAGTTCTCATGGTCCCGCTCACAGTTCGGGAGCCCGCCCTGCGGCTTCTCCCGAACGCAGAGAGGAACCGATGCTAGAGCTATCTGAATCCGAGGATTTAGATGTTCTCAGCATCGGGGTAGGGGATTGTGAAATTCCATCACCACATTCCCCTGCCTTTGAGGAGCTGCTGGAGGTTGTGACCAGGGCTGTGGCTAAATTAAACATCGATTGGCCCCCAGAAGTGCAGGAAGCGACTAAAAAAAGTAAACTCGATGAGCGCTTCCTGCAAGCCCGGTCACAGCCTTCGCGCCGGAGTCTCCCGTTTTTCACTGATCTCCACACCGAGGTGTCGAGATCGTGGAATAAGCCTTTCTCTTCTCGACTTTCCAGTCCCGATGTTCATTTATATTCATCGATTATGGGGTCGAGAGAGAAGGGCTACGGGACGATGCCGCGGGTCGAAGAGGCTTTTGCGAACCATCTCTCGCCCGATGCTGCATCGTCCCTGAGAGCTACGGCGCTTCCCTCCAAGCCCTGCCGTACCACTTCGGCCTTGGTTGGGAAAGCTTATATGGCGGCAGGTCGGGCTGGTGCATGCCTGCATACTATGGGGCTTTTGCAGGCGTACCAGGCCGACCTCCTCAAGGAGGTGGACGACGGCGGGGAGATCGCCTACGACGATATTCGCGAGATGCTTCGTACGGTAGACTTGTCTCTCCGTGCTACCAAAGAGACGGCCCGTGCCATCGGCCGTTCTCTGGCAGCATTGGTAGCTACGGAGAGACACCTGTGGCTGAATCTGTCGGGCATCGGGGATAAAGACAGGGCTTTCCTCCTCGATGCCTACTGGCCTCTTCGGCGACGCAGTCAACACTGTCGTCGAGAGGTACCAGGAAGCGAAACGACAGTCAGCCGCACTTAAACACCTTATCCCCCGCCGTCGTTCCAAGTCTCATGGGTCTGCTGCCAGGGGGCAGTCCCATGAGGTGGCCGCCAGCTCCTCACGCCTGCAGCAGCAGAAGGAGAGTGTTGCCTCTCGTGCTCCCCCGAAGAAGGCCTGGAGCCAGGGGCAACACTCTCAAACGAAGTCTTCCAAACCGAGGGCAGATCTGAGGACTGTCATTCAGGCTAGGAAGGCTTCGTCAAAGAGGTCCTGATGCGTTGCGCAGGCCTCTGAGGGGGGTCCCCTCCGTGCAACGACAGCTCGCTCCTTCACGGAGCCCTCAGGAAATCGATGTATGCTGCCCGCTGCCACGTGCGCTTCGGGTCGCATCGGTTTCCAGCGAATGCAAGGTGCAGTGTCCGCCCGTAAAGTTTTGCGGCTCCGCGCATTGTGTTCCCTCTCATGAGGTCTGCAGGAAAATTAAGTCGGTTAGTTCCTGCCAGTCAAATGCTTCAGGTCACCGACATTTCTATTTTAAGACCTGTTGTGGCAAAAATTCATCTCAAACAAACATCACTGCGTAAGAGACACTCAGAGTCAAATTATATAAAATAGAAGTATTTATTCTTGCAAGAATAGGAGCAGTCTAATACACAGTTGTTACCCTGTGCAGAAGAGTGACACACCCCCAGACAGACTGAACTAGCTTTTATCTTAGTTTCAAGGCCTTCTTCCCCCCAGAGCCTTCCTCCCAGTAGTTTTCCATAGACGTCACTAGTTGGCCCACTAAGCTCCCCTGCACCAAATGGCCTTCTGACATCTAGGTCAGAGGTCCTTGTTCGTCTGTTCTCTGGAGTGTCTCCCCCTTCTGCCTCCCCAGGTACATAAACAGAATCTTCTCTCACTACAAGTGAGAGACACACATGTGACATTCTTTGAATCATCTATATTTTACTAAAGATCAATGAATATCATTAAAATTGCCACCACAACTCCTCGCTTTTTATCATTCTGATTACCCATAATCACAATAGTAAACAATAAGACAAATTTTAAGTCATATCATCACACTTATACTCTTCATCTCTGATTATTCCATAAATGATCACTCTCCTTGAACCTGTGAAGAAAAGTTTAGAATGAAAAAGCATAAGGCTGTTTTTGTGGGGGAAAGGCCCCGTAATATTTTAGCAAGCAAGTAAACATTTTTACTGGGCCGGGCTAAACGAGAAAACACTGTTCCTGCGCTCCTGTAAACAGACCCTCAGTCACACCAGTAAGGAGTAAATAGTTATAACACAATAAGGAAACCAACAGAAAAAGTATAATAAAAAATCCCTCAGTTTCAACCCCTGTCCTTGTACGCCATCTCGTAACACGGATGACCGCTGCTTGTAACCTTCTTTAAATCTTTTGCCCTTAATCTTTCTCAGAAAATAAACAAATAGAAGAAAAACAAACAGAACATACATTTAACACATATCTCACTGTATCGTCACATAATTTTGTTCATCCTTGGGATAGACTGTCATTTTCACCAATTGAACAGACAGCATGTTTCACCTGTCACTGTAATCGTATTCACCCATGAATAACAACATTATTAGAATAACAATCCCAACTCCTATCATTAAGCCTTTTCCATTAATCTACGCCCATCTCCATATTTCACCTCGGTTTTCCTAACCATATTGTTCACTTCTAATTCAATTTAGTAAGCTCTATTTAATGCCATATTTAACAAAATCTAACCGGAGAAGTCTTATAATTTTATCCATTCTTCTAACCAATGCAGTTGTTCAATATTAACTCTAATATTTCCATTACGGACACAATCAATATATTTTCTACATTTACAATCAAATCAATACCTAGTTTGATTCAATCAAACAAAATCATCACAAAAACAGATTCTTCTGTTAAACTTAAACCATCAGTTGTGTTGATCATCTCGTTCGCCCCGCCTCTTTTACCTCTAACTTTTAATTCAAAACATGCTGTGGTTCTACTTAATAAGCTTCAACAATTATCCCTATAATTTACATTAATTAATAGATCTTCTCTTCCCAAAAACATTTTCCTTAAATATTTCCTAATAAATAAGAAACCAATCAAATCTTTTGACCTACTGTATATCAATACTAAGCCCTATTTTGATTTAATCAAATCAAATCCTCAAAATAATCACAAAACCACATTCTTAAACCATTTGTTGGTTCACATCCTCCTCCAGGCGTGTTGATCATCTCGTTCGCCCCATGGACTATGGGATGGTTGTGGCCTGTTGGTGTAGGTGAGAGGCTTGGACCCAGGTGTCACACTCTCCAACCATTTTCTGATCCTTATAACGTTTTCCCTTAAATCACGACCGCACCCCCACTGGAGTGAACTGTCACCTGTGAATGGAGACCTTAAGTATTTTGTTAGTGACCGCTTGTCTTTCGCTCGTCCCCTTTGGTGTGACCTGTGGAATCAACAACCTGAAACATTATCTCCGGATAATTTCTTGCTCACTTAATAGCACTCGGGGTCCTTTTACCCTGAAAAACACTCAACCCACTTTGCTCATGTCCACACAATATTTATACATTTGGAACAGAATTAGTTCTGTTTGATCCAATCCATCCTGACATTCTGTAAAAGGAAAATTTTAAGTTATGCGCTGCGCAGGTGTAGCACCTTTCTGCCACAATAATAACCCAGGCCAGGATAGTTAGCCAAATTCATCCATAGCCATCATTTTATTGGGCACATTTTGCCCTGTCTCCCAATCCTGCATGCTCTCTGTAAAGAGAAACAAATTTCGAGGTTATTGTCAGATAGTAAAGTACGTAGTTTCTTTTGTCTACTGTTCTCCCGTGGCCTTCGATGCCCTGGCGTTTCCTGTTGAAACAATCTTTGTTATTGGTGTGTGTGGCACACTCACAGACATCCATTTTGTTAGGCAGAAAAATGGCTTCTTTCAGGGCTTTTATCCAATTACCCCTAGTGTTCTCCCAACATTTATTTAGCAAGTGTGAACCCCTTAATAAACCATATTTGGCAATTGTTATACCATCTCCCTCTTGATGCACGACACAACTCGAGCATCAATTTAACATAACATTTAACATAGTGTTTTTTATAAAGTTTGCCATCAACACTAACCCAAACGTTGTCCTTCAGACAAATTTCCTCCAGACATCTTTCTCTGCCTCTGAAACAAAAATATTACATTCTTCACTTAAAGCCACAATCTCATCTTCTTATCGAAGTATTCGAAAGGCAACGGCCCTCAGTCTCACATCGTATCCTGCTTTTCAGGCCTGCTGTTTGGTCTCTCAAGTCAGTCATCTACAAACATTTCCAAAGTCATCAATTGTTTCTATCAGGTCAGGTCGTGCTGTGCAGACTTGGTCAATGTCAGTCAATCATTTCTCCCCCTTTGTTCACAATAATCATAAATGTGAGGGGCTCTCTTGATAATTTCATGTTGACTTAGCCAATATGTCACTTTGTTGTTTCCCTCAAATCTACAACATTTTCATTTATCTCAGCCCATGCCAGATGGTGATCTACAACTACACAATTCCAATCTCCACAAATACTTAAACTGATCCAGAACGGAATTCAAATCCACATCATGTATGACAAAAGTATTACTACCAGACAGAGCTTGATGGCCAATCAACTTAAAGCTTGTCCCATGTTCTGTATTGTCTTTTCATCAGAATTATCAGCTTCTTTAAAATTTGTCATTTGCCTTAACCCATCTGTAATGATAAACTCATTCCAGAGGTTAATGACGCAATATACACACCATTCAGGCGGAATATTAGTGCCCCAAACTAATACATACAAGACCTAAAGTGCTGTCACCATCACACACACTCATACTAGACACACATATGTTAACTGCTCATTCTCAATGTTCACTTTTCTTTATATTATTGCTTAAAGATTTAAATTTTAAATAAGATTTTAACCTTTCCATTTTCCTGTAGCTTCTACCTAATTTTACATGGTATCTTAACCACTGTCAAAGCACGTCTGTTCATTATTCATTTGAATTTTAGACAAGTCAGCTGGGTTGTTTTGGTTCCCTATCATTATTTTCTTCAGCTTGCTCAGGCAGGCCGATAACAGAAAGACAGACACAGTTACCATCCCTTCCTCCAACTCAGGCAGTCTCTCTCACTATAAACAAATAATTTTTCCACCAGCCTCCTAAGGCTGTAACTTAGACAAAATTTGTATTCATTACAATACCCTTTGACCATTCACCTTTGTCATCCAGACTTTCCTTAAATCAAAAGCTGTCTTCATCTTTAGCCACCACCATGTCTAACGACCTTCAAGAGTTAAAACTATGTCATAGACCTATTAGTTCAAAATCAACACTATGATTTTCCTTGCCCATAAGGCAACCAGTACATAAAAAGTTTTGCTACTGTCTCCACAACAACTAATGGCAATCCCCTCATGGTCTCAGCTGGCCCTTGAAAGCCCATTTCTGTTAGCCCTTTATCTATAATCTCCATCAGGGTGTTTTCCCCTGGCATATTTGCAGACGCTTGTCACAATAAAAAACAAGCCATACAACTAATGCGGTTTCTTCTGGCGAGTGGTATATATAGAGGAGCTTTGCTTTATTGGGGAGACATGCCGTAACTCGTCACCGCGTCATCTCCCCTTTAATGCCATAAGGACGCTGCTGGCCTCACAGCTCCTGCTCAACCCTCATACCTGTCTCACATAACACACCTCCATTCAGGAGATGCCCAATGACTTTACGTGATCCACTCTGGCTTAGGTTGCCCCCTGTCTGGCCAAAGAAGGTCTTACCCATCATAGAGATGGTCACTCGTGCCCACTGGTGACCGCTCTTTCCCATCACACAATCAGTTCTCTTCAACAGAACTCAGCTGTTTTCTGGAGCTTAGGAAAGGCACGTTCAAGAGTCACCAGGGCCATTCGGACTGCCTAATAGTTGTAACACAGGGAGACAGATTAATAACAACAGTATTTAATCACTTAAATCCATTAAGTCAAGTCAAGTCAAGTCACCTTTATTTATATAGCGCTTTTTACAATACAGATTGTATCAAAGCGCTTCACAGTGATAACATGAAAACAATATAACAAATCTTTTAAGATTAACCATCTTAAAAGCAGCAACCTAGCTACTCAGTGGATTTAGATCACAACCGTACATTCAGTGTACTTCATCTGTAGCCGGAGCCATCGGTTCTGAATGGTGGAGACTAAATGAGACAAAGAAGTTACTGGTCCTAAAATAAGCTAATCAAAATGTCATCTCTATCTGTATTATTATTTTAAATACTTCTTTAAAGTCATTCAGTTTTATTTTTAATACATCTCTGTGTCTATGATCTTCAACTGAAACACTGTGCTTTACTTATTATCACAGATACCAGCTTTTAGCTGACTCATTGAATGAGAGAGACTCTGAGACTCTATTGGATGGTACACTGCTCTCTCATATACTTCTAACATCAAACTTTTATCTACCATCTTTTAACTCTATCCCAGCTTAAGGCATCTTTGCCAGAAATTACATACGGTTTCAAATAAACATATTATTTATATTTGTCTTTTGCCCACCTCAGGGAATTTAGACATTACAAATTTCCACTCAGATTGAGTCTCTGTCGCACTGGCAGTTTCAGGCACAGCACACCTCAGATTTTAGATAAGCGAACTGTTTCATTACAGCCAATAACAAATGTATCTTTTGAAAGCAAAACATCAGCTTCTAGTTCTTTCATGGTCAACTTTTCAAGCTGTTTGTTTAATCAGATGCCTTTCAACACATTTTACATTTAGCAACTGTTTATTCAGTAGCCTACTGCTTCTGCTTATTTGTTCTTACATAATGGTAATTATTCTAGTTCTCAATAACGTTTCACATTTCTCAATCTCAAATACCATAGTTTAATCTCTGACTTCAAAGTTTTCTCTTCTAGGAGTTTATCAGTCTCCAATCAGGATTCACACTAACTTTGACAAGGCTACTCTGCATCTTTTGCAGTTATTATAAATCATCTTTGAGATCTGTCTCTCTATATTACCTTTACATATTTTGCAACTCACATTTGTTGGAGTCACAAAGGATTCACTTTAAGACTTCAATCTTTTGACCTTGTTTTTTATCTTATTTCTCAGACCAAAAATTGTCACTGTCGTCATTTAAACACTGATCTATTTTCAAACCCACATTATTATCAGAAATGTGTCACGTGTTAAATGATCCTGCTGACCACAATCAAGACACTCTCTGTCATCTGGTTGGTTCGTGTGTCAGCCTCAACTACAGCATCAGACACCTTGCAGTTTGATCACTGTGAGCTTCCAAAGGGCTTCAACTTACTGCACGCCCTTGAAGCAGTGTGTGTCCCATTCAGGAATGTAAACAGAGCCACTGATAAGCAGTTCTCTGTATTCTTTTTACAGTCCACCAATGGCGGATTTAATCACAATAGCCAAATCATAATCTTCATCATTATTATTGGCAGAACATTATACATTATTGATTTCCAGAATCTTTGGACATAGCTGTCTTTACACCTTACTAATTTGGTATTATCATCAACAACACTAATTACAAGTACTGTTGCTGTTATCCCAGCTTATCTTTTACAAAACATCATCTGCAAATCTCTTCAAAGTGAGATCTTCAGAGCAGAGCTGTTTACAGCATTTGCTCTCTTCTGTCTCACTATTTATTTATTTATTTATTTATTTTCCCGGACTGTTCAGTTACTCTTCATAAAGTGTAACAATTTGTACATCATTATTAAGTTGGCTTGTGAAAGCCAACTTACTGAAATCCTATTTAAACTTATTATTCTTCTTCTTCTTCTTCTTCTTATTTTTCTTACCCAAAAAATTCTGACTGCTACTCCTCCTAGAGTTTTAACTCTACAAACTCCAAACTCGGGTCAGACCTTCAGACTGTTCTGACTCGAGTTGCTATATCTTTTCAGACTGATTTGACTTTCAGATTTCTTAAAAATTAATATTAAAAATCATAAAAATCCCATTGACTTTCATTGCAACAGTTCAAATTGAGCCAAGACTACGGTGGCCCGGTAGTGTACAACACAAAAACTCAAATCTAAACTCCCTGAAGCCCTAGACTCAATTAAACTACCATTCTATATGTACTAATGAACTTATCTATCTATCTATCTATCTATCTATCTATCTATCTATCTATCTATCTATCTATCTATCTATCTATCTATCTCTCTTTTTAACTAATCTTTCATTCTTTCTAACTAATCTTTCATTCTTTCTAACTAATCTTTCTTTCTTTCTAACTAATCTTTCTTTCTTCTAACTAATCTTTCATTCTTTCTAACTAATCTTTCTTTCTTTCTAACTAATCTTTCTTTCTTCTAACTAATCTTTCTTTCTTTCTAACTAATCTATCTTTCTTTCTAACTAACCTTTCTTTCTTTCTAAGTAATCTATCTTTCATTCTAACTAATCTATCTTTCTTTCTAACTAATCTTTCTTTCTTCTAACTAATCTATCTTTCTTTCTAACTTTCTAACTAATCTTTCTTTCTTTCTAACTAATCTATCTTTCTTTCTTTCTAACTAATCTATCTTTTTTCTTTCTGACTAACTTATCTATCTTTCTTTCTAACTAATCTATCTTTCTTTCTTTCTAACTAATCTATCTTTTTTCTTTCTGACTAACTTATCTATCTTTCTTTCTAACTAATCTATCTTTCTTTCTTTCTAACTAATCTATCTTTCTTTCTTTCTCACTAATCTATCTTTCTTTCATTCTAACAAATCTATCTATCTTTCTTTCTAACTAATCTTTCTTTCTTTCTAACCAAGCTATCTATCTTTCTTTCTAACTAATATTTCTTTCTAACTAATCTATCTTTCTTTCTAACTAATCTATCTTCTTTCTTTCTAAATAATCTATCTATCTTTTATCTTTCTAACTAATCTATCTTTCTTTCTAACTAATCTATGTTTTTTTCTTTCTAACTAATCTTTCTTTCTAACTAATCTATCTTTCTTTCTAACTAATCTATCCATCTTTCTTTCTAACTAATCTATCGTTCTTTCTTTCTATCTAATCTATCTATCTTTCTTTCTATCTAATCTTTCTTTCTTTCTAACTAATCTATCTTTCTTTCTAACTAATCTATCTTTCTTTCTCACTAATCTATCTTTCTTTCATTCTAACAAATCTATCTATCTTTCTTTCTAACTAATCTATCTTTCTTTTTTCTAACTAATCTTTCTTTCTTTCTAACCAATCTATCTATCTTTCTTTCTAACTAATATTTCTTTCTAACTAATCTATCTTTCTTTCTAACTAATCTATCTTTCTTTCTTTCTAACTAATCTTTCTTTCTTTCTAACTAATCTATCTTCTTTCTTTCTTTCTTTCTTTCTTTCTAACTAATCTTTCTTCTTTCTTTCTTTCTTTCTTTCTTTCTTTCTTTCTAACTAATCTTTCTTCTTTCTTACTTTCTAACTAATCTTTCTTCTTTCTTTCTTTCTTTCTTTCTAACTAATCTTTCTTCTTTCTTTCTTTCTTTCTTTCTTTCTTTCTTTCTTTCTTTCTTTCTTTCTTTCTTTCTTTCTTTCTAACTAATCTTTCTTCTTTCTTTCTTTCTAACTAATCTTTCTTCTTTCTTTCTAACTAATCTTTCTTCTTTCTTTCTTTCTCTCTTTCTAACTAATCTTTCTTCCTTTTTTTAGCTAATCTTTCTTTATTTCTTTCTTTCTTTCTTTCTTTCTTTCTAACTAATATTTCTTCTTTTTTTCTTTCTTTCTTTCTTTCTTTCTTTCTTTCTAACTAATCTTTCTTCTTTTTTTCTTTCTTTCTTTCTTTCTTTCTTTCTTTCTTTCTTTCTTTCTTCCTAACTAATCTTTCTTTCTTTCTTTCTAACTAATCTTTCTTCTTTCTTTCTGTCTTTCTTTCTTTCTTACTAGCTAATCTTTCTTTCTTTCTTTCTAACTAATATTTCTTCTTTCTTTCTTTCTAACTAATATTTCTTCTTTCTTTCTTTCTTTCTTTCTTTCTTTCTTTCTTTCTAACTAATCTTCTTTCTTTCTTTCTTTCTAACTAATCTTTCTTCTTTCTTTCTTTCTTTCTTTCTTTCTTTCTAACTAATCTTTCTTCTTTCTTTCTTTCTTTCTTTCTTTCTTTCTTTCTTTCTTTCTTTCTAACTAATCTTTCTTCTTTCTTTCTTTCTTTCTTTCTTTCTTTCTTTCTTTCTAACTAATCTTTCTTTCTTTCTTTCTAACTAATCTTTCTTCTTTCTTTCTGTCTTTCTTTCTTTCTTTCTTTCTTTCTGTCTTTCTTTCTTTCTTTCTTTCTAACTAATCTTTCTTCTTTCTTTCTTTCTTTCTTTCTTTCTTTCTTTCTTTCTTTCTTTCTTTCTTTCTTTCTAACTAATCTTTCTTCTTTCTTTCTTTCTTTCTTTCTTTCTTTCTAACTAATCTTTCTTCTTTCTTTCTTTCTTTCTTTCTTTCTTTCTTTCTTTCTAACTAATCTTTCTTTCTTTCTTTCTTTCTTTCTTTCTTTCTAACTAATCTTTCTTCTTTCTTTCTTTCTTTCTTTCTTTCTTTCTTTCTAACTAATCTTTCTTCTTTCTTTCTTTCTTTCTTTCCAACTAATCTTTCTTCTTTCTTTCTTTCTTTCTTTCTTTCTTTCTTTCTTTCTTTCTTTCTAACTAATCTTTCTTTCTTTCTTTTTAACTAATCTTTCTTCTTTCTTTCTTTCTTTCTAATCTTTCTTTCTTTCTTTCTTTCTAACTAATCTTTCTTTCTTTCTTTCTTTCTAACTAATCTTTCTTTCTTTCTTTCTAGCTAATCTTTCTTCTTTCTTTCTTTCTAACTAATCTTTCTTTCTTTCTTTTTTTCTAACTAATCTTTCTTCTTTCTTTCTTTCTTTCTTTCTTTCTTTCTTTCTAACTAATCTTTCTTTCTTTCTTTCTTTCTAGCTAATCTTTCTTCTTTCTTTCTTTCTTTCTAACTAATCTTTCTTTCTTTCTTTCTAACTAATCTTTCTTCTTTCTTTCTTTCTTTCTTTCTTTCTTTCTTTCTTTCTAACTAATTCATCTTTCTTTCTTTCTAATCCTTCTTTCTTTCTAACTTTCTAACTAATCTATCTTTCTTTCTAACTAATCTTTCTTGCTTTCTTTCTTTCTAACTAATCTTTCTTTCTTTCTTTCTTTCTACCTAATCTTTCTTTCTATCTTTCTTTCTTTCTTACTTTCTTTTTTCTTTCTTTCTTTCTTTCTTTCTTTATTTCTTTCTTTCTTTCTTTCTTTCTACATAATCTTTCTTTCTATTTTGTCTTTCTTTCTTTCTTTCTTTTTTTCTAACTAATCTCTTTCCTTCTACCAAATCTTTCTTTTTTCTTTCTTTCTTTCTAATCTTTCTTTCTTACTAATCTTTCTTTCTTTTTTCTTTCTTTCTTTCTTTCTTTCTTACTAATATTTCTTTCTTTCTAACTAATCTTTCTTTCTTTCTAACTAATCTGTCTTTCTTTCTTTCAAACTAATCTTTCTTTCTTTCTAACTAATCTATCTCTCTTTCTTTCTAACTAATCTTTCTTTCTAACTAATCTTTCTTTCTTTCTAACTAATCTATCTCTCTTTCTTTCTAACTAATCTTTCTTTCTAACTAATCTTTCTTTCTTTCTAACTAATCTATCTCTCTTTCTTTCTAACTAATCTTTCTTTCTAACTAATCTTTCTTTCTTTCTAACTAATCTATCTCTCTTTCTTTCTAACTAATCTTTCTTTCTAACTAATCTTTCTTTCTTTCTAACTAATCTGTCTTTATTTCTAATTAATCTGTCTTTCTTTCTTTCAAACTAATCTTTCTTTCTTTCTAACTGATCTATATCTCTTTCTTTCTAACTAATCTTTCTTTCTTTCTAATTAATCTGTCTTTCTTTCTTTCAAACTAATCTTTCTTTCTTTCTAACTGATCTATCTCTCTTTCTTTCTAACTAATCTTTCTTTCTAACTAATCTTTCTTTCTTTCTAACTAATCTATCTCTCTTTCTTTCTAACTAATCTTTCTTTCTAACTAATCTTTCTTTCTTTCTAACTAATCTGTCTTTCTTTCTAATTAATCTGTCTTTCTTTCTTTCAAACTAATCTTTCTTTCTTTCTAACTGATCTATCTCTCTTTCTTTCTAACTAATCTTTCTTTCTAACTAATCTTTCTTTCTTTCTAACTAATCTATCTCTCTTTCTCTCTAACTAATCTTTCTTTCTAACTAATCTTTCTTTCTTTCTAACTAATCTATCTCTCTTTCTTTCTAACTAATCTTTCTTTCTAACTAATCTTTCTTTCTTTCTAACTAATCTGTCTTTATTTCTAATTAATCTGTCTTTCTTTCTTTCAAACTAATCTTTCTTTCTTTCTAACTGATCTATATCTCTTTCTTTCTAACTAATCTTTCTTTCTTTCAAACTAATCTGTCTTTCTTTCAAATCTATCTTTCATTCTATCAAACTAATCTTTCTTTCTTTCTAACTAATCTTTCTTTCTTTCTAACTAATCTATCTTTCTTTCTAACTAATCTTTCTTTCTTTCTAACTAATGTATCTTTCTTTCTTCTAACTAATCTTTCTTTCTTTCTAACTAATCTGTCTTTCTTTCTTTCAAACTAATCTTTCTTTCTAACTAATGTCTTTCTTTCTAACTAATCTATCTCTCTTTCTTTCTAACTAATCTTTCTTTCTAACTAATCTTTCTTTCTTTCTAACTAATCTGTCTTTCTTTCTTTCTAACTAATCGGTCTTTCTTTCTAATCTATCTTTCATTCTATCAAACTAATCTATCTTTCTTTCTAACTAATCTATCTTTCATTCTAACTAATCTTTCTTTCTAACTAATCTATCTTTCTTTCTAACTAATCTTTTTTTCTTCTAACTAATCTGTCTTTCTTTCTCTCAAAATAATCTATCTTTCTTTCTCTCAAACTAATCTTTCTTTCTAACTAATATATCTTTCTTTTCTTTCTTTCTTTCTTACTAATCTTTCTTTCTATTTTCTTTCTTTCTAATCTTTCTTTCTTTTTTCTTTCTTTCTTTCTTACCAATCTTTCGTTCTTTCTTTCTTTCTTACTAATATTTCTTTCTTTCTTTCTAACTAATCTGTCTTTCTTTCTTTCTAACTAATCTTTTTTTCTTTTAACTAATCTTTATTTCTTTCTAACTAATCTATCTTTCTTTCTTTCTAACTAATATATCTTTCTTTCTTTTCTTTCTTTCTAACTTATCTTTTTTTCTTTCTTTCTAACTAATCTTTCTTTCTTTCTAACTAATCTTTCTTTCAACCTAATCTTTCTTTCTTTTTTCATTCTTTCTTTCTAACTAATCTATCTTTCTTACTAATTCATCTTTCTTTCTTTCTAACTACTCCATCTTTCTTTTTTTTCTAACTAATCCATCTTTCTTTCTTTCTAATCCTTCTTTCTTTCTTTCTTTCTTTCTAACAAATCCATCAGTAGTTATTATACTGCAGCTTGTGTCAAAATGATTGATGGTGACCTTTGACCTTGCCCCTCCCCTTGCCCTTCCTGTTTCCGGGGTCATGGATTAACCTTTGACCTACCCCTCCCGGTTTCCGGGGTTGATGGATTAACCTTTGACCTAGCCCTCCCCGTTTCCGGGATTGATGGATTAACCTTTGCCCTAATGAGTGTTCGATCATTTGGTTGACAGAAAGTTTTGACAGGTTGTTTTGATGGATGATTTGCCCCTTTGACCGAGGGTGTATAAATATGTCATTGGTTTGTCTGATGTTTTGGCTTTGATGGTGCCAGATGTTTTTGAAATCCAGGGTTCCCTCCCACCCACTCTCACACAATGCTAAAAAAGATCACAGATCGTGTGACACAAATATCTCTTAAAAGTGTATAAAATATATAGTTTAACTAAAAAAGATTGCAGATCGTGTCACATGATCCCTCCCACAACCCCCCACCCGTGAGCATTGCCTATAAATGGGGTCTCTGTGCTGTACCCAGACCAGACCTGAAAGACGAAATATCATTGATCATTTAAATCAAAATAGCATTGCTCATTTAAAAGTATATAAAGCAGACCAATCATTTCAAAACAAAATCGTCTTACATTTTCAGAGATGAAAAACTCCTAAGACATACATTTAAGTAGATTCTCTCACCAGCATGTGACACCCCCTGAAGCAGAGGGCTGTTTGACACATGATACCATCCCGACTCACCGCATTCCTGAGATCATTGCTGGGACGAAAGTGAGAAAAAGGGATTTTGTAATAATGTTGTATATTTCACGCTGGCTAGAGTTGAAAAATATTGATCTTTAAAACTATATAAATGAAATGTTTATAAAATAAATATCTTACTAAATAACTAAACCTACATTGATCTTTAAAACTATATAAATGAAATGTTTATAAAATAAATATCTTACTAAATAACTAAACCTACATTGATCTTTAAAACTATATAAATGAAATGTTTATAAAATAAATATCTTACTAAATAACTAAAGTTACATTGATCTTTAAAACTATATAAATGAAATGTTTATAAAATAAATATCTTACTAAATAACTAAAGTTACATTGATCTTTAAAACTATATAATTGAAATGTTTATAAAATAAATATCTTACTAAAGTTACATTGATCTTTAAAACTGTATAAATGAAATGTTTATAAAATATTTAACACTAACATCCTGTTCATTAAAAAATCTTATTAAATAACTAAAGTTACATTGATCTTTAAAACTATATAATTGAAATGTTTATAAAATAAATATCTTACTAAAGTTACATTGATCTTTAAAACTGTATAAATGAAATGTTTATAAAATATTTAACACTAACATCCTGTTCATTAAAAAATCTTATTAAATTACTGAAGTTGAAAAGCATTCACTTCTTTAAAAGTATATAAATTAAATATTAAAATAAAATAAATACACATCTTACTGATCCAGATATTTTAAAAAACCACAAAAGACATAAAAATCATACATCAATCATTATGTTTTAGAGAGATGAAATAAAAATGATCTTACTTTTTCAGCCGGTTGAAAAAAGCTCTAAGATGTCCACACATTTAAGTTGTAAAAATCCCATAATGTTTCCAGGAGTGTTTCCCCCGATCACACCGGCATATGACACTCTCTCTGAATGTGCCACATGATACCCTCCGCATTCCTGAGCTCATTGCAGGGAGTGAGAAAAAGAGACTTTCTAATAATGTTGTATATTTCACACTGGCTAGAGTTGAAAAATATTGATCTTTAAAACTATATAAATGAAATGCTTATAAAATATACAACATCATCCTAGTTGTAATACAAAAAGAGCACAGAGCTGCCATTGTGTGTGTGTGTGTGTGTGTGTGTGTGTGTGTGTGTGTGTGTGTGTGTGTGTGTGTGTGTGTGTGTGTGTGTGTGTGTGTGTGTGTGTGTGTGTGTGTGTGTGTGTGTGTGTGTGTGTGTGTGTGTGTGTGTGTGTGTGTGTGTGTGTGTGACAGTGGGGCAAAATAACATTGTTCATTTAAAATTATATAAAGCAGATAAAACCATCTATTTCACCATGTTGAAAAAACATGTGTTTTTCACCTTAACTATTTCACTTCCCTGCACGCTTGACCGGGGGTGTTGTGTGTATGTGTGTTTGTTTATGTACCGGGCAATGAGCCTGAGAAACAGATGCCATTATCGTTTTATTACGCTTTGAAAAATACAGCTGGTGAACATATCAGTGACTGTCCTAACGTTAAAACATCTCTGAATCCTGAAAACCTTTAAGTCAGAGGGCCCGGGCGCGGGCTTATCTGTGTGTGTGTGTGTGTGTGTGTGTGTGTGTGTGTTACATGAGACCCCTCCAAGTGAGGACAATATGTATCATATATTTCACACTAAAGTTGAAAAACATTATGCTCTATATAAATGAAATGGTTATAAAATTTACATCTAGTAATTTACAAATATAATATTTCACATTAACTTAAGTTGAACAACATTCTTCATTTAAAAGTATATTAATAAAATGCTTTTATTATTCATACAAATTAAGCATAGTTTTATCTAAATGAATATATATATATAAATTACATGTATAATTACAAAAAACCTCCTTACATTTTCAGAGCGCTGAAGAAGTAGTAGAATCTAGATCTATGCAATGATAAAAAACAATCCAAACAGCAAATAGTTTAAGTTGTCATAAACAAAGCCCTCCCATATCCGTCAGTGATAGGGTGAGATGAAGCTTCACACCCTCACAGAGACGGAGGAGTTACAGGCCAGATGAGCCTCTGGGCCACAATTATGGCACAGCGTATGCAATGCTAGTCTGCTTTTCAGAGTTTTATTCATACTAAATTCATTTAAAATCATAATCTTAAAAGTTTCAATTGAATCTTTTAAAATTAAAAGACTGTTTAAAGTTTTTATTAAAATCGTATCTTCTATTAATCTTACAAGACTTCTGTATGATATAAATGAGTTTGCATAAATTTACCCTAAGGTACTATTTGTACTAAAATGTAAAAAAAATAAAGCAAAAACTGTGCTTTGGCGGCTTAGATCTTATTTATACAAAAATATTTCAAACAGTATTTTTGTCCATGCCACATGAAACATGTTGTCAAAGTTTGTCACAATGTTTTGTTGTTGTTGTTGTTTTAAAAGAAATCCCAGGACTCTACATTGCTCTTATTTAGATTAAGTTGCATCATTTAGAAAATCACCACACATTTTCAGAGACGCAATGTGTCTCTGTGCTCCATAAGTAAAGTTGGTCTTGAGCGAATATTTAATTTTACTCGTCTTAATTCAAAGCATGATCTTACTTTTTTTTTTTTTACGGTAGCTATGACCAATTGTACGTATAAGATATATCATTTTTACTTTTCTTGTATCTCCCATACTATCCTTATTCATTGTGGAAACACACAGGGTGAAACCCTTCACTGACAATATACTATCGGTTATCTACTCAAAATATATGTAGAATTTTCAAATGTCAGCATTTGTTGATGCGACAGGCTGCTGTTGGCCGCATGAACAGACTTTGGGGAGAGCTGATGATACTATAGCAGAAACATGCCCTTGACCTCCTCCATTTTGGAGGCTTTTTGTTAAAGACCCTATAGCTTAGTCCTTAAATGGTACGCTGTGTAGTAATTTCCCCCATCTAGCGGTGAAATTGTATTTTCCATTCAAACGCATAGTGCTCTCTAGCGCTCTCTTAAATGCGTGTTGCGACTACGGTGACCATTATGTGCCAGGAAGCTACGACATGTCGTCCAATAGCACTTTTTCGAGTTTAACTATGCATGTTCTACCATTATGCCGCCTATATAATGAATGACACAACCATGGAATGAAAAAGCTTGTAATTTAGACCGTAACATTGACTTACTTGTCGAGAAGAAACCAGGACTTCAGCGTCCCTTTCAAAGTCTTTCTCCTTCATTAGTTCTATCCACCGGGGTAAAAGCCATCCCGATATTTACCCTCGTTTTGAATTTGCCGGTCACGTTTCCTTTTAGATAAAATTTTTATGCTTTTTGGCTACGAGGACTGCATTATAAAGTCCCGCGCAATCTTTCAAATTTGCCGGGAGAGTGACAAATGTCTCCCACCTACCTCCTTTGTGTCCGTTTCAGTCAGCCGGCTCTGAATGAAAACGTGTTGAGGTAGACTAGTGCTTTTTGTACCTCTCCGCTATTATAGTTTTTCAAGATGGCGGAACGACACCTCCATGGACGCACCCGTCAGATCATTGTCAGAGCTAATTTTACACCAATGAGATCATATTTATGAATAAAGACATTGATTTTAGGTAATAAAATACTTTTTTAAATATATTTAATCCCCCTTAAAACCAAAGATTAAGTTTAATGACACTAGTTTGCAACGTTCCCCCAAAATCAATTACTCTATACGATTTGTATTACACTTTTTAAAGGATAATCTTACTTTAAAGTTTGAACAAAAATGTAAAAGCACTTCTTCATATTTGCTGTGTTCTGACACAAGGCCATTAACCGGTTCTTTTTCTTTTATAAATTGACTTTCTACAAATATCAGCCTGATAAATATGGACTTAATACACAATGAAACAATATAATCATGCTACCAAATACGTCTGACACAATGTTTTAAGAAAAGTAGTGTTTAAAACCATGATAACAGTTTCTTTCTTTTGACAAACCTACAGAAATGCCTGTTGATTACTAAGTGTCAGGCATAGTGCAAACATCCAATGTTTGAGAACCCTAATATTGGTGTAATCTCTGCGAGGTCTCAACCACAAACGCAAAACTTTGTGGTGGGTGATACGGTCATAGCTTTACTAAAATAAAATATTATCAAACTGTAATTATATTATGGTTTGTTATCAACTAATACCTTTATTTTTAACTAACACTTCAATATCCAGCACACAATTTTGTTCAAAATTGTTTTCTGACCCCAAATAATCGGGTAATGGAATGTTCACAAGCTACAGTTAGATATTCTACTGCATAGTATGTGTGTGTGTGTGTGTGTGTGTGTGTGTGTGTGTGTGTGTGTGTGTGTGTGTGTGTGTGTGTGTGTGTGTGTGTGTGTGTGTGTGTGTGTGTGTGTGTAAATAGCAGCGCTTAAATGTTTGGGTGTATTTTGTCACACCGTAGCGATGCAAAGTACCACACTCTAGCCTATGGACTCACTTTAACACATAATCTTTATACAGTAATTCAACAGACCAAATCACTAAGAAAGGAGGATTGAAAAGCACCGTTTATAATAAATATACAAAAGTTCACAAATGATTACTATTACTATTCAGATGTCACTGTTTCACATTTTGTATGTTGGACCGTGTGTCTGTTTTAGGTGAAGACATTTCTTTGAGAACCGTCAATATTCACTGTTTATAGGAATAAATGACCATTAGTAATTTAAGTGTTTGTACTCTGTTTGACTAAACTTTCCCTCTGTCTACGATGTGGAATCGCACAAAGTATTAACACGTTGTTAATATAAGCAACTATTACTTACTTAAGTTACTTACTTATAAGTAAGTATTAACGCGAAAAGTAAGCGCGTGCTGTTTTACACGTAAACTATTACAACAGAATCACATCTGACTATTGCACTGAGAGAGGCGTAATCATTAAGACTGTTAAACAAAGTTTGGTGTTTAAAATTAATTCTAGAGATCAGTCTGCTTCCATTTAAAACAAATACGAAAAGCCGCTTGTGATCAGTTTTGTATGTTTGTAATTGACATTTTATATACTAATCGATTACGCCGTTTACATCTTGCTCCTTTTTGTTTTTTGTACAGTTTGCAAAAACACGACATATTTCTTTTAGAACATCTTTCAGCTATGTCTACGAAACATTGACATGAAAGCTGAGTATTGCTGCTTTTCTGTTACCTATAAAACTATTCAACACGTCTAGCTATTTCCCATTTCACAGCACAGTCATAGATACACAGTTATTTTGTGTATGTGGCTAAACAACAGTTAAGCTGCATGGTTAAACAACGTGAAAGGCGGTATGATTCATTTTTATTCCGTCTACAGCGATACTTTGACGCAAGAGTTTTAGGCATGGGTCTTTAAGGCCTGATCCAGAAAACAGGCCTTAAAGATTTATTAAAGAGGCCTTTGTTTTATGTCTTAATAATCGTTCTTCTTTTATGAAAAGTAAGCAGTTTTTGGCCTCATCACCAAAATGTTTTGACATATCATAAATATCACTTGCTAGATAAATTATATCTAACTATCAACAGTTATATGTGAAACACGCTCAGTCGCATTAGAGTCGGATTCTTGTTTATATTGAACATTGAACCGCTAGTGTTCTTAAATTGTTTACCACGGTTTCATTTTTAACAACACTTATCGTATTTTGAATGGTGTCTTCTTTACACTTTCACCCCATGGATATCTGTTTCCTACCGTTAGCTATAATGTTAGTGAACTCTAGGTCTTCTCTTTTTCATATACGACACTATTCACATGAATTGGCTTGATTTAATAAAATGATGGTTTTAAACCACATTATATTATTATACCATCCTAGTTTTAAATATCGCTTAAATGTAAATGTTATACTTTAACCCTAGAATACCGCACAAGGATCTCTGAAATATTTTTCCTTGTAAAACATCTATGTAGATCTATGTTTTTAAAAATACAGCAAAACAAAGAATGAAGACATCTTTCTGCCGGTGACCCTCAAAATAAAGTACATTATCAGAAAATTACTTTTGTCGCTTTTTCTGAATAATCCCACCAAGTGCGGGTGCTTTGTAGCTATTAGCAAGCGGTAATGACGTGTTTTACCCGATATTGATATCACGTTTTTAATTTTAACTCAATACATTTGAATGCGCTAAAGGTTTATAACTGAACGTCTTAATAGTGGGTAAAAGTTAACTTAAAGCCTGCGCAAAATACGTCCTAGATACTTTCTAATATATAAAATATTTATATATATATATATATGTATATATATATATATAATCCTATAGAATAAGTTATGAGCTCGGACATGACCAGAAATTTTTTTTTATTTCAACATAGTAAAGTAAAACAATAACGACATTTACAGGTGATCGAGCAATAATAAAAAGTCGCGGCATGCAATCAAGTTTTTCTCTAGGGTATAGTTGACCAGACTTTCAATTATTTCATCAGCATCTGTTTTTACATTTTTTGACAACAGTGACACACAGAGATCTGTTACAAAAGTACACATACAGAGTAGTTCGTCAACTTCAAATTCCTCACAAGATTCATAAATCACATCCAGAACTTTTCTGAGGATTACGCCGACCGGTTCTTCGTCGTTTATAAACATGGGCGTAACATCTGTCCAAGATCCAACCAACCCTCTTATGACCTCCATTTCTTTTTTGAGATTTTTCACACGTTTGGTATCCCTCTTGCAATCGTTGTTGTCATCACACGCAGCCTCGATGATCCTGTGCATCAAGCTAACCATCGGGCCTCTAAAATGATCTTTAAACATAGAGTCTTGCGTAGCTCTTAAACGACACTCTTTCCCCGTGCCGCACTCACACGCCGGATGACGCCGTGCCCCCGCTACGACAGAACTCGACGAGGAGTCGCTCTCCATCAGCTTTTGCGCCGCCATTTCTGAAGTTTTTAGATTTTTCGGTCCCCTATTCGATGATGAAAGATTCTGTAATCTCCTGGAGGTCCTTACAGTACAATCGTCCAGGCCTTGTATGTTAACACAGTTTTCGGGTTAGAAGTGTGAGTCAAAGAAGTTTGCGTCTGACAAGCAGGAAGGTTGAAGCGGCCTTTGACAGTCCGTGTAACAATCAGACAATGTTCCTTCGACTTTTGATCGATGTTGCAGTAGCACAGCAGTCCGCGACTATTAGAGCTAGACCCAGGGGTTGTGTGTGATAACTGACGCTGGGCTCTGTGTAGAGTTTATCAGGACAACTGATAGTGGTCCGCCCTCGCCCCGCTGGAGGAGTTGTATAGGGGCGTCGTCATCATGACGTCGTAAACAGCTATATAGGATTAAAGCCACCTAGTATCAGAAGTAGAGTCATGGAGATGCTATGCATATGCCGCCGGAAAGAATTCTATTAATTACACCAAAATATAAAAATATTTTATATATTAGAAAGTATCTAGGACGTATTTTGCGCAGGCTTTAAGTTAACTTTTACCCACTATTAAGACGTTCAGTTATAAACCTTTAGCGCATTCAAATGTATTGAGTTAAAATTAAAAACGTGATATCAATATCGGGTAAAACACGTCATTACCGCTTGCTAATAGCTACAAAGCACCCGCACTTGGTGGGATTATTCAGAAAAAGCGACAAAAGTAATTTTCTGATAATGTACTTTATTTTGAGGGTCACCGGCAGAAAGATGTCTTCATTCTTTGTTTTGCTGTATTTTTAAAAACATAGATCTACATAGATGTTTTACAAGGAAAAATATTTCAGAGATCCTTGTGCGGTATTCTAGGGTTAAAGTATAACATTTACATTTAAGCGATATTTAAAACTAGGATGGTATAATAATATAATGTGGTTTAAAACCATCATTTTATTAAATCAAGCCAATTCATGTGAATAGTGTCGTATATGAAAAAGAGAAGACCTAGAGTTCACTAACATTATAGCTAACGGTAGGAAACAGATATCCATGGGGTGAAAGTGTAAAGAAGACACCATTCAAAATACGATAAGTGTTGTTAAAAATGAAACCGTGGTAAACAATTTAAGAACACTAGCGGTTCAATGTTCAATATAAACAAGAATCCGACTCTAATGCGACTGAGCGTGTTTCACATATAACTGTTGATAGTTAGATATAATTTATCTAGCAAGTGATATTTATGATATGTCAAAACATTTTGGTGATGAGGCCAAAAACTGCTTACTTTTCATAAAAGAAGAACGATTATTAAGACATAAAACAAAGGCCTCTTTAATAAATCTTTAAGGCCTGTTTTCTGGATCAGGCCTTAAAGACCCATGCCTAAAACTCTTGCGTCAAAGTATCGCTGTAGACGGAATAAAAATGAATCATACCGCCTTTCACGTTGTTTAACCATGCAGCTTAACTGTTGTTTAGCCACATACACAAAATAACTGTGTATCTATGACTGTGCTGTGAAATGGGAAATAGCTAGACGTGTTGAATAGTTTTATAGGTAACAGAATCAATTTATGCATTATAATATATTATAATCCATTTATTCACTTTTTGAGCATTGACCTGAAAATTTAATTTCCAACTTAAACTGCCATAAATCTTGAATGCTTTGGAGCACAGACTGAAGTTTGGTCTCTTTTAAAAGATGACACTTAGCAGATTATTGTGAAGTGAAAAAACAAGCGGCTTTTCGTATTTGTTTTAAATGGAAGCAGACTGATCTCTAGAATTAATTTTAAACACCAAACTTTGTTTAACAGTCTTAATGATTACGCCTCTCTCAGTGCAATAGTCAGATGTGATTCTGTTGTAATAGTTTACGTGTAAAACAGCACGCGCTTACTTTTCGCGTTAATACTTACTTATAAGTAAGTAACTTAAGTAAGTAATAGTTGCTTATATTAACAACGTGTTAATACTTTGTGCGATTCCACATCGTAGACAGAGGGAAAGTTTAGTCAAACAGAGTACAAACACTTAAATTACTAATGGTCATTTATTCCTATAAACAGTGAATATTGACGGTTCTCAAAGAAATGTCTTCACCTAAAACAGACACACGGTCCAACATACAAAATGTGAAACAGTGACATCTGAATAGTAATAGTAATCATTTGTGAACTTTTGTATATTTATTATAAACGGTGCTTTTCAATCCTCCTTTCTTAGTGATTTGGTCTGTTGAATTACTGTATAAAGATTATGTGTTAAAGTGAGTCCATAGGCTAGAGTGTGGTACTTTGCATCGCTACGGTGTGACAAAATACACCCAAACATTTAAGCGCTGCTATTTACACACACACACACACACACACACACACACACACACACACACACACACACACACACACACACACACACACACACACACACACACACATACTATGCAGTAGAATATCTAACTGTAGCTTGTGAACATTCCATTACCCGATTATTTGGGGTCAGAAAACAATTTTGAACAAAATTGTGTGCTGGATATTGAAGTGTTAGTTAAAAATAAAGGTATTAGTTGATAACAAACCATAATATAATTACAGTTTGATAATATTTTATTTTAGTAAAGCTATGACCGTATCACCCACCACAAAGTTTTGCGTTTGTGGTTGAGACCTCGCAGAGATTACACCAATATTAGGGTTCTCAAACATTGGATGTTTGCACTATGCCTGACACTTAGTAATCAACAGGCATTTCTGTAGGTTTGTCAAAAGAAAGAAACTGTTATCATGGTTTTAAACACTACTTTTCTTAAAACATTGTGTCAGACGTATTTGGTAGCATGATTATATTGTTTCATTGTGTATTAAGTCCATATTTATCAGGCTGATATTTGTAGAAAGTCAATTTATAAAAGAAAAAGAACCGGTTAATGGCCTTGTGTCAGAACACAGCAAATATGAAGAAGTGCTTTTACATTTTTGTTCAAACTTTAAAGTAAGATTATCCTTTAAAAAGTGTAATACAAATCGTATAGAGTAATTGATTTTGGGGGAACGTTGCAAACTAGTGTCATTAAACTTAATCTTTGGTTTTAAGGGGGATTAAATATATTTAAAAAAGTATTTTATTACCTAAAATCAATGTCTTTATTCATAAATATGATCTCATTGGTGTAAAATTAGCTCTGACAATGATCTGACGGGTGCGTCCATGGAGGTGTCGTTCCGCCATCTTGAAAAACTATAATAGCGGAGAGGTACAAAAAGCACTAGTCTACCTCAACACGTTTTCATTCAGAGCCGGCTGACTGAAACGGACACAAAGGAGGTAGGTGGGAGACATTTGTCACTCTCCCGGCAAATTTGAAAGATTGCGCGGGACTTTATAATGCAGTCCTCGTAGCCAAAAAGCATAAAAATTTTATCTAAAAGGAAACGTGACCGGCAAATTCAAAACGAGGGTAAATATCGGGATGGCTTTTACCCCGGTGGATAGAACTAATGAAGGAGAAAGACTTTGAAAGGGACGCTGAAGTCCTGGTTTCTTCTCGACAAGTAAGTCAATGTTACGGTCTAAATTACAAGCTTTTTCATTCCATGGTTGTGTCATTCATTATATAGGCGGCATAATGGTAGAACATGCATAGTTAAACTCGAAAAAGTGCTATTGGACGACATGTCGTAGCTTCCTGGCACATAATGGTCACCGTAGTCGCAACACGCATTTAAGAGAGCGCTAGAGAGCACTATGCGTTTGAATGGAAAATACAATTTCACCGCTAGATGGGGGAAATTACTACACAGCGTACCATTTAAGGACTAAGCTATAGGGTCTTTAACAAAAAGCCTCCAAAATGGAGGAGGTCAAGGGCATGTTTCTGCTATAGTATCATCAGCTCTCCCCAAAGTCTGTTCATGCGGCCAACAGCAGCCTGTCGCATCAACAAATGCTGACATTTGAAAATTCTACATATATTTTGAGTAGATAACCGATAGTATATTGTCAGTGAAGGGTTTCACCCTGTGTGTTTCCACAATGAATAAGGATAGTATGGGAGATACAAGAAAAGTAAAAATGATATATCTTATACGTACAATTGGTCATAGCTACCGTAAAAAAAAAAAAAGTAAGATCATGCTTTGAATTAAGACGAGTAAAATTAAATATTCGCTCAAGACCAACTTTACTTATGGAGCACAGAGACACATTGCGTCTCTGAAAATGTGTGGTGATTTTCTAAATGATGCAACTTAATCTAAATAAGAGCAATGTAGAGTCCTGGGATTTCTTTTAAAACAACAACAACAACAAAACATTGTGACAAACTTTGACAACATGTTTCATGTGGCATGGACAAAAATACTGTTTGAAATATTTTTGTATAAATAAGATCTAAGCCGCCAAAGCACAGTTTTTGCTTTATTTTTTTTACATTTTAGTACAAATAGTACCTTAGGGTAAATTTATGCAAACTCATTTATATCATACAGAAGTCTTGTAAGATTAATAGAAGATACGATTTTAATAAAAACTTTAAACAGTCTTTTAATTTTAAAAGATTCAATTGAAACTTTTAAGATTATGATTTTAAATGAATTTAGTATGAATAAAACTCTGAAAAGCAGACTAGCATTGCATACGCTGTGCCATAATTGTGGCCCAGAGGCTCATCTGGCCTGTAACTCCTCCGTCTCTGTGAGGGTGTGAAGCTTCATCTCACCCTATCACTGACGGATATGGGAGGGCTTTGTTTATGACAACTTAAACTATTTGCTGTTTGGATTGTTTTTTATCATTGCATAGATCTAGATTCTACTACTTCTTCAGCGCTCTGAAAATGTAAGGAGGTTTTTTGTAATTATACATGTAATTTATATATATATATTCATTTAGATAAAACTATGCTTAATTTGTATGAATAATAAAAGCATTTTATTAATATACTTTTAAATGAAGAATGTTGTTCAACTTAAGTTAATGTGAAATATTATATTTGTAAATTACTAGATGTAAATTTTATAACCATTTCATTTATATAGAGCATAATGTTTTTCAACTTTAGTGTGAAATATATGATACATATTGTCCTCACTTGGAGGGGTCTCATGTAACACACACACACACACACACACACACACACAGATAAGCCCGCGCCCGGGCCCTCTGACTTAAAGGTTTTCAGGATTCAGAGATGTTTTAACGTTAGGACAGTCACTGATATGTTCACCAGCTGTATTTTTCAAAGCGTAATAAAACGATAATGGCATCTGTTTCTCAGGCTCATTGCCCGGTACATAAACAAACACACATACACACAACACCCCCGGTCAAGCGTGCAGGGAAGTGAAATAGTTAAGGTGAAAAACACATGTTTTTTCAACATGGTGAAATAGATGGTTTTATCTGCTTTATATAATTTTAAATGAACAATGTTATTTTGCCCCACTGTCACACACACACACACACACACACACACACACACACACACACACACACACACACACACACACACACACACACACACACACACACACACACACACACACACACACACACACACACACACACACACACACAATGGCAGCTCTGTGCTCTTTTTGTATTACAACTAGGATGATGTTGTATATTTTATAAGCATTTCATTTATATAGTTTTAAAGATCAATATTTTTCAACTCTAGCCAGTGTGAAATATACAACATTATTAGAAAGTCTCTTTTTCTCACTCCCTGCAATGAGCTCAGGAATGCGGAGGGTATCATGTGGCACATTCAGAGAGAGTGTCATATGCCGGTGTGATCGGGGGAAACACTCCTGGAAACATTATGGGATTTTTACAACTTAAATGTGTGGACATCTTAGAGCTTTTTTCAACCGGCTGAAAAAGTAAGATCATTTTTATTTCATCTCTCTAAAACATAATGATTGATGTATGATTTTTATGTCTTTTGTGGTTTTTTAAAATATCTGGATCAGTAAGATGTGTATTTATTTTATTTTAATATTTAATTTATATACTTTTAAAGAAGTGAATGCTTTTCAACTTCAGTAATTTAATAAGATTTTTTAATGAACAGGATGTTAGTGTTAAATATTTTATAAACATTTCATTTATACAGTTTTAAAGATCAATGTAACTTTAGTAAGATATTTATTTTATAAACATTTCAATTATATAGTTTTAAAGATCAATGTAACTTTAGTTATTTAATAAGATTTTTTAATGAACAGGATGTTAGTGTTAAATATTTTATAAACATTTCATTTATACAGTTTTAAAGATCAATGTAACTTTAGTAAGATATTTATTTTATAAACATTTCAATTATATAGTTTTAAAGATCAATGTAACTTTAGTTATTTAGTAAGATATTTATTTTATAAACATTTCATTTATATAGTTTTAAAGATCAATGTAACTTTAGTTATTTAGTAAGATATTTATTTTATAAACATTTCATTTATATAGTTTTAAAGATCAATGTAGGTTTAGTTATTTAGTAAGATATTTATTTTATAAACATTTCATTTATATAGTTTTAAAGATCAATGTAGGTTTAGTTATTTAGTAAGATATTTATTTTATAAACATTTCATTTATATAGTTTTAAAGATCAATATTTTTCAACTCTAGCCAGCGTGAAATATACAACATTATTACAAAATCCCTTTTTCTCACTTTCGTCCCAGCAATGATCTCAGGAATGCGGTGAGTCGGGATGGTATCATGTGTCAAACAGCCCTCTGCTTCAGGGGGTGTCACATGCTGGTGAGAGAATCTACTTAAATGTATGTCTTAGGAGTTTTTCATCTCTGAAAATGTAAGACGATTTTGTTTTGAAATGATTGGTCTGCTTTATATACTTTTAAATGAGCAATGCTATTTTGATTTAAATGATCAATGATATTTCGTCTTTCAGGTCTGGTCTGGGTACAGCACAGAGACCCCATTTATAGGCAATGCTCACGGGTGGGGGGTTGTGGGAGGGATCATGTGACACGATCTGCAATCTTTTTTAGTTAAACTATATATTTTATACACTTTTAAGAGATATTTGTGTCACACGATCTGTGATCTTTTTTAGCATTGTGTGAGAGTGGGTGGGAGGGAACCCTGGATTTCAAAAACATCTGGCACCATCAAAGCCAAAACATCAGACAAACCAATGACATATTTATACACCCTCGGTCAAAGGGGCAAATCATCCATCAAAACAACCTGTCAAAACTTTCTGTCAACCAAATGATCGAACACTCATTAGGGCAAAGGTTAATCCATCAATCCCGGAAACGGGGAGGGCTAGGTCAAAGGTTAATCCATCAACCCCGGAAACCGGGAGGGGTAGGTCAAAGGTTAATCCATGACCCCGGAAACAGGAAGGGCAAGGGGAGGGGCAAGGTCAAAGGTCACCATCAATCATTTTGACACAAGCTGCAGTATAATAACTACTTCCATCTTTCTTTCTTTCTAACTAATTCATCTTTCTTTCTTTCTAATCCTTATTTCTTTCTTTCTAACTAATCCTTCTTTCTTTCTTTCTTTCTTTCTTTCTTTCTAATCAATCTTTCTTTCTTTCTAACTAATTCATCTTTCTTTCTTTCTAATCCTTCTTTCTTTCTTTCTTTCTTTCTTTCTTTCTTTCTTTCTTTCTTTCTTTCTTTCTAACTAATTCATCTTTCTTTCTTTCTTATCAATCTTTCTTTCTTTCTAACTAATACATATTTCTTTCTTTCTAACTAATACATATTTCTTTCTTTCTAACTAATCAATCTTTCTTTCTAACAAATCCATCTTTCTTTCTTTCTTTCTTTCTTTCTAACAATCCATCTTTCTTTCTTTCTAATCCATCTTTTTTTCTAAGTAATCCATCTTTCTTTCTAACTAATCTATATTTCTTTCTTTCTAACTAATCCATCTTTCTTTCTAAAAAAATCCATCCTTCTTTCTCTCTTTCTTTCTTTCAAACTAATCTATCTTCCTTTCTTTCTAACTAATCTATCTTTCTTTTTTTCTAACTAATCTTTCTTTCTTTCTAACCAATCTATCTATCTTTCTTTCTAACTAATATTTCTTTCTAACTAATCTATCTTTCTTTCTAACTAATCTATCTTTCTTTCTTTCTAACTAATCTGTCTTTCTTTCTTTCTAACTAATCTATCTTTCTTTCTAACTAATCTATCTTTCTTTCTTTCTAACTAATCTTTCTTTCTAACTAATCTATCTTTCTTTCTTTCTAACTAATCTATCTTTTTTCTTTCTGACTAACTTATCTATCTTTCTTTCTAACTAATCTATCTTTCTTTCTTTCTCACTAATCTATCTTTCTTTCATTCTAACAAATCTATCTATCTTTCTTTCTAACTAATCTTTCTTTCTTTCTAACCAAGCTATCTATCTTTCTTTCTAACTAATATTTCTTTCTAACTAATCTATCTTTCTTTCTAACTAATCTATCTTCTTTCTTTCTAAATAATCTATCTATCTTTTATCTTTCTAACTAATCTATCTTTCTTTCTAACTAATCTATGTTTTTTTCTTTCTAACTAATCTTTCTTTCTTTCTTTCTAACTAATCTATCTTTCTTTCTAACTAATCTATCCATCTTTCTTTCTAACTAATCTATCGTTCTTTCCTTCTATCTAATCTATCTATCTTTCTTTCTAACTAATCTTTCTTTCTTTCTAACTAATCTATCTTTCTTTCTAACTAATCTATCTTTCTTTCTCAATAATCTATCTTTCTTTCATTCTAACAAATCTATCTTTCTTTCTAACTAATCTATCTTTCTTTTTTCTAACTAATCTTTCTTTCTTTCTAACCAATCTATCTATCTTTCTTTCTAACTAATATTTCTTTCTAACTAATCTATCTTTCTTTCTAACTAATCTATCTTTCTTTCTTTCTAACTAATCTTTCTTTCTTTCTAACTAATCTATCTTCTTTCTTTCTTTCTTTCTAACTAATCTTTCTTCTTTCTTTCTTTCTTTCTTTCTAACTAATCTTTCTTCTTTCTTTCTTTCTTTCTTTCTTTCTTTCTTTCTTTCTTTCTTTCTTTCTTTCTTTCTTTCTAACTAATCTTTCTTCTTTCTTACTTTCTAACTAATCTTTCTTCTTTCTTTCTTTCTTTCTTTCTTTCTTTCTTTCTTTCTTTCTTTCTTTCTTTCTTTCTTTCTAACTAATCTTTCTTCTTTCTTTCTTTCTTTCTTTCTAACTAATCTTTCTTCTTTCTTTCTTTCTTTCTTTCTTTCTTTCTTTCTTTCTTTCTTTCTTTCTTTCTAACTAATCTTTCTTCTTTCTTTCTTTCTCTCTTTCTAACTAATCTTTCTTCCTTTTTTTAGCTAATCTTTCTTTCTTTCTTTCTTTCTTTCTTTCTAACTAATCTTTCTTCTTTTTTTCTTTCTTTCTTTCTTTCTTTCTTTCTTTCTTTCTTTCTTTCTTTCTTTCTTTCTAACTAATCTTTCTTCTTTCTTTCTGTCTTTCTTTCTTTCTTTCTAGCTAATCTTCTTTCTTTCTTTCTTTCTAACTAATCTTTCTTCTTTCTTTCTTTCTTTCTTTCTTTCTTTCTTTCTAACTAATCTTTTTTTCTTTCTTTCTTTCTAACTAATCTTTCTTTCTTTCTTTCTTTCTTACTTACTAATCTTTCTTTCTTTCTTTCTTTCTTTCTTTCTTTCTTTCTTTCTTTCTTTCTTTCTTTCTTTCTAACTAATCTTTCTTCTTTCTTTCTTTCTTTCTAACTAATCTTTCTTTCTTTTTAACTAATCTTTCTTCTTTCTTTCTTTCTTTCTTTCTAATCTTTCTTCTTTCTTTCTTTCTTTCTTTCTTTCTTTCTTTCTTTCTAACTAATCTTTCTTCTTTCTTTCTTTCTTTCTTTCTTTCTTTCTTTCTTTCTTTCTTTCTTTCTAACTAATCTTTCTTCTTTCTTTCTTTCTCTCTTTCTAACTAATCTTTCTTCCTTTTTTTAGCTAATCTTTCTTTCTTTCTTTCTTTCTTTCTTTCTAACTAATCTTTCTTCTTTTTTTCTTTCTTTCTTTCTTTCTTTCTTTCTTTCTTTCTTTCTTTCTTTCTTTCTTTCTTTCTTTCTTTCTTTCTAACTAATCTTTCTTCTTTCTTTCTGTCTTTCTTTCTTTCTTTCTAGCTAATCTTCTTTCTTTCTTTCTTTCTTTCTTTCTTTCTTTCTAACTAATCTTTCTTCTTTCTTTCTTTCTTTCTTTCTTTCTTTCTTTCTTTCTAACTAATCTTTTTTTCTTTCTTTCTTTCTAACTAATCTTTCTTTCTTTCTTTCTTTCTTACTTACTAATCTTTCTTTCTTTCTTTCTTTCTTTCTTTCTTTCTAACTAATCTTTCTTCTTTCTTTCTTTCTTTCTAACTAATCTTTCTTTCTTTTTAACTAATCTTTCTTCTTTCTTTCTTTCTTTCTTTCTAATCTTTCTTCTTTCTTTCTTTCTTTCTTTCTTTCTTTCTTTCTTTCTAACTAATCTTTCTTTCTTTCTTTCTTTCTTTCCAACTAATCTTTCTTCTTTCTTTCTTTCTTTCTTTCTTTCTAACTAATCTTTCTTTCTTTCTTTCTTTCTTTCTTTCTTTCTTTCTTTCTTTCTTTCTAACTAATCTTTCTTCTTTCTTTCTTTCTTTCTTCCTTTCTTTCTTACTAATCTTTCTTTCTTTCTTTCTTTCTTTCTTTTTAACTAATCTTTCTTCTTTCTTTCTTTCTAACTAATCTTTCTTTCTTTCTTTCTAACTAATCTTTCTTTCTTTCTTTCTTTCTTTCTTTCTAGCTAATCTTTCTTCTTTCTTTCTTTCTTTCTTTATCTCTTTTTTAAACTAATCTTTCTTTCTTTCTAACTAATCTTTCTTTCTTTCTAACTAATCTTTCTTTCTTTCTTTCTTTCTTTCTAGCTAATCTTTCTTCTTTCTTTCTTTCTTTCTTTATCTCTAACTAATCTTTCTTTCTTTCTTTCTAACTAATCTTTCTTTCTTTCTTTCTTTCTTTCTAGCTTATCTTTCTTCTTTCTTTCTTTCTTTCTTTCTTTCTAACTAACATTTCTTCTTTCTTTCTTTCTTTCTTTCTTTTTTAAACTAATCTTTCTTTCTTTCTTTCTTTCTAACTAATCTTTCTTTCTTTCTTTCTAACTAATCTTTCTTTCTTTCTTTCTTTCTAGCTAATCTTTCTTCTTTCTTTCTTTCTAACTAATCTTTCTTTCTTTCTTTCTAACTAATCTTTCTTCTTTCTTTATTTCTTTCTTTCTTTCTTTCTTTCTTTCTTTCTTTCTTTCTAACTAATCTTTCTTTCTTTCTTTCTTTCTTTCTTTCTTTCTAGCTAATCTTTCTTCTTTCTTTCTTTCTAACTAATCTTTCTTTCTTTCTTTCTAACTAATCTTTCTTCTTTCTTTCTTTCTTTCTTTCTTTCTTTCTTTCTTTCTTTCTTTCTTTCTAGCTAATCTTTCTTCTTTCTTTCTTTCTTTCTTTCTAACTAATCTTTCTTCTTTCTTTCTTTCTTTCTAACTAATCTTTCTTTCGTTCTTTCTTTCTTTCTTTCTTTCTTTCTTTCTTTCTTTCTTTCTAACTAATCTTTCTTCTTTCTTTCTTTCTTTCTAACTAATCTTTCTTTCTTTCTTTCTTTCTTTCTTTCTTTCTAACTAATCTTTCTTCTTTCTTTCTTTCTTTCTTTCTTTCTTTCTTTCTTTCTTTTTAACTAATCTTTCTTTCTTTCTTTCTTTCTTTCTTTCTTTTTAACTAATCTTTCTTTCTTTCTTTCTAACTAATCTTTCTTTCTTTCTTTCTAACTAATCTTTCTTTCTTTCTTTCTAGCTAATCTTTCTTCTTTCTTTCTTTCTTTCTTTCTTTCTTTATCTCTTTTTTAAACTAATCTTTCTTTCTTTCTTTCTAACTAATCTTTCTTTCTTTCTTTCTAACTAATCTTTCTTTCTTTCTTTCTTTCTTTCTAGCTAATCTTTCTTCTTTCTTTCTTTCTAACTAATCTTTCTTTCTTTCTTTCTAACTAATCTTTCTTTCTTTCTTTCTTTCTTTCTAGCTAATCTTTCTTCTTTCTTTCTTTCTTTCTTTCTTTCTAACTAACATTTCTTCTTTCTTTCTTTCTTTCTTTCTTTCTTTCTTTCTTTCTTTCTTTCTTTATCTCTTTTTTAAACTAATCTTTCTTTCTTTCTTTCTTTCTAACTAATCTTTCTTTCTTTCTTTCTAACTAATCTTTCTTTCTTTCTAACTAATCTTTCTTTCAGTGAAACCAATCCTTCTGTCTATCTAACTAATCTTTCTTTTCTTTTCTAACTAATCAATCTATCCGACTTCAAACTACTTTAAACTTCTTCAAACTCTCTGGTCCGGCTTTCTCAAGCCAACTTAAAGTTTGTCTCATCAAACTTTTTTTCTAGTTTTCATTACAACTGGTTTGAAGCCTTTTTCCTTCCATCACTTAATATTATCATTATTGTCTCAGTCTTATCTCTACTGTTTCTCCAAAACAGATTATATTACTCAGTCCGTAAATTACACAGACAACCATTATAGCTACTTGCTTCAATACCCTTATTTTCTTAACATTAATAAAATAAAGCAGATATATCATCATTTCAATCATTATTTTATCAAAATCTAGAATTGTTCCCCATTCTGCTTAAAACATTCTTCATATCATGTTAATCCCTGTCAATCATACAATGCCTTATTTTATTCTAAAACTTTTCATATCATTTAAACAGTTATCTTGACTTCCATAAATTCTGTCAGACCATGTCTATTTTCATCACATATAGTTTTCTACTATATTTCTCCTTTCTTTTCCCTACATGCCAGTTCCTTCATTATCATCTCCTTTCTTTTCTCAAACATGCCAGTTCCTTCATTATCCTCTCCTTTCTTTTCTCAAACATGCCAGTTCCTTCATTATCTAACCAGTACATGATTGTTTGAACAATCCCCACACACACATGTCTCACACACCAACTTTTTTTTTTTTTTTTTCACTTCCCTCTTCCACCAAGTCTCACTTACAGTTCCCTCTATTTCACACAGACAGCCTTATTGCTTCTTGCTACTTCAATCCTTGTCATATAAATTTAAGTTCTATAGACATCTAATGTCATGCATCCATTTACTGGATGAAGAAGTAAAAACATTATTTCTCCTGGCAGTTCGACATTTTATCTTCAAGCCAACAATCCATTATCTGTTCACATTTTTTACACACATGTTGAACGCAGCCACAACAACCTTTTGTCCCGCTGCCCTGTTCCACTGATTCTCGCACACTCTTAGTCTATTTGTCGTCAGTGTTCCCTCCCTGGGGAAATCATGGTATTTTCTCAGTTTTTTCAATATCTAAAACATACATTTCCCCCCATACTTTCATAGTTCTACAGAAAACCGGTGTATCAAATTTGGCATGCTTACTCTGAGATTTTCCCATACTGGCTGTTTTCTGTTCCCTGTGGATTTCTCTTCAACGCGCGTTTTCTCTAATCTGTTTAGGCGTCCCCAACAGACCCGATTCTTTCTTTTAACCCAAATCGGTCGGGTTGCACTATTCGTGCCCTCCTAATTAAGGTTTACCAAAAACTGTTCTGGTTCCCCCTAATTAGCCTCAGTACCTAAAAACAATTTGCTCCGTCGTGGAACAACTAATTTTCAGGGTACCTATCTGTTTGAAATCTCTTGATCTGTCACAGTTCTCACTTAATCCCAGATTATTTATCTGCTTGAAATTTCTTGTTCTGTTACAGACCTCAATTAATCTCAGATCATTTTCCCTCGTATCTGTTTGAAATTTCTTGATCTATATAGATCTCAATTAATCTCAGATTACGTACCACAGAAACAGCCTTCAGCCAATATGGTTCCATTTCACTCTTCTCCCCAATTAAACTGAATTTAATTAACTTACCCAAAAGAAAATAAATTGAACTGTCTCTTACCAGAGATGCTTCTGTTGCCACCGGGTTCTTTCAATTGATTCCAGTGGAGTTTCTCCTGGCCCTGATAGCGGTCGGCCCCTCTCTCTGAAATTTACGAGGTAGAGCTGGAACTGCTCAGTACAGGTGGCCAAACACCGTCCGCTCTCAGGTCCAGAAGGCACTTCCAAGGAATCCCACTTCTGACACCAATCTGTTGTGGCAAAAATTAATCTCAAACAAACATCACTGCGTAAGAGACACTCAGAGTCAAATTATATAAAATAGAAGTATTTATTCTTGCAAGAATAGGAGCAGTCTAATACACAGTTGTTACCCTGTGCAGAAGAGTGACACACCCCCAGACAGACTGAACTAGCTTTTATCTTAGTTTCAAGGCCTTCTTCCCCCCAGAGCCTTCCTCCCAGTAGTTTTCCATAGACGTCACTAGTTGGCCCACTAAACTCCCCTGCACCAAATGGCCTTCTGACATCTAGGTCAGAGGTCCTTGTTCGTCTGTTCTCTGGAGTGTCTCCCCCTTCTGCCTCCCCAGGTACATAAACAGAATCTTCTCTCACTACAAGTGAGAGACACACATGTGACATTCTTTGAATCATCTATATTTTACGAAAGATCAATGAATATCATTAAAATTGCCACCACAGACCAGAGGTCAGTCCCGAGAGGCTGATCCCCTTAGTGGATTATCTAGACACCTGGAAGGGTCTTCAAGGTATATCTCAATGGGTCCTGCTCACAGTAGAGAAGGGGTACAGAATTCAGTTCGAATATCGTCCACCTCGATTCAGCGGAGTGGTTCACACGCTGGTCAAACCAGAGCAGGGACAGGTCATGGAACAGGAAGTTCAGTCCCTCTTGGCAAAGGAGGCCATAGAACGTGTTCCTCCTCAAGATTGGGAAACCGGGTTCTACAGTCGGTACTTCATAGTTCCCAAGAAGGATGGGGGGTTGCACCCGATTATAGATCTCAGAGTATTGAATCGGTCTCTGAGGAGATACAGGTTCAAAATGTTAACTATACCTCTAATTGTGAGTCAAATCAGGTCCGAGGACTGGTTTGTCACCATAGATCTAAAGGATGCTTACTTCCATATCTCCATCCTTCCTCAGCACAGGAAGTTCCTGAGATTCGCTTTCGGGGGAGTAGCGTATCAATACAGGGTTCTTCCGTTCGGCCTAGCACTGTCCCCTCCAGGGACGTGCACAGACAGTTTGAGGGGCAGGGGCTCAAGTGAAAAAAAGGGCACTTCTCATAATTTTTTTTTTTTTTTTTTTTTTTTTACAAAAAAGTATATATATATTAACACAACTCTGACTTTACAAAAAATGTATTAAAAAAGTTAATTAATTTTATCTTCCTCAAACTCACGCAGTTGTTTTATTTTCAAAAGATGGCTACAAAATAATCAGTTCACACAGAAACATGGTCTCCTTAGTATTCATAGGTTTATAGAGCAGCAAAGGAAACCATGCCACAATGTGCATGTTTTCTATGCTACTAGTTTCAATCAAGTGTATATTTGATACACCTGATGGTGACATGGACTTAGTTTCACATTTGAGGCAGGACTGTATCATCATCATCAAATAAAACCTTCAAAATCCACATTTAGATGGAGTTTGTTTTAAACCTACTATCCTCCATCTGTTTGCATCTGTAGATTTCTTCCAAATTCACCAATTTAGATTTCTACATTTCAGGGGGAAAGACTCTTGATGTATGTAAGTCATTAACTTTAATAATAAGAATTTTAGGCCATAAAAAGTCATAAAAACATCCGGATTTTCCATACAAGGTCATAAATTACATTTAGCCACGTCTTAAATTGATATGGCCATTCATTCATTATCGCGATATAATTTTTCTCGATATGAAGTTTGAGTCAATATCGTCAATACTCGATATCAATATCGAGTCAATACTCGATATCAATATCGAGTTCGATAATGTTTATGTGCCAAAAGCAGAACGAAACTCATTTGAACCGCGCGCGCCTCACGGACTGTTTATTCGCTCGGCTCAAAGTCCGAACGGCAGCGCAGCGCGAGCTCACGAGAGCAGACGCGTTTACTCTGATCGGCGCTTCAGAGAGGGAGCGCTTCAAAACTCCTGACCTGATATTTAGATACACTATTCAATAAATATATTTGTTTGACAGGGAAGCTGTGCGCAAACAGTAATATATATTATTTAAAAAAATAAATAAAAAAAAAGCATCCCAGAAAAAAGGGCACTTTCTCTCCAGGAATAAAAAGGGCAGGTGCTCAAGCCCCCTTTGATGTCTATGTGTGCACGTGCCTGGTCCCCTCGCACCTTCACGAAGTGCATGGATGCTGCTCTTGCTCCTTTGAGACTTCAAGGCATTCGCATCCTCAACTACATCGACGACTGGCTGATACTGGCGCAGTCGCTGGAGTTGGCGGTTCAACATCGAGATGTTGTTCTGCATCACTTAAAGTGCTTGGGGTTAAGGCTCAATGTCAAGAAAAGTTCATTAATTCCCCTACAGAGAACAACTTTTCTGGGGGTGGTTTGGGACTCAGTCACGATGCGGGCACAGCTGTCTCCCGCTCGTATAGACTCCATCCTGACCACAGTAACGAGTATCAAACTAGGCCAGGCTGTCACTGTCAAACATTTCCAAAGGGTTCTGGGTTTTCTTGCAGCAGTGTCCAACGTTATTCCTTTTGGCCTGCTGTATATGAGGGCCCTGCAGTGGTGGCTCAGGACCAGAGGGTTTTCCCCGAGGGAGAAACCTTTTCGCACGATCAAAGTAACGCGCAGATGCCTTCGTTCTTTGATCATGTGGAAGAAACCGTGGTTCCTGTCCCTGGGTCCTCTGTTGGGAGCACCGTGTCAGAGGAAAATTTTGACCACGGATGCATCCCTCACAGGCTGGGGTGTGGTAATGGAAGGCCGCTACACCAGAGGTCTCTGGAGGGACCATCATCTTTCTTGGCACATCAATTGCCTGGAGATGATGGCAGTGTTTCTGGCTCTCAGACATTTCCTCTCGGACCTCAGAGGTCATCATGTTCTAGTGCGAACGGACAATATGTCGGTGGTCTCATATTTAAACCGTCAGGGGGGCTTGAGGTCGCTCCCTCTGTGCAGACTGGCGCATCAAGTTCTCCTATGGTCCCAGGGAAAACTTCTGTCAATCAGAGCAATGTTTATCCCGGGGGACAGCAATTTGGGAGCAGACATCCTGTTGAGGCAGGGGCTGAGGCCCGGGGAGTGGAGACTCCACCCCGAGTCGGTGGAGTTAATATTGAAGGAGTTCGGTCAGGCGGAGGTGGACCTGTTTGCCTCCCGAGAGAATTCTCACTGCCCGCTATGGTACTCCCTTACCCATCCAGCTCCTCTGGGACTGGATGCCATGGTACAGACGTGGCCGAGGCTACGTCTGTATGCTTTTCCCCCGATCGCTCTGCTCCCAGGGGTTCTAGAGAGGGTCCGGCGGTACGGAGTCAGCCTACTTCTAGTAGCCCCGTAATGGCCGGCCCGAGTGTGGTTCTCTGAGGGGGACCAGCTCATAAATGCAGGTCTCTCAACCGAGGTTGTTGAGACCCTTCTAAACTCTAGAGCCCCCTCCACGAGGAGACTATATGCTTTGAAGTGGAATGTGTTCTCTTTATGGTGTAGAGATCACTCTTTGGACCCAGTTAACTGCCCAGTGGCTTCAGTGCTGGAGTTCCTTCAAAACCGCTTCTCTGACGGGCTCTCCCCGTCCACGCTTAAGGTCTATGTGGCGGCCGTGGCTGCCTTCCACACGCCTTTAGGGGTGGGCACCTTGGGGAGGCAACCTCTTATTGTTCGTTTCCTTCGTGGAGCAAGGAGGATGAGGCCTGTCACCCAGTCCAGAGTTCCTTCGTGGGACTTAACAGTGGTCCTCGAAGGGTTATCCCTGGCGCCCTTCGAACCTCTGGGTGAGGTGTCGGAGAAATTTTTGTCTTTTTAGGTAGCATTCCTGCTTGCCATCACATCCCTTAAAAGAGTTGGGGACTTACAGGCTCTGTCGGTCGCTCCTTCTTGCCTCGAGTTCTCTCCTGGCAAAGTAAAGGCTATTCTCCATCCTAGACTGGGCTATGTCCCTAAAGTGCCCTCAAATGTGGCACGGTCTATTATCCTCCAGGCTTTTCATCCTCCACCCCATGTGTCGGTTGAGCAAGCTAATCTTCATTTACTGTGCCCGGTCCGAGCCCTGGAGGTCCATAATGCAGAGATCCTCAGGCTGGAGAAAGTCGGACCAGCTCTTTGTGTGCTTTGGGGCGCCTAAAAAGGGTTCTCCTGCTTCCAAACTGACTATAAGTAGATGGATTGTAGAGGCTATTTCGGCAGCTTACGAGGTGCGCAACCTGCCTTCACCTCTTCTGCTTAAGGCCCACTCCACGAGAGGAGTGGCTTCCTCTAAAGCCCTTCTTGCGGGTGTTTCCCTTCAGGAGGTCTGTGATGCCGCAGGCTGGGCCTCCCCTCACACGTTTATAAGACATTACAGTCTGGATCTGACCTCTACTCCGGGTTCACAAGTTCTCTCGTCTTGAGTGTGCCAGATTGCTTCACACCAGGGCGTACTCTCTTAGTGTGGCGCAGTGGGCATTGCGTTCCCCGTACTGTCGATTTTCGACGCAGCGGAGTTCCCTCGGAAGGGAACGTCTCGGGTTACGTCTGTAACCCTCGTTCCCTGAATGTGTCCCTCGGCCACACTCTTCGCGCCCCTAGAGACGACTTGCTTCGGACTATTTAAAGCTGCCGCTTCCGGGTTCCGGTGCCCGTTTTATAGTTCCGCTCACCGTCACCTACGACGTCACGGCTGACGTCATCACGCAGCACCAATCAGGATTGGACTAGTTCTATTTAGGCTTCAGACGCGTCATGCTAAGGGCATTCCCCGTAGTGTCGATTTTCGACGCAGCGTTCGTTCCCTTCTCAGGCAACGAGGGTTACAGACGTAACCCGAGACGTTTTCTTCTTTTTTTTTTGTCCAACACAAGACCAGGAACATCCAAGTAATTATTTAAATAATCAAGTAAACACTCAGTAATGAAATAAGAACAAATAACAAAAAGAAACAAAACAGGACAAATAAATACAAGGATATAGTTACAAACAGTGGATAATTTTCATTTTTTTAATTGTGCTGTATTGTTGTTGCTTGATTAACATTGACAACACTAACAACAGTTACTCTCACTTTAAGACCTACTACAGTAATGACAAACGCCCTAATCAGTTATTACTGATTGTTTTATGCAAATACTCGCCAAGATGAATATTTATCTTGTAATTGTAATTATTTAAGTAATTGTAGCTATGTGTATTTTGTTCAAGCGCTATAAAGAGAATTCAATGCTCTAACGCTGACAGGCGGTGAAACGCAGTCAGTCAGTCAGTCACACACACACACACACACACACACACACACACACACACACACACACACACACTGCAGTCAGAGACAGACTGTCACTCGACTGGCTGAAATTCACGGTATAATGCGCTTTTAATAATTCTTTTTAGTACCATCGAGCATATCATACTTTTTGTGATGTCATTCAATCATGTTAAACGCGTTAATAAGTTTGCTGTAGCCTACAATGAAAACTGTTCGGATATCGGCTGATTCAGCTACATAGCCGGATATAAAAAAAAAAGAAAAAATCTTTAGCGATTTGACACTTAAATCGTCATACCAGAGAGCAATATAAAACAACACAAGATTCACTTTTGCTTACTTTATTTCGATCATGACCAGCGGCCGTCATCCTTCTCCGACATGGCTGCTTGCGTTTCCTCCAGTGGCGGGCCGTGCATTTCACACCTAGGCCTTCAGTGGTGTCCTACCCGAATTAATCCACCTCTTAATACAATCATTATGACGCCACGACTATAAACCATCAATATTATACAGAAACGCAGTACAACAGGCTGTTGCATTACAGACAGGTATAGCTTTCATAAAAAAGCGCTTGCGCTCCCATACGTCTGTCGTTACAACCATGAACCGCGCTCTCCATACAAAAATTCAACACGTCTCCTTTCACTGCAGCCATAGCAGCGCCACATACATCATCTCTAGCAGAAGATCCGCTCTCGGTTCCCTTTCGAGGGAACTTAACACTGCGTCGAGAATCGACTCTTTGGGGACGCTCCCTTAGCGTGCGCCTCTGAAGTATGAATGAAACTATTCCAATCCTGATTGGTGTTGCGTCATGACGTAACATGTGACGGCATAACCGGATGCATAAAAGCTACGCGAAAAAAAAAAAAAACACAAACTAGCTTTCGCTCTTCAGCAAGCGCTCTGTGTTGAAAACTGTCTGTCTTATTTGGTGTTGTTTGTCAGAAAATATTGTATATTATGGCCAGCGAACAATTCAAAGCTTGTGTGCCTCCCTGCCCTCGTTTCATCACGGGTGGGGACACACATGCTTTGTGTGTGAGTTGTTTGGGAGCGCAGCATGCACGGGCAGCTCTCGAGGGAGCTGCTTGTGTAGACTGTGAAGCACTTCCCATTAGAGTGCTGCGCTCCCGGCTGGCGTGCTTTGATGAGCACGGTCAGGCTCGCGTTCCCCATGGTTCTGGTCCCGCGTCCGTTGAGGCGGCGCGGCGATTGAGATCGTGGGGTTCGCAGCGGGATCTTGTGGATGAGATTGAGACTGCTGAGGCACCTTCTCACTCTTCATCCGAGGATCTCGTAGCCTCTGAGAGTGGTGCAGGAGCCCGCATCGCGGCTTCTCCTGCCCATGATCAGGTCCCGATGCTTGAGCTCTCTGCTTCCGAGGAAGTAGATGTGCTCAGCATCGATGCGGATGACCGTGATCTAGGCGCGCCAGTTCACGGCCAAGGTTATGAGGAGCTGGTGGAGGTTGTGACTCGTGCTGTGGCCAGACTTAACATCAGCTGGCCACATGATGAGCAGGGAACGCAAGAAGCAAGCTTGATGAGCGTTTCCTGCAGCACAGATCGCAACCTCAGCGCCGGGGTTTGCCGTTTTTCCCCGATCTCCACAAAGAGATTTCGAGATCGTGGGATAAACCGCACTCATCCCGTGTCTCCAATCCCAGTATGGTGGATTACAGTAATGTTATGGGGGCACGGGATATGGGTTATGGGAAGATGCCTAAAGTGGAAGAGGCTTTAGCGGGTTATCTTTCTCCTGAGTCGGCATCTTCCCTAAAAACCCCGGCGTTGCCTAGTAAGCCCTGCAGAGATACATCTGCATTAATAGGCAGGGCTTACATGGCGGCAGGTCGGGCTGGTTCATGTCTGCACTCTATGGCACTCTTGCAGGCATACCAGGCCGACCTCCTGAAAGATTTGGATGAGGGGGAGGGGCCAACTCCTGAAGATATTGCGGAGTTAAGGAGAGCCACAGATCTGTCTCTTCGGGCCACAAAAGAGACGGCCCGCGCTATTGGCCGCTCTATGGCAGCTATGGTGGCCACGGAGAGACATCTGTGGCTAAATTTATCTGGCATGAAGGAAAAGGATAGATCCTTTCTGCTGGATGCGCCGCTTTCGCCTTCTGGCCTGTTCGGCGACGCCGTTACATCGGTCGTCGACAGGTTTCAGGAGGCGAAGAAACAATCTGCGGCGTTCCAGCAGTACCTCCCCCGTAAGGCGAAATCCAAATCGAGTAGGGTGGGACCAAAAGATCAGCCCCAGCCATCAGCCGGCTCCTCACACCGAGCAGAGCAGAGCAGAGAGCGTTTCCTCTAGAGCCCCTCCTCCTGGAGCTTGGCAACAGAGGAAACACTCTCAAAAGTCCAAGTCCTCCAACCAGAAGGGCGACCTGAGGGACGTCATTCAGGCTAGGAGGGCTTCGGGGAAGAGGTCTTAACCGAAGTGGTAGGACCTCTGAGGGCTGTCCCCTCCGCTGTAGGGCAACCGAGGTTGTTCTCGCAGCGGAGCCCTCTAGGAAACGATGTATGTTGCCCGCCGTCCACGACCTTTGGGCCGCATCTCTTTCCAGCGAAAATATTCTAATAAAGAAAAAGCATCAATTATGGTCACAAAAGCCGTATCGACTACACCCTGCCGGTATTCCGCTTCAGGGAGTCGAGAAAGATGCTCGAAAAACACCAGAGGCCAGTCTCGAGAGGCTGGTACCCCTAGTAGATTTTGTAGAGGCATGGTATCATCTTCCCAACATATCTGCATGGGTCCTGCATATAATAAAATCAGGGTACAGACTGCAGTTCGCGCGCTGCCCCCCCAGGTTTTCAGGGGTAGTGCAGACTACAGTGGTTCCAGAGCAGGCTCAGGTGATGGAACAGGAGGTACAGACTCTGCTGCTAAAGGAAGCCATAGAACGTGTTCCTCCTTTGGACAGGGAGTCCGGGTTTTACAGCCGGTACTTTATAGTTCCAAAGAAGGATGGGGGGTTAAGGCCAATTTTAGATCTCAGGGTTTTGAACCGGTCTCTGGGGAGGTTCAGGTTCAAAATGCTAACCATTCCTGCAATCATGAGTCAGATCAGGTCCGAGGACTGGTTTGTCACGATAGATCTAAAAGACGCTTATTTTCACATCTCCATCCTTCCATGTCACAGGAGATACCTGAGGTTCGCTTTCGGGGGCGAAGCTTACCAATGTCGGGTTCTTCCGTTCGGCCTAGCACTCTCTCCCCGCACATTCACCAAATGTATGGATGTAGCCCTTGCTCCACTGAGACTTCAAGGCATTTGCTATTTTCATTCTGGCTCAGTCTCGGGAGATGGCAGTTCGGCATCGAGATGTCGTCCTTGGCCACATTCAGAAATTGGGGTTGAGACTCAATACAAAGAAAAGTGTGCTAGAACCATCCCAGTGCACAATGTTTTTGGGAGTCGTGTGGAACTCGAATACGATGCAGGCACGAATGTCTCCCGCACGTATCGAGTCAATTCTGGGGATGGTATCCAGGTTAAAGCTAGGCCAAGCCATCACTGTAAAGCAATTTCAAAGAATGCTGGGCCTCATGGCAGCGGCATCCAACATCATTCCTTTGGGCCTTCTACACATGAGGCCCCTTCAGTGGTGGTTAAAAACCAAGGGGTTTTCTCCCAAGGGAAATCCGTTTCGTATGATCAGAGTAACGCGCAGATGCTTTCGTTCTCTACAAATATGGAAGAAACCTTGGTTCCTGTCCCAAGGGCCAGTGTTGGGAGTGTCTTGTCGCCGGAAAACCGTTTCGACAGACGCCTCCCTCACTGGCTGGGGCGCGGTCATGGACGGCCGCTTTGCCAGGGGTCTGTGGTAGGACCATCATCATTCTTGGCATATAAATTGCCTGGAGATGATGGCTGTGTTCAGGGCTCTGAGGAGCTTCCTCCCAGACATCAAAGGTCACCATGTATTAGTACGATCAGACAATACGTCAGTGGTAGCCTATCTGAACCGACAAGGGGGACTCAGATCGCGCCCTCTGTGCAGACTGGCGCATCAGATTATTCTTTGGTCCCAGGGGAAAATACTGTCTATCAGAGCAATGTATATTCCGGGGGTTCAGAATCAGGGAGCAGACATCCTGTCGAGGCAGGGGCTGAGGCCCGGGGAATGGAGACTTCACCCAGAGGTGGTGAAGTTAATATGGGAGAGGTTTGGACCGATGGAAGTGGACCTGTTTGCGTCTCGAGAGACGTCCCACTGTCCACTTTGGTTCTCCCTCTCACATCCAGCCCCACTGGGGTTGGATGCCATGGTACAGGCCTGGCCGAGGCTTCGCCTGTACGCTTTTCCCCCGATCGCTCTGCTTCCGGGAGTCCTGGAGAGGGTCCGTCAGGAGGGCATCAGTTTACTTCTGGTTGCCCCAAGGTGGCCGACCCGAGTATGGTTTTCAGACATAATATCACTCCTGATAGCTCCGCCATGGCAGATTCCTCTGAGGAGGGATCTGTTGTCTCAAGCGGAGGGCACAGTCTTCCACCCTCACCCAGAGCTGTGGAAGCTGTGGGTCTGGCCTCTGAGGGGGTTCAGTACCTAGATGCTGGTCTATCAGCCGGAGTGGTTGAAACCATACTTAGTTCTAGGGCTCCATCTACTAGGAGATTATATGGCCTCAAGTGGAATGTTTTTTCCGCTTGGTGTAGAGAACAGGAGTTGGATCCAGTTAACTGCCCAGTGGCTTCAGTTCTGGAGTTTCTTCAAAATCGTTTCTCTGCGGGTCTCTCCCCTTCCACACTTAAGGTGTACGTGGCTGCCATTGCGGCTTTCCATGCACCATTGAGTGAGGGGCCTCTGGGGAGGCACCAGTTGGTCATTCGGTTTCTCCGTGGTACTCGGAGGATGAGACCGACAACCAGGTCCAGGGTTCCTACCTGGGACCTGGCAATAGTTCTTGAAGGGTTATCCCTGGCCCCCTTCGAACCTTTGCAGTCGGCTTCGCCTAAGGACTTGACGCTAAAAGTGGTATTTCTCTTGGCTATTACCTCACTTAAGAGGGTGGGAGATCTCCAAGCCCTGGCAGTGACACCAGCTTGCTTGGAGTTTGCCCCTGGCAGAGTAAAAGCTTTTTTGCACCCGAGTCCGGGCTATGTGCCTAAAGTTCCATCTAGTACGGCTCGGTCTACAGTCCTTCAGGCATTCCATCCTCCACCTCATGTGTCGGCAGAAGAAGAGAAGCTTCATTTGCTCTGCCCCGTCAGAGCTTTGAGCGTGTACCTTGAGAGGTCCTCTTCTTGGAGAAGGTCGGACCAATTATTAGTATGTTTTGGGTCACCTAAGAAGGGGCTCCCGGCATCCAAGCAGACTATTAGTAATTGGATTGTTCAAGCTATTACTGAGGCTTACAAGGTGCGCAACTTGCCTTCACCTTTAGCCGTGAGGGCTCATTCAACTAGAGGCATGGCTTCCTCTAGGGCCCTTCTTTCGGGAGTACCCCTACAGGAGATCTGTGAGGCAGCCGGTTGGGCTACTCCACATACTTTTATTAGGTTCTACAGTCTCCACCTTCCTAGTACGCCTGGTGCACACGTGCTTAGTCCTCGCTGAGTGCCTAGACAGTTTCACTCCGGGACAGGCCTATTCGGTGCGTGGCCTAGTGGGCACTCGTTCCCCAAAGAGTCGATTCTCGACGCAGTGTTAAGTTCCCTCGAAAGGGAACGTCTCGGGTTATGACTATAACCCTTGTTCCCTGAGAAGGGAACGAGACACTGCGTCGTTCTGCCACGCCCCTTAAGGCCTGAGAGCGGCTTGCTTCATCGCTAGGCTAGTTTGTGTTTGTTCCGGCGTAGCTTTTATGCATCCGGTTATGCCGTCACATGTTACGTCATGACGCAACACCAATCAGGATTGGAATAGTTTCATTCATACTTCAGAGGCGCACGCTAAGGGAGCGTCCCCAAAGAGTCGATTCTCGACGCAGTGTCTCGTTCCCTTCTCAGGGAACAAGGGTTATAGTCATAACCCGAGACGTTTTCCGTGCATTTTTTAGAAGAGTTCTCCGACCACGGACATTTTTTTAATTAAATTAAATTAAATTTGAAATGAAAGCAAATTGTGTGTTTTTGTGCAAATTTGTGCAAAGAAAATTTGTGCAAAGAAAACGCAAAAGCATATGGTTCTCTTACGAGAGGTTCTCTCGTATAGCGTAAGTTTAGCTTACGCTACGGGAAAGATTCATCTTCTTGAGATATTGAAGCCAAAAAATTATCCTTAATTTTGTATTCATTGTCAACGCAGTGCAGCAGCTAGCAGACCTAGAGCAGGCCATCTCCCGTGCTCATTGGCTGCCCTGCGGCAACTGCTGCAGCCTACCGCTGGATCTGAGAGAAGCCACCGCCGCCGTCGAACAGCGAACAGCCAGCTTATAAGTTCACGCTCATGCTTACAGGAAGCTTTTCCGCCCAGAGCGCTGCTCGCGCGTCAAAAAGTGAGAAGACAAGGTTCCCCATCCCTTATGATTGGGACATCTCACATAAATCAGCTGGTTTCGGCTTTCAGCGAGCTGCCATTGCCCAGAACCAAGAGCACGCGCGCCGCGCTTTCGGCTCCGGTTCAGTTTCAAAAGCCCGCAAATGGCGGCGATCTGAACCCGGAGGCCATTTGGCCCCTAGTGGCTCACATAGCTGCGTGGGAAGCTATCCCAGGGATTTCAGAATGGGTGCTGAGCACAATAAAGCAGGGCTATACACTTCAATTCATTCGTCGTCCCCCGCGCTTTCGAGCCCGGACCGCGACGATATTGCATGCGGAAGTAGCACACCTACTTCACGCAGAAATAGCAAAGCTGCTGTGCAAAGGGGCTATAGAAGAGGTACCGCCTTCTCTGAGCGAGTCAGGCTTTTACACCCGATATTTTCTCGTACCCAAGAAGGTGAACCTATGCTAGATCTGAGACATTTGAACAAAGTGCTTGCGAAAAGACCGTTCAAAATGCTTACGACCAGGAAAATCCTCGTGCACGTTCACCCGAGGGACTGGTTTATTTCTCTAGATCTGAAGGATGCCTATTTTCAGATTCAGATAATACCCCGTCACAGGCAATTTTTGAGATTCGCCTTCGACGGTCAGGTATATCAATACACCCTCCTGCCGTTCGGCCTGTCTCTAGCACCCCGTACATTTACGAAGTGCATGGACGCGGCGCTCGCCCCCCTGAGAAGTCAGGGGCTGCAAATAATGAACTATCTGGACGATTGGCTGATTTTGGCACAGTCAGAGACAGAGCTGTTATCTCACAGAACAGTGCTTCTCAGTCACCTGGAAAGCTTGGGTCTCACGGTCAACTGGACCAAGAGCTCATTACTGCCCAGCCAGTCAATTTCCTTTTTAGGAATAGAACTGGACTCTGTGACCATGACGGCTCGTTTATCGACACAGCGCGCGCGCGCCGTGTTCGCCACCTAGCCGCATCTTTCCAGAAGGGCAGCTTTCTCCCTTTGAAATCATTTCAAAGGATGTTGGGCTGTATGGCATCAGCTGGGCCTACTGCGCATACGCCCGCTCCAACGCTGGTTGAATGCTTGCGCGTCCCGCCGAGCTTGGGTTTCTGGCGGCCAGAAAATCAGAGTGACTCAGACCTGCATAGCGGCTCTGCAGCCCTGGTTAGTGGCCGACTGGTACCAGCAGGGAGTGATGATGGGAACCATCTCTTATCGAAAAGTCATTTCGACAGACGCGTCCAACTCGGGTTGGGGCGCGCTGTTTGAGGGTAGACCGGTCTTCGGCCAGTGGTCAGACCAAGAGAAGTGTTTTCACATAAACTGTCTGGAAATGATAGCGGTCGTGAACGCGCTGAAGCGCTTCCTCCCGTTCATACAGGGCCAACATGTTCTTGTCCGCTCGGACAACATGTCTGTGGTATCCTATGTAAACCGTCAGGGCGGTGTCAGATCCAGAAATCTCTGCAATCTGACGGAACGCCTCCTTATTTGGTCTCAGATGCACCTGCGCTCGCTGAGGGCGGCGCATGTGCCTGGCCACTTGAACGACGGCCCAGACAAACTGTTCAGGGACAATGTTCCCCCGGGGGAATGGTCCCTGCACCCCTAAACGGTCCAGAAACTGTGGCGCCTATACGGCAGAGTGGAAGTCGACCTATTTGCGTCAAAAGACGACGCTCAATGCCCGACGTTCTTCTCGAAGGACGAGGACGCGCTGGCCCATGTTTGGCCCAGCCTCCCTCTATATGCTTTCCCTCTGGTCTCTCTGTTGCCACAGGTGATCAAGAGAATCAGGGAAACGCGCCACTCGGTGCTCCTCATAGCCCCGCATTGGGAGAATCAGAATTGGTTCCCGGAACTAGCACGGCTGTCACACACAGCTCCGTGGCCGATTCCGGTGAGGGCAGATCTCCTCTCTCAGGCTCGCGGCGCGATCTGGCATCCCCATCCAGAGCGCTGGTCTCTGCACGCATGGTTGATCAACGGGTACTCGTTGCCCTGCCAGAAGGAGTGATGAACACGATCTCGCAGTCTAGGGCTCCTTCCACGAGAAGGAGCCCTTCATTGGGCGTGATGTCACGCCGGGCTCACTGGTAGGCTGCAGCAGTTGCCGCAGGGCAGCCAATGAGCACGCGAGATGGCCTGCTCTAGGTCTGCTAGCTGCTGCACTGCGTTGACAATGAATACAAAATTAAGGATAATTTTTTGGCTTCAATATCTCGAGAAGATGAATCTTTCCCGTAGCGTAAGCTAAACTTACGCAATACTCGTTCCCTCTCTAGAGAGAACCGAGGTTACGTTAGTAACCGAGTATCGTTCTTAAAAAAGTTTACCAAATGTTTTGAACAATCAAAATAGTAGCTACATTTCTTTCAGGTGATATATAGGCTACAAAGTATTTTTCATTCAAAAAAATATTTAAACCCACATTCATTTATTTTTTAAAATTCTGATTTTAATAGTATGAAAATGTTTAAAATAATATAATTTATAAATATATTTATATATAAAATATATATTTTCGATATTTCGATTTACAATAAAAAATAAATAATATTCAGCACAGAAAAAACGGGGCAAAAACCGGGCCCGGGTTAGCCAGGGTTGACTCAATGTATGTAGGCTAAATAAAATGCATTATAGCCTAATCACCAAAACTGATTATCTGTACACAAAATCCATTCTCCTTTCTTTTCTCAAGAAGACTTCAATTACACTGTTGTACATGTTATTTGTACATTTCAGTTCCAACAATAATTCCCTTTCTATCGCCATGGAGGCTAATGCTGAAAGTCGAGTCTGTCCAGTCTTATTTCTGGAATACGTTTTAATTCTCTTTAGGGCTGAGAATGTTCGCTCGACAGAAGCAGTGGACACAGGGACAGTCAGTGCCAAACATGCCAATGTGTGTAGCTGCCCCATGCTCTCACACAGATTTTTCTGCTGAAGGAAATGAAGGAGATCAGCTGGACTTTTGCCTTCAAAGTCTGTCATGGCATACATTACAGTCAGTTCTGTTTTTAGCCGGGACAGATCGAACAGTGTTCCGTGATTTTTTCCGGTATGTCTGAAACTGCTGGGGGTCGAGGAGGAAGAGAAACATACATTTTTCGTGGTCTTGAAATCTATTCCATATCTGGCAAAGAATGTTGTCCAGAACAGTGCTGTGGAGTTTGTGGTAGTGTGCACGAAGGTCTCCTTGTGCTGGGCCTCTCCGTGCGCTCCGAGTGCCTGCGATGCGCGCAGTGGCTTCATAGATCTGACCAGAGCCATAGAGAGAGAGAGTTACGACACTCCCATAGACCGCCATAGGAACTTTGGAATGCGGAAGTAACGCGTGTCGTGGAGCGGCCAATAGTTCCAAACACTGATAGTTTCTCCATTGAACCCCATTCATTTTCAGTGCTTCCGAAGTACGCTCGCTGGTAAATTAATGAAATTACTGTATTTTTTTACTTTTACACACATTAGCCGACCTCTCGTGAATCTAGTCTGTAGTTATATTTTATGTAGCCAGTTTTAGTAAATGTTTATTGGAAGATAATAGGTTAATTGCAGCTATAGCTTACGTGACCAACACTTCACTAACGTTAGCTAAAGCCTAGTTCACACTACATGATTTTAAAACGTCGGGCTGAACTGTGCGGTTCACACTAAATGACTTGCTCTCTGTGAAATCAGGAGTGTTCAAGTTGTTGAGCTAGTTCACACCACACGACACAACGTGATTGATCCGCAACAGGAGGTAACGCACTACACGAGTTGAGAACAACTCTGTCACCCAACGATTCTATCTTGTCTACAAACCACGTTTTGTCACGAAAAATCACGCGATAAAACGAACCGGAAATGACGCGAAACAGCACGCGCGCCACTACCCAGCGAAGAAGACGAAGAAGAACAGAACACGCGAACATGCCTTGCTCTGATTGGCTGTAGCTCATGACATCACGTGAGCTTGAGTCGTGCGACAGCTCTGGATATCTAGCATTCTAGATATTTTTCTGGGCTCGGCGACGCGTCTGCGAGCGTCTTTGATGCGTTGTTGGCTCTTTCATACTAACAGATTGGTGAGCGTTAATCGCCCGCTAATCCCCCGCGATTTGCACGCGATAACACCCTGACCTGTCGGCGAGCTCAACGATTTGCAAATCGGGCTTAAATCGGGTGTGGTGGCAATTTTAATGATATTCATTGATCTTTAGTTAAATATAGATGATTCAAAGAATGTCACATGTGTGTCTCTCACTTGTAGTGAGAGAAGATTCTGTTTATGTACCTGGGGAGGCAGAAGAGGGAGACACTCCAGAGAACAGACGAACAAGGACCTCTGACCTAGATGTCAGAAGGCCATTTGGTGCAGGGGAGCTTAGTGGGCCAACTAGTCTATGGAAAACTACTGGGAGGAAGGCTCTGGGGGGAAGAAGGCCTTGAAACTAAGATAAAAGCTAATTCAGTCTGTCTGGGGGTGTGTCACTCTTCTGCACAGGGTAACAACTGTGTATTAGACTGCTCCTATTCTTGCAAGAATAAATACTTCTATTTTATATAATTTGAATCTGAGTGTCTCTTACGCAGTGATGTTTGTTTGAGATGAATTTTTGCCACAACAGTTTTGGTGTCAGAAGTGATATTCCTTGGACGTGCCTCCTGGACCTGAGATCGGACGGTGTTTGGCCACCTGGACTAAGTAAGTTCCAGCTCTACCTCGTAAACTTGAGAGAGAGGGGCCGACCGATATCAGGGCCGGGAGAATCGACCACTGGAATCTAAAGAACCCGCAAGTGGCATGAAACAACGTCTCTGGTAAGGGTCATTTAAATTCGGTTTAATTGGGAGAAGAGTGAAATTGAACCATATTGGCTGAAGGCTGTTTCTGTGGTACGTAATCTGAGATTAATTGAGATCTATATAGATCAAGAAATTTCAAACAGATACGAGGGAAAAATCTGAGATTAATTGAGGTCTGTAACAGAACAAGAAATTTCAAGCAGATAAATAATCTGGGATTAAGTGAGAACTGTAACAGATCAAGAGATTTCAAACAGATAGGTACCCTGAAAATTAGTTGTTCCACGACGGAGCAAATTGTTTTTAGGTACTGAGGCTAATTAGGGGGAACCAGAATTTTTTGGTAAACCATAATTAGGAGGGCACTAATAGTGCAACCCGACCGATTTTGATTAAAAGAAAAGAGTCGGATTTGTTAGGGACGCCTAACAGATTAAAGAAAACGCGCGTTGAAGAGAAATCCACAGGGAACAGAAAACAGCAAGTATGGGAAAATCTCAGAGTAAGCATGCCAAATTTGATACACCGGTTTTCTGTAGAACTAGGAAAGTATGGGGGGAAATGTATGTTTTAGATATTGAAAAAAACTGAGAAAATACCATGATTTCCCCAGGGAGGGAACACTGAGCACAAATAGACTAAGAGTGTGCGAGAATCAGTGGAACAGGGCAGCGGGACAAAAGGTTGTTGTGGCTGCGTTCAACATGTGTGTAAAAAATTGTTGGCTTGAAGATAAAATGTCGAACTGCCAGGAGAAATAATGTTTTTTTTACTTCTTCATCCAGTAAATGGATGCATGACATTAGATGTCTATAGAACTTAAATTTATATGACAAGGATTGAAGTAGCAAGAAGCAATAAGGCTGTCTGTGTGAAATAGAGGGAACTGTAAGTGAGACTTGGTGGAAGAGGGAAGTGAAAAAAAGAAAAAAAAAAGAAAAGGTTGGTGTGTGAGACATGTGTGTGTGGGGATTGTTCAAACAATCATGTACTGGTTAGATAATGAAGGAACTGGCATGTTTGAGAAAAGAAAGGAGAGGATAATGAAGGAACTGGCATGTAGGGAAAAGAAAGGAGAAATATAGTAGAAAACTATATGTGATGAAAATAGACATGGTCTGATAGAATTTATGGAAGTCAAATGTAAAATGTTTAAATGATATGAAAAGTTTTAGAATAAAATAAGGCATTGTATGATTGACAGGGATTAACATGATATGAAGAATGTTTTAAGCAGAATTGGGAACAATTCTAGATTTTGATAAAATAATGATTGAAATGATGATATATCTGCCTTATTTTATTAGGTTATGAAAATAAGGGTATTGAAGCAAGTAGCTATAATGGTTGTCTGTGTAATTTACGGACTGAGTAATATAATCTGTTTTGGAGAAACAGTAGAGATAAGACTGAGACAATAATGTGATGGAAGGAAAAAAGGCTTCAAACCAGTTGTAATGAAAATAATGATGTACAAATTGTTACACTTTATGAAGAGTAACGGAACAGTCCGGGAAAATAAATAAGTAAATAAATAGTGAGACAGAAGAGAGCAAATGCTGTAAACAGCTCTGCTCTGAAGATCTCACTTTGAAGAGATTTGCAGATGATGTTTTGTAAAAGATAAGCTGGGATAACAGCAACAGTACTTGTAATTAGTGTTGTTGATGATAATACCAAATTAGTAAGGTGTAAAGACAGCTATGTCCAAAGATTCTGGAAATCAATAATGTATAATGTTCTGCCAATAATAATGATGAAGATTATGATTTGGCTATTGTGATTAAATCCGCCATTGGTGGACTGTAAAAAGAATACAGAGAACTGCTTATCAGTGGCTCTGTTTACATTCCTGAATGGGACACACACTGCTTCAAGGGCGTGCAGTTAAGTTGAAGCCCTTTGGAAGCTCACAGTGATCAAACTGCAAGGTGTCTGATGCTGTAGTTGAGGCTGACACACGAACCAACCAGATGACAGAGAGTGTCTTGATTGTGGTCAGCAGGACCATTTAACACGTGACACATTTCTGATAATAATGTGGGGTTGAAAATAGATCAGTGTTTAAATGACGACAGTGACAATTTTTGGTCTGAGAAATAAGAGATAAAAAACAAGGTCAAAAGATTGAAGTCTTAAAGTGAATCCTTTTGTGACTCCAACAAATGTGAGTTGCAAAATATGTAAAGGTAATATAGAGAGACAGATCTCAAAGATGATTCATAATAACTGCAAAAGATGCAGAGTAGCCTTGTCAAAGTTAGTGTGAATCCTGATTGGAGACTGATAAACTCCTAGAAGAGAAAACTTTGAAGTCAGAGATTAAGCTATGTAATTCAGATTGAGAAATGTGAAACGTTATTGAGAACTAGAATAATTACCATTATGTAAGAACAAATAAGCAGAAGCAGTAGGCTACTGAATTAACAGTTGCTAAATGTAAAATGTGTTGAAAGGCATCTGATTAAACAAACAGCTTGAAAAGTTGACCATGAAAGAACTAGAAGCTGATGTTTTGCTTTCAAAAGATAAGTTTGTTATGGGCTGTAATGAAACAGTTCGCTTATCTAAAATCTGATGTGTGCTGTGCCTGAAACAGCCAGTGCAACAGAGACTCAATCTGAGTGGAAATTTGTAATGTCTAAATTCCCTGAGGTGGGCAAAAGACAAATATAAATAATATGTTTATTTGAAACCGTATGTAATTTCTGGCAAAGATGCCTTAAGCTGGGATAGAGTTAAAAGATGGTAGATAAAAGTTTGATGTATATGAGAGAGCAGCCCACACAGCAGGAGACTCCTAAGCGGATCCGCGTTCAAGTCGCCAAACCCACGTAACTGTCACATTCGTTTTGGGGCCGCCCAGAGGATCAGCTCCGCCTCCGGGAGGCGCCGTAAATTCTACTGTCAAACAACGGATCCAGTGCGGACCCATGTCGGATCCTAGGACGCGGACGCGCCTTTACTGTAGCTGCTAACGGTTGAACTAACGTTACAGCACACCAGGAGCCGATCATCAGTCGAGCCTTTCTTTGCTGGGACACGGTTGCGCTGAACCCTCTTTTGAGTAAGTAAGTTATTTATATATATAAGTTATATATTGCGACATTGACTGTAAACATTGTTTTTTTTATCATCATGTAAATTTTTGTAATGTCGTTGTTTGAAATTATTGACAACTTAAACATGTTCACTCGTGGATAATGATTTAGCGCTAGCTTCTAGCTAGCTGTGCATTACATAGTTTAACAACAAATCAAAACGCTAAGTGAACATTATTAGCTAACGTTACGTTTATCATGTTGGTTTTAAAACAGTATCGTTAATACAGCGTGTCGGAGCAGCGTCTCCTGCAGCGGGGAGTCACAGGCAGAGGGTCCCTGCAGCGTTCGCTAACGTTAGCTTCTTGTCTTGGGACTGATAGCAGTAAACACTAAATTCATCAAATTCATAAATAAATTTATTTTCCAATAAACTGTAACGTTAGCTGTCATATTTCACGGTAACGCTACCCACGTGAGTGCGGATTTCAACGCTGTTCGTCACTTTGCCTATAGGCAAATATATTATAATATATTATATACACTATAAATAAGATTCAGTGACAAGTAGTAGGCCTACTCGCCCTGTTTAATTTGGTTGCCATGACTTCGCGTGGGACGACGTCCTGTCAGTTGCTCGAGAGGGAGGGATGACAGCTTATTTGACACATAAAAGTCAAGTCTTGTTCCGTATTGAACTGATACGGAACGCACTTTGTTCCGTATTTTTGAGAATCAATTCAGTGCAAATCCATGACAGACACATAGCTTCTAAAATATAAATGTCAGACAGACTATGAATGAACGAAGACCTGCTATAATGGAAAATTCGGGGACTTGGCGCCCCCTTGGCGGGCTCTGACGTGTAATGACGTAGAGTTGGCTCATTGGTCGCACGCAGCTCGCACGTCAGAGGCGCCCGCGCCATTGGATGTGCAGTTGCCCCAGCACAGCCAATAGCCGCCTTTCCACTGCACACGACATTCGCATACGATTGTCGCATTTCGCCTCCTAGTGTCACAGTCGAATGGAACTTTGAAATTAGTCGTGAAGCAACCGTTAAGTTACCCTCGGATATTCACAATGGTTAAATTAATGATTTTAATGAATGTGCTGTAATGCATGCATGAATATCCACACAAAACAAATTACCCTCAATACATCTAAAATAAAAACATTGTAGATTTTATAGAGCTAATGTCACGGTATACAAACCACTGGTTCCTTCTTGTCTCGTGTTTATGTTGTTGTATGAAAGCACGTGTGTAGTGGGTGTGACTGAGTGACGTTCCTTGATCCGCTCCAGCTGTTCATCATCTCATCACCAGCTGCAGCCGATCTCATTCCTCTATATATACTCACCATTTTCTCATTCCCTTTGTCAGATCGTTGGTTGATGTCTCGTGTGTGTTCCTGTCCCGTTCTCCTGCCGTTTGCCTCGTCGTGTTGTTGTGGATTCGTTGTCTCGGTGTTGGATTGTTGTTTCGTGTCTTCACTGCACGGATTCCTCACCTCACGGATCGCACGTCACGGATTCTTCTCTGCACGGATTTCTCTTCACGGATTCTTCTCTGCACGGACTTCACATCACGGATTCTTCACTGGCCATCAAAGTCCCTGCGTCATCCGTCCACGCCCGTGTCATCATTCTGTGTTTGTGTTTACTGACCAATAAATCTTTGAGTACCTGCTTTTGCTTCCAGCCTCGTTTATAGATCATGACAGAACGATCTGACCCAGCTATGGAAGCAGCAGGAGGAGCACCCACCACGCTGGAGGATTTCGTCCACCTCAGCGTGAGAAGAATGGATGCCCAGGAGAGGATCCAGAGTGACACGGGTCGTGCGATACAAGCCTTGGTGACGCAGGTGTCCGAGCTCACCCGACAATTTCAACAGCTTCAGATGCCCGCTGCGCCCCCCACACCCGCTGTTCCTCCCACACCACCGGCGAATCCTGCATCAGCGGAGCCACGCCTACCGGCTCCTGAACCCTATGCGGGTGAGTCAGCTTACTGCCGTGCATTTTTAACGAGATGTTCCATGCACTTCGCGTTACAGCCCAGGACATTCCAGAACGAACAAACCAAGGTGGCATTCGTGATAACTTTGCTGACGGGAAAGGCGGCGCTATGGGGAACAGCGGTGTGGGAGAATCAAGATCCTTGCTGTGCCTCGTTCCAGGCACTCTCAGCAGAGATGAGGCGGGTCTTCGACAGAGCCGTCGCTGGGAGAGAGGCCGCTAGGGTGTTGGCCGACCTCCGCCAGGGGGAGAGGCCGGTTTCGGACTATTCCATCGAGTTCCGCACCCTGGCGGCCGAATGCCATTGGAACGAGGAGGCGCAGTGGGATATGTTCCTGCATGGGTTGGCTGACCGCGTCCAGAGGGAGATCTACGCCCTGGACCTCCCCACGTCGCTGAACGGGTTGATCGAGCTGGCTCTTAGAGTGGACGCTAGACTGTGTAGAGCCGGAGGAAGAACTTCATCTTTCCGTCCACCGGGAGAGACTCCACGGTCCAGTGGCAGGGACGCGGTCGGCCCAGTCTTCGATCACGAACCCATGCAGGTGGGTCGAGCTCGGCTTTCCCGGGAGGAGAGGGAGAGGCGGAGGTCCCAGGGCCTTTGCCTATACTGCGGTGGCGCGGGACACTATGCCTACAGCTGCCCGGTAAAAGGCCAAGCCCGATAGTAAGTATGAGGCTACTATCGGGTGGGATCTCCGCCGAGAAGACCTCATCCACATCTACCCTCCTTCCGGTAAGACTGAGATGGTCAGTTCACCAACAGGACTGTCGGGCACTTCTGGACTCTGGGGCGGAAGGTAATTTTATGGATAGCACCTTTGCACACAGATGTCAGATTCCCCTCAAACCACTCACACAGAGGATTGCAGTACATGCCTTAAATGGTCAGGAACTTCCCACTATTTCTTTCATCACTGAGGACATCACTCTCATTACTTCAGGCAATCACTCAGAGACAATTTTTTTTTACATATTGGATTCACCCCTGGCACCCATCGTTCTCGGACATCCTTGGCTCATCCGTCACAACCCCAGAGTGGACTGGCATCAGAAAGCCGTGTTGGAATGGAGCAAGGAATGTCATAAGTCTTGTCTCGTGTCTGCTTGTCCGTCTGTGCCTGTTTTTGTGTTTCAGGAGGAGGCAGGGGATTTGTCTAACGTGCCCGAGGAGTACCACGATCTGAAGGAAGTGTTCAGTAAGTCTCGGGCTGCTTCTCTTCCTCCGCATCGTCCCTATGACTGTGCTATAGATTTACTGCCAGGTAAGTCTCCGCCTAAGGGCAAACTATATTCGCTTTCTGTCCCGGAGAGGGAGGCTATGGAGAAATATATTTCTGATTCTCTGGCAACCAAGTTCATCCGCCCTTCCTCTTCTCCAGCGGGGGCGGGGTTCTTTTTTGTGGGGAAGAAGGATGGGTCTCTGCGACCTTGTATTGATTACCGGGGGTTGAATAACATCACGGTAAAGAATACTTATCCTTTGCCGTTGATGTCTTCAGCCTTCGAGAGGTTGCAGGGAGCATCCATCTTCACGAAATTGGACTTGCGTAACGCTTATCATTTGGTTCGCATTAGGGAGGGGGATGAATGGAAGACTGCTTTTAATACCCCCAGGGGGCACTTTGAATACTTGGTCATGCCTTTCGGGCTGTCCAACTCCCCAGCAGTCTTCCAGGCACTCATCAATGACGTGTTGCGAGACATGATCGATCAGTTCATATATGTCTACCTGGATGACATATTGATATTTTCCTCGTCTCTCCAGGAACATGTGCAACACGTCCGACGAGTGCTTCAGAGGTTGTTGGAGAATGGGCTTTTTGTCAAGGCGGAGAAATGCGATTTTCATGCACAGTCTGTTCCTTTCCTAGGGTACATCGTTTCGTCTGAAGGAATGCGGGTGGACCCTGAGAAGGTTAAGGCTGTGGTAGAGTGGCCAAGCCCAGATTCCCGTAAGGCCCTACAGAGGTTTCTGGGGTTCGCCAATTTCTATCGGCGGTTTATTCGCAATTTCAGCCAACTAGCCGCGCCTCTGACTGCCTTGACCTCCCCCAGAACTCCGTTCAGGTGGTCAGATACAGCCGAGGCTGTATTTGCCAAACTCAAGAGCCGCTTTGTTTCAGCTCCCATCCTCGTTGCCCCTGATTCTTCACGGCAGTTCGTGGTGGAGGTCGATGCGTCAGAGGTGGGGGTAGGAGCAGTTCTGTCCCAACGCTCTTCTGCAGACGACAAGATGCATCCCTGCGCGTTTTTTTCTCATCGTTTGTCCCCAGCGGAACGCAATTACGACATTGGTAATAGGGAGCTGTTGGCAGTCAAGCTTGCGTTGGAGGAATGGCGTCATTGGTTGGAGGGTGCGGGGGTACCTTTTATCGTCTGGACCGATCACAAGAATCTAGAGTACATCAGAACCGCCAAAAGACTGAACTCCAGGCAGGCTCGGTGGGCACTTTTTTTCGGTCGTTTTGATTTTTCCCTCTCGTACCGCCCGGGTTCTAAGAACATCAAACCCGACTCTTTATCTCGCATTTTTGATCGTTCCGAACGCCCGTCTACTCCCGAGTGCATTTTACCGGAGACCCTATTTGTTTCCACACTCGTATGGGAGGTCGAATCGAAGGTCAAGACGGCCTTAGAAGGGGTAATGCCTCCGCCCGGTTGCCCACCGAATCGTTTATTTGTGCCGGAGGGATTACGGTCCGACGTTATCCAATGGGGTCATGGTTCCAACGTGGCTTGTCATCCAGGTGTTAATCGTACTAAGTTTTTAGTAAAGCAACGATTTTGGTGGCCTCTCATGGCTCGTGACATTCACAGTTTTGTTTTGGCTTGCTCGGTTTGTGCCACTGGTAAGACTTCCAATCGACCTCCAGATGGGCTCCTTCAACCGCTGCCTGTCCCTTCGAGACCCTGGTCCCATATCGCTCTAGATTTTATCACCGCCCTCCCGCCCTCCCAGGGTAACACAGTCGTTTTGACCGTGGTGGACCGGTTCTCGAAGGCGGCTCACTTTATTCCCTTACCCAAATTACCCTCAGCTAAGGAGACAGCGTTGACTGTCATTGACCACGTCTTTCGCTTACATGGCCTCCCGATGGACGTGGTCTCCGACAGGGGACCCCAATTTGTGTCCAAATTTTGGAGAGAATTTTGTAAGTTACTGGGGGCGACGGTTAGTCTGTCCTCAGGGTTTCATCCCCAGAGCAATGGCCAAACCGAGAGAGCCAACCATGATCTGGAGAGAGCGTTGCGATGTATGGTGTCCAAGAATCCTTCCTCCTGGAGCCAACAGCTGTCTATGGTGGAGTACGCCCACAATACATTACCAGTGTCGGCCACGGGCCTATCTCCGTTTGAGTGTAGCTTAGGTTACCAGCCACCTATTTTTCCCAGTCTGGAATCCGAGGTCGCGGTCCCCTCCGCCCACGCCTTAATCCAGAGGTGTCACCGCACTTGGACTAGAGCCCGTGAGACTTTACTCCAAGTGGGGGCGCGCACCAAGGCTAAGGCCGATCGCCACCGGTCAAAGCCTCCCGTATACGTCGTTGGTCAAAAAGTGTGGCTTTCTACCAGGAACATTCCACTCCGATCCGTCTCCAATAAACTTGCTCCCAAATTCATTGGCCCGTTCACTGTCACCAAGATCATTAGTCCGGTGGCAGTCCGCCTTAGTTTACCTCCAGCGTACAGGAGGGTACATCCCGTGTTTCATGTTTCCAAAATTAAACCCGTATTTCATGCTCACATTAATCCGCCAGTCCCGGTTCCCCCACCGCCGCGTCTCGTAGATGGGGATACCACCTATTCGGTAAATCGCATTCTGGATTCTAGGCGGAGGGGGCGTGGGTTTCAGTACTTGGTGGACTGGGAAGGTTACGGTCCAGAGGAGAGAAGTTGGGTACCTGCCAGAGACATCCTGGATCACTCTCTGATCGATGATTTCAATCGACAGGTAAAGGAGGCTGGGAACGCCAGGAGGCGTTCCTAGGAGAGAGGGTACTGTCACGGTATACAAACCACTGGTTCCTTCTTGTCTCGTGTTTATGTTGTTGTATGAAAGCACGTGTGTAGTGGGTGTGACTGAGTGACGTTCCTTGATCCGCTCCAGCTGTTCATCATCTCATCACCAGCTGCAGCCGATCTCATTCCTCTATATATACTCACCATTTTCTCATTCCCTTTGTCAGATCGTTGGTTGATGTCTCGTGTGTGTTCCTGTCCCGTTCTCCTGCCGTTTGCCTCGTCGTGTTGTTGTGGATTCGTTGTCTCGGTGTTGGATTGTTGTTTCGTGTCTTCACTGCACGGATTCCTCACCTCACGGATCGCACGTCACGGATTCTTCTCTGCACGGATTTCTCTTCACGGATTCTTCTCTGCACGGACTTCACATCACGGATTCTTCACTGGCCATCAAAGTCCCTGCGTCATCCGTCCACGCCCGTGTCATCATTCTGTGTTTGTGTTTACTGACCAATAAATCTTTGAGTACCTGCTTTTGCTTCCAGCCTCGTTTATAGATCATGACAGCTAATCGATATAATTATTGATTTAATAATTATTATTTTTTTTAAATCTGCCATAATTATTAATAACCGTCATTTGACAGAAATAGCGTTTACAGAATAAAAATGATGCACTTGTTTATACAAAAACAGGTAATTAGTCAAATGTACTGTCAGTTATTAAAATGGCATATTACATGTGCATCAGATACCTGTGTGTGTTTACAGGGGATTCACGAGAGATACCTGTCCTAACTGTATTACATGTGCATCAGACACCTGTGTGTGTTTACAGGGGATTCACGAGAGATACCTGTCCTAACTGTATTACATGTGCATCAGACACCTGTGTGTGTTTACAGGGGATTCACGAGAGAGACGGACATTTTGCAGGCCATGCAGCAGTGAAGAAATGGACCAAAACAGTTGATCTCTTCCTCTATGATCTAGTTCTTGTTCCTTTGCACCTTGACTTGGCTGTAAGTAATTTATGAATAGTAATGCCTTTGTAACAGATTGTTTCCATATTTATACTGTATGATTAAAAGTGTAAAAAAATTATATTTACCTTTACACTATTTTTTTTAACCTTTGACCTCCATTGCTTATCACCAGGTAATTTATTTCCAGTGCTATGATTCCATGGTCAGAGACATGATGAGATCTGCCAGATATTGTTGTGAGTTATGTCCAATTACAACTTTGGTTTTAACCTCAAACGGCTTTGAAGGCATGTATGTATGTCTCGTGTGATTATTTAACAGGAAATACCTCATGGAGGAGAACAAAATCAAAAAAGCCTGCTGCTTTGAGGCTTCCAGATGGACCATCGGCCGAATAAGAACCAACGTATGCATGCCCTCATATAATAAGTTATACAAATATTCTTTAAACTGTGCCCATTTGTTTACCGTTATACTTACTTGGAATTTTGTTTCTAGGCAATTCCCAAACAGCCAAATGAAAATGACTGTGGTGCTTTTATCTGCAAATATGCAGACTTCCTTTCTCAAGGAAAGCCACTTACTTTCAGACCGGTACATGACCAAGCTACAATATTTATATTTCTCAGAAACCTGATTCTTAACACTTGTTTGACTTTATGGTAACACTTTAGAATACTGTTTCTTACTTACTGCATAACTAATAAGGAATTAGGTGATTCTTTATTAACACTTAAGTCACTACTGTTAACTACTAAGGAAGATGTGTTAACTAATCAGTATGTAATATAATTTTATGATTGTGTTAATATCTGTCTGTTTGATTACAGGTGCTGTGAGAAAAAACTCGGTGACGCGGTCAGCCACAGATGCGGAGATGCACAGGTCACCAAGCATGCTATCAGGTGGTTCAACCTGGCTACAGATCGGGCAACAAGGAGACGTGTCCCGCCTCCATCCACACAAACTGAGTAATAGGAGTAATAGGAGAAATGATTAAACATTAAACCATATTTTTATTGAACTTCTTGTTGTTCACCAGTTATTCATTTTCTGATATTTTAGCTGTACATAGTGCAGCATTTCATTGAAGTTGTAGCCTAATAGATAAAATATGTTATGTTTACACCGACCTAGGCCTATAAAGCACTAAATTAGGTTTTGACCACAAAATGAATGTAGATTAGCCTGGCCCACATAGGCTACTTAACAAACCAGAATAGGCTATAACCTATAACTTTCCATAAATGTAAATGTCAGTTTTATATTTCCATTGAGTAGTGATTACTTTTGTACAGTAAATTGATGTCTTGTATCGAAACTTTTATGTTAGGCCTATTTACAATATTGTTAGGTTAAAAATACAAGGCGATGCAGATTTAAGCTTAGGTCTATATTGCTGTAGTTACTAGCCTAGGCTAGCCCTATAGTTTTTGGTTTTATCCTATAGTTTAGTTTATCCTATTTTATCCTACAGCAAGAACAGAAGGGATTTTAAAAATGAGATAAACGGGTCCAAAACGGACCCGGGCCAGATGAGCCAGAATTGTATGAGTCCGTTGCGGGTCCGCGGCGGATGTATGTATCAATTTGCGGGTCCCAAACGGACCCGCCGCAGAGGTAAGGTTTTAATGGCGGATGCGGAGCGGATGCAGCGCGGAGCCACGGCGGGTCCGCGATCCGCCTTCGTTGCGGATCCGTCACTGCGAGCAAGTGGACGCCGATACGGGTCCGTTTCGCGGGTCCGTTCCGGAAGCCGCGATACCTCCGCGGTAGATCCGCCGCGGAGTCCTTTTGCTGTGTGGGAGTGTACCATCCAATAGAGTCTCAGAGTCTCTCTCATTCAATGAGTCAGCTAAAAGCTGGTATCTGTGATAATAAGTAAAGCACAGTGTTTCAGTTGAAGATCATAGACACAGAGATGTTTTAAAAATAAAACTGAATGACTTTAAAGAAGTATTTAAAATAATAATACAGATAGAGATGACATTTTGATTAGCTTATTTTAGGACCAGTAACTTCTTTGTCTCATTTAGTCTCCACCATTCAGGACCGATGGCTCCGGCTACAGATGAAGTACACTGAATGTACGGTTGTGATCTAAATTCACTGAGTATAATCCAAGCAGCTAGGTTTCTGCTTTTAAGATGGTTAATGGATTTAAGTGATTAAATACTGTTGTTATTGACCTGTCTCCCTGTGTGGACACTATTAGGCAATCGGAATGGCTCTGGTGACTCTTGAACGTGCCTTTCCTAAGCTCCAGAAAACAGCTGAGTTCTGTTGAAGAGAACTGATTGTGTGATGGGAAAGAGCGGTCACCAGTGTGTACAGTGGCTACTCAATGACGGGATGATCTTCCTGGCCAGGGGACAGCCTAACGCAGGGGGTCACGAACATTGGGCACCTCCGGATGGAGGTGTTATATGTGAGAAAGGTATGAGAGTTGAGCGCTGATTACTGGAGGCCACCGGGGTCAGCAGAGCATTGAGAGGTGAGATGCGCTGTGAGGAACAGTTACGGCAGTCTAACCCAGAAAATGTGAGTTCCTCCATACCACTCGCCAGAAGAAACCGCATTCATTGTATGGCTTGTTTTTTTATTGTGACAAGCGTCTGCAAATATGCCAGGGGAAAACACCCTGATGGAGATTATAGATAAAGGGCTAACAGGAGTGGGCGAGCAGGGTTCAGCTGAAGCCATTGAGTGATTCCCATTAGTTGTTGTGGAGACAGTAGCAAAACTTTTTATGTGTTGATTTTGAACTAATATGTCTATAACATAGTTTTAACTCTTGAAGGTCGTTAGACATGGTGGTGGCTAAAGATGAAGACAGCTTTTGATTTAAGGAAAGTCTGGATGACAAAGGTGAATGGTCAAAGGTTATTGTAATGAATACAAATTTTGTCTAAGTTACAGCCTTAGGAGGCTGGTGGAAAAATTATTTGTTTATAGTGAGAGAGACTGCTTGAGCGGAGGAAGGGATGGTAACTGTGTCTGTCTTTCTGTCATCGGCCTGCTAGAGCAAGCTGAAGCAAAATAATGATAATGAAACAAAACAACCCAGCTGACCTCGTTAAATTCTAATGAATAATGAACAGGCATGCTTTGAAACTGGTTAAGAGACCATGTAAAATTAGGTAGAAGCTACAGGAAAATGGAAAGGTTAAAATCTTATTTAAAATTTAAATCTTTTAGCAATAATATAAAGAAAAGTGAACATTGAGAATGAGCAGTTAACATATGTGTGTCTAGTATGAGTGTGTGTGATAGCACTTTATGTCTTGTATGTATTAGTTTGGGGCACTAATATTCCGCCTGAATGGTGTGTATATTGCGTCATTAACCTCTGGAATGAGTTTATCATTACAGATGGGTTAAGGCAAATGACAGCTTTTAAAGAAGCTGATAATTGTGATGAAAAGACAATACAGAACATGGGACAAGCTTTAAGTTGATTGGCCATCAAGCTCTGTCTGGTAGTAATACTTTTGTCATACATAATGTAGATTTGAAGATCAGTTTAAGTAAATTGGAATTGTGTAGTTGTAGATCACCATCTGGCATGGGCTGAGATAAATGAAAATGTTGTAGATTTGAGGGAAACAACAAAGTGACATATTGGCTAAGTCAACATGATTGACTCAAGAGAGCCCCTCACATTTATGATTATTGTGAACAAAGGGGGAGAAATGATTGACTGACATTGACCAAGTCTGTACAGCACGACCTGACCTGATAGGGAAAATTGATGACTTTGGAAATGTTTGTAGATGACTGACTTGAAGAGACCGAACAACAGGCCTGAAAAGCAGAATACGCTGTGAGACTGAGGGCCGTTGCCTTTCAAATACTTCGATAAGAAGATGAGATTGTGGCTTTAAGTGAAGAATGTAATATTTTTGTTTCAGAGGCAGAGAAAGATGTCTGGAGGGAATTTGTCTGAAGGACAACGTTTGGGTTAGTGTTGATGGCAAACTTTATAAAAAAACACTATGTTAAATGTTATGTTAAATTGATGCTCGAGTTGTGTCGTGCATCAAGAGGGAGATGGTATAACAATTGCCAAATATGGTTTATTAAGGGGTTCACAGTTGCTGAATAAATGTTGGGAGAACACTAGGGGTAATTTGATAAAAGCCCTGAAAGAAGCCATTTTTTCTGCCTAACAAAATTGATGTCTGTGAGTGTGCACACACCAATAACAAAGATTGTTTCAACAGGAAACGCCAGGGCATCGAAGGACACGGGAGAACAGTAGACAAAAGAAACTACGTACTTTACTATCTGACAATAACCTCGAAATTTGTTTCTCTTTACAGAGAGCATGCAGGATTGGGAGACAGGGCAAAATGTGCCCAATAAAATGATGGTTATGGATGAATTTGGCTAACTGTCCTGGCCTGGGTTATTGGTGTGGCAGAAAGGTGCTACAACTGCGCAGCGCATAACTTAAAATTGTCCTTTTACAGAATGTCAGGATGGATTGGATCAAACAGAACTAATTCTGTTCCAAATGTATAAATATTGTGTTGTGGACATGAGCAAAGTGGGTTGAGTGTTTTTCAGGGTAAAAGGACCCCGAGTGCTATTAAGTGAGCAAGAAATTATCCGGAGATAATGTTTCAGGTTGTTGATTCCACAGGTCACACGAAAGGGGACGAGCGGCTGTCAAGCGGTCACTAACAAAATACTTAAGGTCTCCATTCACAGGTGACAGTTCACTCCAGTGGGGGTGCGGTCGTGATATAAGGGAAAACCTTATAAGGATCAGAAAATGGTTGGAGAGTGTGACACCTGGGTCCAAGCCTCTCACCTACACCAACAGGCCACAACCATCCCATAGTCCATGGGGCGAACGAGATGATCAACACGCCTGGAGGAGGATGTGAACCAACTAATGGTTTAAGAATGTGGTTTTGTGATTATTTTGAGGATTTTATTTGATTAAATCAAAATAGGGCTTAGTATTGATATACAGTAGATCAAAAGATTTGATTGGTTACTTATTCATTAGGAAATATTTAAGGAAAATGTTTTTGGGAAGAGAAGATCTATTAATTAATGTAAATTATAGGGATAATTGTTGAAGCTTATTAAGTAGAACCACAGCATGTTTGAATTAAAAGTTAAAGGTAAAAGAACACGGAACGTCCGTGGGGCGAACGAGATGATCAACACAACTGATGGTTTAAGTTTAACAGAAGAATCTGTTTTTGTGATGATTTTGTTTGATTGAATCAAACTAGGTATTGATTTGATTGTAAATGTAGAAAATATATTGATTGTGTCCGTAATGGAAATATTAGATTTAATATTGAACAACTAATTGGTTAGAAGAATGGATAAAATTATAAGACTTCTCTGGTTAGATTTTGTTAAATATGGCATTAAATAGAGCTTACTAAATTGAATTAGAAGTGAACAAAATATGGTTAGGAAAACCGAGGTGAAATATGGAGATGGGCGTAGATTAATGGAAAAGGCTTAATGATAGGAGTTAGGATTGTTATTCTAATAATTTTGTTATTCATGGGGGAATACGATTACAGTGACAGGTGAAACATGCTGTCTGTTCAATTGGTGAAAATGACAGTCTATCCCAAGGATGAACAAAATTATGTGACGATACAGGTAGCGGGAGCTACAGTGAGATATGTGTTAAATGTATGTTCTGTTTGTTTTTCTTCTATTTGTTTAATTTTCTGAGAAAGATTAAGGGCAAAAGATTTAAAGAAGGTTACAAGCTGCGGTCATCCGTGTTACGAGATGGCGTACAAAGATAGGGTTTGGAACTGAGTGATTTTTATTATACTTTTATCTGTTTGTTTCCTTACTATGTTATAACTACCTTTTTTTTCCTTACTGGTGTGACTGAGGGTCTGCATTGCAGGACCGCAGGGACAGTGATTCCTCGGTTAGCCCGGCACCGTAAAAATGTTTACTTGCTTGCTAAAATATTACGGGGCCTTTCCCCCACAAAAACAGCCTTATGCTTCTTCATTCTAAACTTTTCTTCACAGGTTCAAGGAGAGTGATCATTTATGGAAAAATCAGAGATGAAGAGTATAAGTGTGATGATATGACTTAAAATTTGTCTTATTGTTTATTATTGTGATTATGGGTAATCAGAATGATAAAAAGTGAGGAGTTGTGGTGGCAATTTTAATGATATTCATTGATCTTTAGTTAAATATAGATGATTCAAAGAATGTCACATGTGTGTCTCTCACTTGTAGTGAGAGAAGATTCTGTTTATGTACCTGGGGAGGCAGAAGAGGGAGACACTCCAGAGAACAGACGAACAAGGACCTCTGACCTAGATGTCAGAAGGCCATTTGGTGCAGGGGAGCTTAGTGGGCCAACTAGTCTATGGAAAACTACTGGGAGGAAGGCTCTGGGGGGAAGAAGGCCTTGAAACTAAGATAAAAGCTAGTTCAGTCTGTCTGGGGGTGTGTCACTCTTCTGCACAGGGTAACAACTGTGTATTAGACTGCTCCTATTCTTGCAAGAATAAATACTTCTATTTTATATAATTTGAATCTGAGTGTCTCTTACGCAGTGATGTTTGTTTGAGATGAATTTTTGCCACAACACGGGCTTAAAATCATGTAGTGTGAACTAGGCTTAACTTACGGTAACTGATGTATATAATGTATAATATTTTTAATAATATTTTATATGTATGTATATATATATAGCCTATATATAACATTATCTATACATACACACATACACACACACACACACACACACACACACACACAATTCATTTATTTAAATGGGTTAGGGTTATGCATATATGTGCTTATGTGTATTTAGGAACATAGTTAATTCACTCATTAACTATCTCTCCAGTTTAATTTTTTAAAGAATATTTTTCGGTTGAATATTTACCGAACATTGCTGTATATAGTCGTTGCTTTCTACGTTATGGGAGCAGTCTATTTCCCTCCTAAATCATTCATTTGTACATGCACAGCGTAATTATTTATATTTTATGTTGGTTGGAATTCTGAACGGACCGCAGACCTCTTTGCGTGATCATGAAGCGGAATTTATAAGCAAGATCACGGGAATCAGTAGCCTAATACAGCCCAGTTGTGCTAAAATAAATATCATGAGACGTCCATCATCAGATGAATGACATGGAAAAGTTAAGTTAGAGCCGCTAAAGCCAGTGCTACCCATGAGAACATGAACACTAGCGTTTCCCTCCAAAAATATAGCCTATAAACTTATCTAAGTTGTCACCCTGCCTCTCCAAATGCAAAACTGACATTAACAAAATGCAATAACAGCTGAAAAAGTACTTGGGTGTGTGTTTTATTTTATATTTACCGTTTAATAATGTAATCGCTGCTGTCTGTCCATAGAAGAACATGACAGCCCGCGTATGTTTTGGAACTATTGGGGCTTACATGAACCACGTGACAGCCGTCGCGGCGACATCAAAGCGTGTCGCAACTCTTTCTCTCTATGGCTCTGGATCTGACCAAATTGGTCTCTCTCTCGCTCAATGGTGTCACAAAACTCATTTACCCTTGTCAGACAGAATTTTACATCCAATGTTTTGCTCTGTAGTATTGCAAAAAGCACGTCTGAATACTCAAAAATCCCATTAAATGTGTGAAGCAAAAAACAAAACTCGAAATCATCCAGAAGTGCATTAAATGCATCAGCACATCGCACAGAGTCCTCGTCATACTCATCATGATGTTCCAGTTTGTGGTGAAACAGCTCCTTTAGGGCAACTCTCTTCTCAAAAACTGTACTGACCAATCTTGATGTGTATTGCCACCGTGTTGGTGCCACACGAGGAAGACGCCGCTGGCAAATTTCATCCAGTAGTTGCATGCGCTTAGGAGATCTGTAGAAAAATGCAGCTAGGCCATTTAGGTGGGCAAAAAATATCTTGTATTCCTTAAGCTTTGAGGCCCCTTGAGTCAGTACTAAATTCAGTCGATGTGCATAGCAGTGTATGAATAAGGCCATAGGTGCCCTCTCCTTGACTTTAGCCTGCACCCCATTTAGTCCAGATGACATGACCGGTGCGCCATCAAAACACTGTGCCACAACTTTATCTAGGCATTCGCATTCTTCCAAGAAACTGACAATTAGAGCAGCAATGTCATTGGCTCGCTTGCCACTAGTGACATCTTCAAATCTGACAAAGCGCTCCTCGACACCCGTGTCCGTCACATAACGCAGGACCAGTGCGAGCTGCGCTGCATTACTCACGTCAGATGTCTCGTCCACCATGACAGCGACAAAGGGTGCTTTTTTTATTCTCCCTTTCAATTTCTTCTCCCATCACTTCAGCAATGGCATTAATCAGGTCGTTTTGTATTTTGCCTGACGTCCCACAAAACACTTTGTTCGTGGACAGGTGGTAATGCAAGTCTGTGTTGTTTTCAGCGAGAAAAGAAAGAAGCTCTATATAGTTTCCTCTATTTGTGGATCCAGTACTTTCATCGTGTCCCCGAAACGAAAGTTCTTGTTTACCCAAAAATATCACACAATCTATCAGTCTTTTCAATATTTCCCTGTTTTTCTTCACCTTTTCGTTGTGGAGCTCCGTTTCCCTGCGCATCTGTTCATTGAGCTGTAGATCCACTCGTGTTTCCCCAAAAGTTTTTAAAAGCACCGTTGCTTGTAAGTGTCCGGCCATGATCTGGTGTCTCGCTGCTGCTTTGGTTAGACAACTCAAGTTTGCAAACCCAGTGTGGCTCCAAACACCAAGTCGATCCACTGCAAATAACATACATTCCCAGCAATACAATTTGCAGTGTTCCTCGGAGGCTGTGAGCCAAGGGTAACGCTCGTAGTTATTGCAATGAAAGTGGCGGGTAAACCCTTTCCCTGGCTGGGACAGGCTTGCTAGCTTCGGGGTTGGCCGACCTTTCCTTATGATGTCCCGCTTTTCTTGAAAATGGCTTTGCAAGTAAATCTGCGACCAAGTTAATGTCTTCTCCTCTGTCAGCCATTGTGGTTTGTAAAATAAAAAAACGGTATTTAATCGCTACATTAATATTATTTTTATATTGTACAGATGCCGTTTGCGGTTTGCTCTGACTAGTAGTAATAGTACGGGTTCTGACCATCCAATCAAAGGACGTGAAAAGGCCGACGTTATTCTAAGCCTGCTAGATGGCCCCAGTGTCGCCATCTCGAAATCTGATTGGTTGATTAAATCTGCTTGAGTGTCTGATTGGTTAAAGAGCACTGTTACATTGCCATTCATTTTTAAGCTACAGGAGCTCGCACTGTTGATTCTGAAGGCCTTAAGGCAGATTTCTTTGATCGTGGCAACACATGATGGCTGAAATATGATTGAATAAAAGCTTAACATAAAATACACGCATGCACGACCAAGCAGCGCGACCAAGAAAAAAGCTATGAAATTAAGAGAACAGACTATTGGGAATAATTTAATACACATTCACGGAAAGAATATATTACAATGCAAGCCAGTGATTCTGATAGTCTTTAGGCCAGCAGAGAAGGCCTTGCTGGCCCTGACGGCCCACCACTGGTTTCCTCTGATTCCTCTGGTTACCTGTGGAAACCTCTGACTGGTTTCCACAGGTCTGTTTGTCTGAGATGTTTGCTCCCGCTTAGATGAACTGGGTTGAGATGAATTGGGGTGCAAAACAATTTACCCCCACTCTCGTGCAATATATCAGGATATTGCTTAGCCCGGTCCTCGGCGCTTATCTGAGAGGGCAGGTGAGACACATTTTCTTTCGCCATGCTTCTGACAGACCGCTCACAGACATCAGGCGTGCGCAACATCCACATAAAAATGCATTGAAACTTTAATTAAACTAGAGATATTTAAATTGGGTGATTATAATTTAATGTTTTGTGAGGTCTTTTTTATTTCTGTGATTATTTTGTAGTTAAATTAGGAATTATGCAGGATCGCAAAAAAAATGCGACATGTTGTTGATTTTGCGTTGTATTCAGCGATCGCGGAATCGCGAAAAACTGGAGGGACTGTCTAATAAGCCCAAACCTTCAGGATGTAACGTCTGGGTGGTAGTTGAAGGCACAAGACGAAGATGAGGGTAAATACATTCTTTACGGAAACAAACTCAGGCAGGACAGACACAACCACAACTAACATTAACGAGAACCGACAAGGGACAGAACAGAACAGCTAGTTTAAATACAGGATGAAATGAGGGAACTAAGACACAGGTGGAGGAAGATAAACTAATCAGGGGCTAATGGTGCATTCAAGTCCTCTTGGGAAGTTCGTATTTACGAGTTGGGAAGTCGTGTAGCAGGTGCGTTCAAGGCACTTAAGTGTAAGATGAGTAAGATGTACTTTCTCTTAATTAATTACACAAAAATACAGCAAGGTTCTTAAACTCTATAGAAAATGAAGAACAAAAATGTGCATAAGGTGTGCTTTGCTTTTTTATGTTTTTAGTTAATTCATGAAGCCACTGCAAACTTTATCGTTACACATTGTTATTTTATAATGCCATCATATTCTGTGCAGGCAATTAGCTTACTGCGCTGCTAAAAGAAAAGCCTGACAATATGACAGCTAAATACCTTGAAGTATTGTGGTATTCCGCCATGTTTCTCACTGACACGCCCCCAACTCGTAAAGATCGGGGCTTAAAGAAAATCCCGAGCTCCCCACTCGTATTTACGACATTGTGGTGGTGTTCATGTGCGTTCAACTCGTAAATACGATCTATACGAGATGGCTTGAACGCACCATAACAAGAACAGGTGCAGACAAGACAGAGCTTATACACTATAGAAAATATTAGATTTGTTAAAAAAAAAAAAAAAACTATTGCATGTTTCGTATAGCATACTTTTAAAAATGGAAACAATATACAACCTGCACTCCGGAAAAGTTGGGACGTTTTTTAAATAAAATGAAAACTAAAAGACTTTCAAATCACATGAGCCAATATTTTTATTCACAAGATAACATAACAAATGTTTAAACTGAGAAGTGTAAAAATTGTATGCACAAAATGAGCTCATTTCAAATTTGATTCCTGCTACAAAATAGTTGGGACGGAGGCATGTTTGCCATTGTGTAGCATCTCCTCTTCTTTTCAAAACAATTTGAAGACGTCTAGGCATCGAGGTTATGAGTTGCTGGAGTTTTGGTGTTGGAATTTGGTCCCATTCTTGCCTTATAGGTTTCCAGCTGCTGAAGAGTTTGTGGTCATCTTTGATGTATTTTTCATTTAATGATTCGCCAAATGTTCCCTATAGGTGAAAGATCTGGACTGCAGGCAGGCCAATTCAGCACCCGGACTCGTCTGACGAAGCCATGATGTTGTAATAGCTGCAGTATGTGGTTTTGCATTGTCCTGCTGAAATACACAAGGTCTTCCCTGTAATAGACGTCATCTGGAGGGGAGCATAATGTTGCTCTAAAACCTTTATATACCTTTCAGCATTCATAGAGCCTTCTAAAACATGCAAGCTGCCCATACGTATGCACTTATGCAACCCCATACCATCAGAGACGCTGGCTTTTGAACTGAACGCTGATAACACGCTGGAAGGTCTGCCTCCTCTTTAGACCGGAGGACACGGCGTCTGTGATTTCCAACAAGAATGTCAAATTTGGTCTCGTCTGACCATAGAACACTATTCCACTTTGAAATTGTCCATTTTAAATGAGCCTTAATTGGCCCACAGCACACGACGGCACATATGGCTTCCTTTTTGCATGACAGAGCTTTAGTTGGCATGTGCAGATGGCAAAGTGGGTTGTGTTTACCGACAGTAGTTTCTGGAAGTATTCCTGGGCCCATTTAGTAATGTCATTGACACAATCATGCCGATGAGTGATGCAGTGTTATTTGAGGGCCCGAAGACCACGGGCATCCAATAAAGGTCTTGTCCCTCACGCACAGAGATATCTCCAGTTTCTCGGAATCTTTTGATGATGTTATGCACTGTAGATGATGAGATTGGCAAAGCCTTTGCAATTTGACATTGAGGAACATTGTTTTTAAAGTTTTCCACCCACAATATTTTATGCATTCTTTCACAGATTGGAGAGCCTCTGCCCATCTTTACTTTTGAGAGACTCTGCCTCTCTAAGACATCCCTTTTATAGCTAATCATGTTACAGACCTGATATCACTGACTAGACGTTCTCCTAGCTGAATATTAAACTTTTCAGTAAATGTGCCAGAGTTAGCCATTTTTTTTCTACATGTTAATTTAAATTAATTGAAAATTTATTATAGTTTACATTTATGTTTAAAGGTGCCCTAGAATGTGAAATTGAATTTATGTTGGCATAGTTAAATAACAAGAGTTCAGTACATGGACATGACATACAGTGAGTCTCAAACACCATTGTTTTCTCCTTCTTATTTCAATCTCGTTTTTAAAAAACACCCCTGAAAAACAGGCGAATCTCCACATAATACCGACTATGACGCAATAGTCGGGATCATTAATATGTACGCCTCCGAAGATTTGCATATGCCAGCCCTCAATGCCAGGCGGAGGGCGGATCTGCGCAGCCGAAGCATGGCAGTTGCTCAGTGTTTGGATGTACACATGAACACAAAAGTATTTTTTAGTTCCTTCATCCGAGCCTCTGAAGAAACGATGGGTTAATTTTATTTTCTCTGGAAATTTCCAAACATTTCACCGACGACTGTTTCCTCAACTTGGGCCAATACAGAGCTGGCCTCGGATCGAGCTACCAAGCAACACTTTCTGATGTGTAATTTTTCAAGTTCAGACAGGTAATCTTTCTCTCAAAATCGTTCAATACTGTTTATGCATCAGTAAGTTAAACCAGTGACTAAAATATCAACTTCACATCGTTTCTTTTAGTAGGATGAAAACAAACTTTTTTTATAGTGAATAAATTATATACAGAAAGCGATCAAAGAACAATCTTTCCACACAGCGTGAGTTTATCTGGATGAAATCAATGACGCACGTTACTGCACAATGAAGCTCTTACTGTATGTACATCATCGTGTTTGCATTGGTGAAAGCATTAGATAGAGTGCAGAAACTGCTTTGCAATGATTAGATCTTCAGTCTCGCGATCAACAGACTGCCATCTGCTCAATGCTCATCACGTTAACATTTTATGTGATGGGAATAGATTTAAATACTTTAAAAACATCTCATGATTCGTTAATCTCGATAGCTGTAAAAACGTATAATATCTGTGGTAAAAGTATTCGAGAGAGTTTCACATGTACGTAGCAATTTCATATGCAAGCATGTCAGCCAATCACAGCAGTGGCCGGTTCTCACAGCAGACACGCCCCTTCAAACAGAGTGTTCAAATCAGAGGCTAAAATCAGGCTAGGAAAAATGCCTTTTATTTCTAAATTATGACTATTTTTTATCTAAAAAACATACTAACATTATAAGGGCAACCCAGGAAACATTATAAAATAATTTAAAAAAAACATTCTAGGGCACCTTTAAAGCATTTAGCTGAACTTTAGAGAGCTTTTTTTGACTCACCTAAGAAGGACGTAAGTACATCTTTATATATAATTTCATAATTACTTCTGTTTTTGAAAAATGGTTAAAATGTACTGCCAAATGTACTGAGAAGTATTTATGGTCAACTAAAATATACCTTAAGGTCATTACTATTAAAACTTGTAAAGTGTGTTACCAAACAGTCATACATTTTTTCTCTCTTTAAGTTGCTCGAGTTTTCTTTTTATTATTATATTATCTACAAGTACAGATTTTTTAAAATAAACTTTTAAGATTAAAATTACACTACAAGAACATGTTCAATACAATTAAAGGTACAATATGTAAGAATTTTGTAATAAAATATCCAAAAATAACTTGCACAGTGTGATATATTTCCTGCAGTTGTGTACTTACAATATCCCAAAAGTCTCCAAAGATTTTTTATTTCAGAGAAATTCCAATTTTAACCCTCTGGGGTCTGAGGTGTTTTTGGGGCCATTTGGATGTTCTGTGATGCCCTTACATTTGTGCTTTTTTCAGTTATTTATAAACATGTTAATGGCAAAGGTGTAAATTCACTCTATATAGCACAAACAGGGCTACCATAATCTGTGAGCAACTTGTATGTACATTGTTTGTATTTTTAAGAGAATATTGTTTATGCGTGGTTATTGAAAAAAATTAAAATGAAAGCTGCTGAAATAAGACCACAAAACAAATACTAAATATGTGTCCACAAGACTTTTGACAAATGGATGTTGACGCTTCGAGTTCTGGCTTCAAAATGATCTGAAAATCATCCTTCCTAATCATTCACATAAACCAATAGATTGTTTTAAATTGTGAAAAACATTTTTTTGTTTGCCAAGGCAATATGCAGATGGGCGGAACGGCCCAACCCCTATCATGAATATTAAGTGGTTCTCAGACAGTGACCCTACATAATAATGAGCCTTTCATTCAGGGGTGTCACACAAGAAATAATGCAAGGACAATATATATATATATATATATATATATATATATTGTCATTGCATTCTTTCTTGTATATATATAGCCTAAATATATATATATATATATATATATATATACACACACACACACACACATATATATATATATATATATATATATATATATATATATATATATATATATATATACAAACAATCAAAATATAAATGAAAGCCAAAAGCACATTTTTAGTCATACCTGGAAACAAATTCTAGTCAAATGCTATATGGGCCATTCTACAGAATCTTGAAAAGAAAATAGTCTTTTTCCATAAATGTCTTATAAAGTATTATTTTTTAAAGTAGACCAATACAATAAAAATAAACCAGTCGCATTTCAAAGTCGTTCGCGAAATGACCGCCAGGTGGCGCAAAGGGACATTTATCAAAACGTAAGTGGGGCTAATGTCAATTAACAGTAAGGATGAAATTCTACAAGTTATGGTAATTTGCAAATAAGCCTACAACAAACATTTATTTTTAAACAAATATTTTTAAATATGCAACATGCACGTTTAAACAACAAACAATACAATCTGAACCAGCGCTTCTGCTCCTGTATTGAGACATGCAGCGCGTTGCAGTTACGATCCGGGTTCCAGTGGCCTTAATACATTCACGGCTTTTTAAAATGTCACAAAGCGTTTTGAGATGGTTTTGAATGAAATATTGAAGTTTATAATTAGGGTATTTTGGCACACCACGCCGAGTGGCTATGCATTATTCTAAAATCTGGCTTTATTCTGGCATGTTGAATTAGAGTTTGACAAACGCGGCGGCGCGTTCATTTGAATTTATTTTTCTCATAACAGCTAAAAGAACTTACTGCGTAATTGTTGGTCATACAGATAAGATATCATCTTTTAAAACTGTAAAAGGTCTACTTTTATTCATGTAGGCTAAAGTAGGCCTACACTCACAGGCTAACGACAAAACGTTTTCTCGCTCATGACAAACAAACGTTTGGGCATTTCTCAGTGAGAAAATTCATAGCCGAGTGGTAGAACTTACGGTTCGATCATCAAGATGACACGGGTTCAAATCCCGAACAAACATGGTCTATTGTAAATTTTATATTTATTAATGCAGAGAGATTTGTGTAGCTCTAAAACTCTGGTACACCATACAGTTTTTTGCTTATATTTATAAAATAAAATTACCATGCATTTCCATTTTACACTAAGGAACAATAGTATCCAACAGAACGACTTTGCATCTGTACCAATCGTATGAGGCCAATCGTAATTTCAAAAGCAGTTCTGTAAAAAAAGTAATTTTATATATATAGCCAATATATATATATATATATATTTTATTAGGCCTATTATTATTATTTTTTTGATTCCCTACAACCTAGAGTTTTTAAAAACATGGTTTTAAGTAAAGTGTGATTTGCCAGGGGGACGGGGATTTCCTTCTGGTCTAAACATCCCTGCTTCTGCTGAATTATTTGAATCCCCACACCCCTCCCTCCACAGTAATCAATGCTATAGGCTACTTCACCAATAGACCATATCAAATATAAAATAGAGATATGCAACAGAACAAGCACGTTTAAACAACGATACACAATAAAATCAAAACCAGCGTTTCAGTTGTCCATAGTTCAAGTGGCCTTAATGCATGCACGGCTTTTCAAAATTTCACAAAGCGTTTTGAGATTATTTTGAATGAAATATTGAAGTTTATAATTAAGTGTTTTGGCAGACCACGCCGAGTGGCCCTATGCATTTTTCTAAAATCGGGTTTTATTCGAACTTTTGCTAACGACAAAAGTTTATCTGTCGTCTCTGTCTCCGGGAACTGCGCGTCACAAAAATGAACCGAAAGCCACTTCAGCTCAGTCACTATAAGAAATCGGCTCTGTCTAATGCCTTTAAATGTCTAAATATTCAGGCTAATAAATGTTATCTGATTATGTAATCCATATGAAAACGAGAGGTACAGAGGATCTACTCAAACATGTAGCCTATGTAAGCGCTTCCCAATGAGAAAATGACAAGGGTGAAAATCTCGCTCTAATGAAATGTAGCAGGCTAAATCGCCCTGAATTAAAATGTAAAAACAGATCAAATAATGTATTTGTCGAAATGTTGCGATATTGTTTCATTTAAGTTCATAATTATTCTATAGGCCTACATGTTATTTAATTTAGCAACATTACCACGAAGCACCGTGGTTCGATATTTATTTGAATAATAAAAAAAATAATAAAAACTTAATTCACAAATTGCATGCCTGGTTGAAAGGATCCAAAGATCCCTGTAGAATTTAATATTAAGTTGAACATTTTGTTCATGACAACAAATGAACATGCGTTTTTTCAGATTATATTTAGTTTTGCTTGGAAAAAGCTGGCCCAAACCAGTTTTATTTCATCAATTATTGAAATAATGAAATATTTAGTAATAAACTTTTATGACAGAAATTTCACTAGGCTACATGTAACTTAAATCATTTAATTCCTTCATTATCAACACTGTCTAGAATAGCGATTTAAGTGTGAATTACGACTTCTCTTTGTGTTAAATCAGCCTCAGACTCCGATAGCCTGTGGGGGGTTGGGGGACAGTTCAGTGCTGTGCGCGCAGGACAATAGGCCTAGGTGTTAATGTTCCTCTTTCATATGGAGAGCGAGGGAGACTAAATAAACTTGTTAAAAAGAGATTCAGCGCGAGAGAGGCAAAGAAAAACGCATGTTTTAATTTAATTATGTTGCTTTGGACAATTTTCGTTTTGTAGGCCTACTGTTTTAATTGTTTAATGTCATTTATTTGGCAATACAAATTTAAAATGTCGCAAGAATAATATTAGCCTAGTGTTTCTTATTTTGCATCGCAAAAGAAATAAACTCTAAACCCGATGCAACCCTGTTTTAAATAAAAAAAACCACTTTATTTAAACCTTGAAATGTTCGAACTTGGTTTCAAACTTAAGTAATTTTAGTGTTCTTTTACATTACACAATAATTTAGCAGACTAAAGACGAGCTTCTTCATTTTCATTTTCTGATGCAATCGGCTGACAATCTTCCTTCATCAGTTTGTGTCCTTTGTGCAGCGGCTGCGGTTCTACTGGAATGTAGCAAATTTATGTTGTAATGATAATTAAACAAAACTCTTGACTTTAAATAAGTAAACAGTTATAAACAGTTAGCTATTTAAGCATCAAGAAGGTAAAATATAAACGCTGTTGGCCAACATCGGTTAACAACATGTATGCCACATTGAGATTCGATCTCGGGTCGATTGAAGCTCCCTGAAGCTCGTGTTGATGCGTTGATCACTGAGCCACCGTTTGTACGCTGTTAGAGTTAAAGTCTTATGCTTTTGTAAAGCTTCATTGATGTAGCCTAAATGTTTTTATTGCAATGTTTTATGTTTTCATTATTTATTCAATTTCATTTCAGTATTTCAGCCTAATTTCAGTATTGTGGTAATGAATTATTTTAACTACGTTTCACTTGTTGAATTCATCTGCTACCAGCTTTCAATCGCTCTGAATGAGCAGCAGATTACGCATTAGAGAGAATAAACGAACACTTTTCAGAGTCTATGATTGTAGCGCCTCTTAGCGGTAAAAGGTAGCAAATACACCCCACATTTTACCGCCGCGGTGGAACGGCTGATGTGGGCGTTGTCATGGCTTTCCTCTACATTTGCGTTTGAAAAGCGCGCGTTCTCCGTGGGCGTGTCAGATTAACGCGTAATGAAGTGTAATGAGCTGGGGAAAAAAATTCTGACAGCACTCTCTTTTCATACAGATTACATAAACTGAGAATATTTGTTTTTTATATAAATTACTTCATTGAAAAGAAGAGAATTCAAGCTTCATAAAGAAAAATCTCTCGTGCCTGTGTGACAAGTATTTGCAGAGTTAGAGTTAATTTTTCGGACGCGTTTCAGAATGGACTGCACTGACAGAGAGAAGGCAAAACTCGCATCATGTTTATTTTTCTTCATTTGACAAAAAGCACAACACTTTGTTTTTATTGTGAGTATACAGAAAAATAATATACACTAAACAGGATCGACTGATGTATAACACTTACATGTAAGATTAAAATCAACAGAGTATTTTGAGTCTCTTTTGCACTGATAAGAAAAAAAGTCTGCCTATCGCGCCGGCGCGATAGCCGACCCCAGGGGGTTAAATAAGTGGCCGTCCCGGAAAAAAATGTCGCCCGTCAATGACGCAATATCCGTGCTATCCTCGGTTTCCGTTCATACTGCCATAGCCATGACGTAACCATGGCAACAGACGTGGACAACTGCATAGTGCGTAACGTTTAGCAGCACGCAGTTCTTGTTTCTTTCAAACATAGACCATGGCAAGCAGACTTTGGGACAAACAAGGAGAACTAAAATGAGGATCAATATCAGCGTGGTGTTTTGAGATGCCGTGAGCTCCACGTCCGCGACTAACTTGGACTTGACAGAGCTTCACAAATCACGACTTGACAGCTTTATTAGACAGGTGAGTAAATGTACATAAAACAAATCAATGTTATATAACGTTAGCTCAACATGATGAAATGTTAGAATATGGTCAGTATGTTATTCTAATGTTGATCTAGCTTACTGCTAGTTTCGTATAGCAAACGAACTAACACGTAGTATAACATTATAACTTTCAACACACATTTAAATGCCGTTTAGTGTAATAGTGTAACGTTAGACCAAGTGAAGCAGCGCTGCGTTACCTCACAAGTTTAATTCGTCTAATAAACTGACCTGTGTGAGTAATCCAGCACTTGCGGGTAGTTCGGTAGAATTAAATATCTTTATTCCTTTATATTTATTTCAATCGTGACCTGCTTCATACCACTGTAGTGTTAAAAAAACATGAATGTTTGCACTCATCCATAAACATTATTAGATCCATCAGCTTGACAGCAAGTCCCATCATTCAGCTCATCACTGCGTCATAAATCTACGCCTTTGTTATTGTTGGAAACTGCGCCCTCTTGTGGTGAAAAAAACCCTACATATTGCGCCTTTAAGATTACTTCTTTTTCACAAGGGTAACAAGAACATCAGATAGTGTAACAACATAAAACTACCTTGAACTCTGCATTGGGTAGAATATATCCCATGAGTATAGATATGAAGAGAAGAATACCATTAACATTATCCCTCAACAAGGGATTCTACAGAATGGGATACTTATAAGAAGTTGAGGACAACTGAAACGCGAAATGCAAAAGCAAATTATTTTAAGGACTGCCTAGCAACAGATTATAACAATCCCAAAGTATTCTGGGAAAGAATCAATAATTTAACCAATTTTTCATCTAAAAAAACGATCTAATTTCATACAAATAAATAATGAAATTATTAAAGATTCCTTTGAAATTGCTGACGCATTTAATCAATATTTTACCAAAGGTAGTCCTATATCCTCTGATTTTTCTGATCTCAATTCTAATTTTAATACTCTGTCAGGGTTCTGTCACTTCTGTCTAGTCTATTTCTTGGTTTTGTGACAGAGCCCTGACACACCTGTCTTATCTTGTCTGTGCCTTGTTTCATGTGCTTTCGTGTCTTGTGGTGTGTAGCACACAGCTTGTGTTTTACACTAGCTGTGTGCTTTCATGTTGTCATGTTTTGTGTGAACACGTGGCTTATGAGTGTTTTCATTAGCTGCGTGTTCATGTCTCGTTTTGTGTGAGCACATGTGATTGGTTTTACTGGCCATGTGCTTGTGTTCAAGTCACGTTTGGTGTGAGCACATGGCTTGTCATGTATGTTTCCTTGTGCCATGTGCTCTCCTGTTGATTGTCTAGCCCCTCCCATCTTGTTACCTGATTATTGATTCATTTGCCCCACCTGGCTGTCCTCCCTCGTTACCTCCTTTGTTTGGTCTCCCTATTTATTCTCCCTGTGTTTGCAGTCCTGTGCTGTTTCGTTGTTGCATGTACCTGGGGCCTGTACCATGAAGGTAGCTGAACAAACTCGGGAGTTACAGGATTAGTTTTGAGTTGACAAAACCAAACCGATGCAATCAGGCTTTATTGGTACCATGACGCAGCTCATCAACTTTCTCTGTCAACTCAGGCTTTGATCTTAAGCTATGATTACTCCACGAGCGCGTGCACATACCAAAGTGACGTTGGCACCGAACAACCAATCGCGTTCGATATGGATAGAGCGAGAGCAATATTTTCTTTCCGCGGAGGAGCAAGAGATAATCATTCAGAATTACGATGAATTTAAATATGTATTACAAGCTCGAAACAATACGGTCTCTGCTGCCAAAGCAAGAGAAGACTGTTGGAGAAAGATTGCTGATTGTGTTAATGTGTAAGCTAAATAAATACGTTCTTTATTCATGTAAAATGATGTATATAGGCTATGAATGTATGTGTGTGTGAAATATAGCCTATATTTTTATAATATATACAAAATGTGCATGTATATACTAATAAAGATTAATATTCATTGATTTTTAGATGCAACTCCAAACGTTCTTGGCAGCTGATAAAGACAAAATATAAAAATATAATTCAAAGTAGCCTAGTAAGTATTTACACACAACCTTTTATTATTTTTTTATTAACACTTGTTTGAGGCAAACCGAAAAAAGAGTGAAATTCAGAAAACCAGTGGAGGGCCACTCCTCCAGAATACACTGAGTTGGCTCTGATAGGAATAAGGGACGGCCGATTATGGATGGGATTACAGGTGCTGTACAATCTGACCCTGGTGCCGGCTCCTCGAAGCAAGTAACACTGGGTACGTGTGCGATACATTACTATTTTTAGTTTTAAATATGGCTGACTGTATGTTCTGCAGTAGAGGGAAATACAGTGTCCCTGTTGAAGCCAGCACACACACACAGTCTCACACACACACAGTCTCCCACACAGAGGTCAGTATGCAGCAGACAGAACACCAGAAACATATTGGCCTACTTTTATTTATCAGGGAGGAAGAAATGATGAAGACACTCTGTCTGTGTTCTGGGACAGTTGCTGAGGTGAATGCACTGGGCTTTTTATTAAGGCAAACATTTGAATGTGTGGCATAAAACAGGGACTGGCCCAAGTTACACATCTCTTTTATTGTAGGATTTTTCACAACCTGTCCCAGAAACTGAAGCCTCAACAGGCTTCAAAAGAAATGTGAACAAGGTAAGGATTTAAAACACTTGACATATATTACAGGTGTTTGTCAAGGAACTTTTTGTGAGTTGATTAGCCTTCCAAAAACTTGTAATGATCATGTTTGTGGTGGAATTATGTTTCAGGTGGAAACAGACTCAGGGCCCTTTACAAAAGGAGCCTATGGAGCTAGACTGCACACTAAAGGAGCCTATAGAGCTAGACTGGACACTAAAGGAGCCTATAGAGCTAGACTGCACACTAAAGGAGCCTATAGAGCTAGACTGCACACTAAAGGAGCCTAAAGAGCTAGACTGCACACTAAAGGAGCCTATAGAGCTAGACTGCACACTAAAGGAGCCTATAGAGCTAGACTGCACACTAAAGGAGCCTATAGAGCTAGCCTAGAATATTTGCTCCAAAACTGTGTGTAAATCAGGGGCAGACTGGGACCAAAAAGTGGCCCTGGACTTTCTGGCCCACAGCAGCCCACCACATCCCAAATCATAACACATTGGCCCATTAATGTGCAGAATATTTTTTAACACCACTTATAGCATAAAAATAACAATACAAAAATAAATGCTATTTAAACATTTATTTTAAGTAACACAACATATATTAGGTCATATTTGTAAAATCAAAGGGAAACAAACAGAAGAACATTAAGACACAACATTATTAATATAAAAATCAAGACAGCATATACTCAGGGGGAGCAAGAGCCATCAGAGCCTGTTGAACTGCTACTCTTCGCGCCAAATGTATAATCTGTTAATTTGAAGCATTTCACAGCATACCTCTAATGCTTTTTTAACCGTCGGCTGAAATTGGTCCTCGTCGGCTTTTTTTTCGGCCGATTCGACATGTCGGTGAAAGAGGGAACTCTGATTGGCTGTTCAGCTTAGTGAACGAGTCAGTGCACTGCACGAGAATAATAGCAAAACAGCGAGCAAAGAAGTCAAAATAGCACAGATAGAAGGCTGTTCTAATGTTACGTCACCTGAGTGTTCCTTGGCGAATATTTAAATATTAACATGAGAGGAGTAGAATAAAGAAAGTGTTTAGCAGGATTGATATTCAGAACTGTATGCACGCACTGCTTTGTTTACGGTGTGTATCTGCAGCCGCCAGCGTCGGTTTCTCTTTTTGAATGACGAAAATAGACGAATTTATCTGCAGAAATAGACAGTTATCTCATTTACACGCAGGCGCAGAATGCGCATTCTAGTTCTCTCGGTGTGTTCAAGTGCAGCTTTTTTCCCGCGACGCGGCGATGCGAGGCGACAACACAGTCGGCTTTCATCTGCGCTAGTTCATCGGCGTTGGCTTGGTGTGTTTCCAGGACGTGAAAGAGGGCGTGTTTCAAGATACCCAATGGAGTAGACCAAACTTAACAGGGAGGGAGGGCAATACACTCACATGGATGCACACGAAACACACTCCTTGTCGGCCGCCGCCGCGCCCGCGCGATCGATTCCCTCATCCATTTGCGTAGAAAATAAATGTAATATTATGATTTCCGTCATATACATTTTTTTTTTATATATGTGTGTACCGGGCCGGCCCACATTGGCCAGCGGCCCACCGGGAAAAGTCCCGGTGCTCCAGATGGCCAGTCCGCCCCTGGTGTAAATCATCCTGCATACTCATTTAGATAAGACAATATATTGATTTAAAATTTGTATTATGTGTTTTGTGTGAGAAAGCTTTATGCGAGGAGGCGTGAATCTCTCATTAATATGAATGCATTTCACACCTGAGAAAGACAAAGACCCTCCCCTAATGGCCCTATCAGGTGCTATCAGGCCCGATCATTATGAGGAGCCTTGCACAAAGAATGAGGAGAAATTAAAAAAAGAATGGCTTTTAGATTGTCTGGATTTATTTACAACACAACATAATCCAAAGATACACAACAAAGGACAAAAAGCACATTAGTAAACACACTGATCTAAAGACAAAGACTTAAACAGTCACACGCCTTTGTGCCATTCCTGAAACATAGTAGCCTACATACCTGTTATGTCCAAGGTGTTTGACTTCATTTTACCATGTTCATGTGCAGAGACTCATGTGAATGTTGAAGTCAGCAGGACTCACCCAGTGGCATCAGGGGCCTGTACCATGAAGGTAGCTGAACAAACTCGGAGTTACAGGATTAGTTTTGAGTTGACAAAACCAAACCGATGCAATCAGGCTTTATTGGTACCATGACGCAGCTCATCAACTTTCTCTGTCAACTCAGGCTTTGATCTTAAGCTATGATTACTCCACGAGCGCGTGCACATACCAAAGTGACGTTGGCACCGAACAACCAATCGCGTTCAATATGGATAGAGCGAGAGCGATATATTTTTTCCGCGGAGGAGCAAGAGATAATCATTCAGAATTACGATGAATTTAAATATGTATTACAAGATCGAAACAATACGGTCTCTGCTGCCAAAGCAAGAGAAGACTGTTGGAGAAAGATTGCTGATTGTGTTAATGTGTAAGCTAAATAAATACGTTCTTTATTCATGTAAAATGATGTATATAGGCTATGAATGTATGTGTGTGTGAAATATAGCCTATATTTTTATAATATATAAAAAAAATTGCATATACTAATAAAGATTAATATTCATTGATTTTTAGATGCAACTCCAAACGTTCTTGGCAGCTGATAAAGACAAAATATAAAAATATAATTCAAAGTAGCCTAGTAAGTATTTACACACAACCTTTTATTATTTTATTATTAACACTTGTTTGAGGCAAACCGAAAAAAGAGTGAAATTCAGAAAACCAGTGGAGGGCCACTCCTCCAGAATACACTGAGTTGGCTCTGATGGGAATAAGGGACGGCCGATTATGGATGGGATTACAGGTGCTGTACAATCTGACCCTGGTGCTGGCTCCTCGAAGCAAGTAACACTGGGTACGTGTGTGATACATTACTATTTTTAGTTTTAAATATGTCTGACTGTATGTTCTGCAGTCGAGGGAAATGCAGTGTCCAGCACACACACACAGTCTCCCACACAGAGGTCAGTATGCAGCAGACAGAACACCAGAAACATATTGGGCTACTTTTATTTATCAGGGAGGAGGAAATGATGAAGACACTCTGTCTGTATTCTGGGACAGTTGCTGAGGTGAATGCACTGGGCTTTTTATTAAGGCAAACATTTGATTGTGTGGCATAAATCAGGGACTGGCCCAAGTTACACATCTCTTTTATTGTAGGATTTTTCACAACCTGTCCCAGAAACTGAAGCCTCTACCTCAACAGGCTTCAAAAGAAATGTGAACAAGGTAAGGATTTAAAACCCTTGACATATATTACAGGTGTTTGTCAAGGAACTTTTTGTAAGTTGATTAGCCTCCCAAAAACTTGTAATGATCATGTTTGTGGTGGAATTATTTTTCAAGTGGAAACAGACTCAGTCAGGGCCCTTTACAAAAGGAGCCTATGGAGCTAGACTGCACACTAAAGGAGCCTGACTGTGAGCTGAGGAGGCTCCACATTTAAAAAATAAATGCAACAGCTAGATTAAACTGATCTCAGTATGTGAACTTATTTAACCAAGTAACACTTTAGCATGAATGAATGAATGAATGAATGAATGAATGAATGAATGAGGCATTTATATAGCGCTTTCATATGTACTACTGTACACCCAAAGCGCTTTACAATCATATCAGGGGTTCTCTCCTCAGCCAGCACCAGTGTGCAGCATCCACTTGGATGATGCAACGGCAGCCACAGTACAACGGCGCCAGTGCGCTCACCACACACCAGCTAGTTGGAGAGGAGAGAGAGTGATAGAGCCAATTCAGTGGATGGGGATTATTAGGAGGCCATGATTGGCAGGGGCCAATGGGTGGAATGTGGCCAGGACACCGGGGTTACACCCCTACTCTTTACGAGAAGTGCCATGGGACTTGGATATTGAAGTTGAGCATGAATATTTATTAATGCAACTTTCTATTGCTCTCTTTCTCCCCCCCATCCCACAAAACCAATAAAACAGTTTGAGACCTGTCTGCAGTTTCAATGTGCTTTTATTAAGTGTAATATTGTATGGTGATTGCAACTACATTTGCACCAGCTGGGTGGTCAAGTGTGTTCGGGTCAGTTTCATCGGGGAGAAGCTTTCTGTGGTGGTTCTGATTCCTTTCTATGGTGGCTATATTGTGCAGAATGGCACATGCAGACACTATCTGTGATGCCCACTCTGGTGACTCTTAAGCGCCGAAGACAGTTGAAACGTGCCTTTAGGATGCCAAAGATCATCTCTAACTTTTACTATGGTTTTACTGACACATGAGGGTCATGATAGGGGGTTATTGTGTAGGTTTTGCTGTCCCAATTCAAATTAACAGTGTTTTGTACTGTACCAAATTTAACTAGCTTTCATCAAAGCGCTGACACAACATACGCACGGAAAGTAGATTGTTATCTGTTAATTTTACTATTAATTTAAAGATTCATCTCACAGAAAATAATAATTTCACATGTTCACATAATCTCTACCTGAACATTAAGGCTGTGAAAGGACTTTCTATTAACATAATCTGCCTCATGTTCTCCTAGAGAAGTGGAGATTGCAACATGTGTGCAGGCTATTGCTCCAATGACTCTATAGGGAATCCTATCATGAGATTAACCGAATAAAAAAAAAAAAGATTTAAAATAATGCTTAACATGTACTGTATTGTATAGTACATTTGTGAAATTTGCTTTTTGAAAAAAAAAAAAAAAACGTGATGTCACCCTATCAATATATCTTACCGGCAATTTTATAAAAACCCTCTCTTATGGACATGGTCAATAAATGTCTGGGGAACACTATTAAACTATTAATGTACTCCTGCAGAGCGAGGACCACCTTGCGCATGGTTCGACAAACCGTGTTTTCCCCTAGATTCTGTGCATCACCGATCGTGCAAGTATGTAGGCTACCACTTGCAAAAAAAAAAAACGCAACGCAATACCATTTGTGGTACAGTAAGTACATGAATTCGACGTGTTAAATTATTTATGTGCGGCTCAAGAAGTTCGCAAAGATAAGATATTCCTTCCGCAGAATATCTGTATCTTTCATAGCCTACACTATCAGGAAAGGCAAGGGGATTTTGTCCGGCTAAAAACTCATTCTCTACGATGTGCTCGTCTAACAATTTGCGCTGAGATGTCCACAGGATTTGAAAGAAAATGTAAAGCCATTGCAACAAACACTGGGAATTAGTTACGTCACCTATATGTTTCTTTGCTCACAGCTGATTGGTCAAACTTCAGTCTGAGATCTCGAATCCAGAACTTAACCTGCCCCGGAGCAGGTTAGCCGTGCAGCGTAAGATACCATGGCAACGAACACCGATTAAAGCCGAGCTACTTTCATAGTACCTAAAACCCAGGGTTGGCGGAAACTAAGCTGAAACATAGCTGGCTAGCCACCTAAACCGGCTTCATGGTATAGGCCCCTGGTGTGTTACCCCTTGTTTCAAGTCAGTCAAGTCATTTGTTTTCCCCTACGGGGTAGTTTTGTTTGTATTTTTGTTTTGTTATTATCATTAAAGAACCCATTATCTCTGCACCTGAGTCCTCGCTCCTTTCACCTCCACCACCCCTGACATACTCCTAATCATATTTGTGAAAACTCCTCATTTAGATCCATCAGTCCTATAGAAGTTCAGCAAGTTATCGACAGTTTAGACCAGCCTTTCTCAAAGTGGGTGCCGCGGCACACTGGGGTGCCCCCTGACTTTGTCAGGGGTGCCGCCAAAAAATTACGTAGGCTAAATATATATATATATATATATATGAATTTATATAAATACATTCTTCTTCTTTTTAAACATATGAACGTATTAATACAATTGTAAATTCATTTTAGATAAATATATATATATAAAATTAACCATAAAAATCTGTCTCACAAGACAGAAGCAAGACACACACACAACTTGACGCAAGTGACGCAACCCATAGCACCGCGTTATAGCAACAACACCGACCGCGCGTCACACAGCAACTGCAGGCTATGACAAACACACATACAAACTATACTATACTTCTGCATAATGTGTCTCTTTTTACAACAAAAATGTGAATTCTGCCGGTATTCAGACAGTCCCATGCATACAGATACAGATCCGGCCTACAATCGCCTACGTAGGCGAAATTTGTTTGACATTTCTAATCGTAAACACAGCCATGTTGAAGCCTGCAGTAATGTTTTTCATTGATGTTATGGCAGTCCACTCTGCTTATTGTTTTTCGAGAATCTTGCACTCCTGTTTGTCATTGTGCACGAAACTTCATGCCAATAAATCATCAGAAATATTGCTGACTTGTGCGCGTCTCAAGCGCACTCTTTACGCTCGTGCTAATGCCTGTTAGTTGTCCGTGGATTTGCCTATATTTGGCGCTGAAAATGGAAACGTCTTTAGACATGGAAAATCGATTTTACAATCGATTCAATGAACGTTTATGTCTCAAAAATCGATCAGGATTTTTTCACAAAAGTGATAGCCCTGTAAAGTTGTTATTATCATTGTTATTGTTATTGTTATTTACAGTTCGTATTATGCTCTGTTCATTACTGTTCTGTCTAAATAAACAGGACATTTGCATTTACATTTGGGTTATGCAGTGTTTTTAATTTATATTTTACACTGGGGTGCCTTGAGATTTTATGCACTTTTGAAAGGTGCCCTGACTGAAAAAAGTTTGAGAAAGGCTGGTTTAGACTCAGATAGCAGTGCGGGTCCAAATGGGTTGGAAACCAAGTTCCTGAAAATGGCTTCACATCTCCTGGCTTATTTGTCTGATTTATTTAATTTATCATTGACAACATGTACTACCCCGTTATCTTGGAAACGTACTAGAGTTACTCCATTGTATAAAAACGGTGATCAACATGACATTAATAATTATAGACCAATTTCAATAATTAATAGCGTGGTGAAAATATTTGAAAAAATAATTTTCTTTCAAGTATCAAAATATTTTGATTCCAATATTATATCACCTTTTCAGTCCGGCTTCCGACCAAATTTCTCTACAAGTGCTCTTCTAAAAATTACTAACGATATTACTACATCTTTTGATTCTAATAATTTAACTGGTGCCTTATTTATTGATTTAACCAAAGCTTTTGATTTAGTAGACCATTATCTTCTTTTAGATAAACTGTATGATATTGGCCTTCCAAGATCTTCTTTACTTTGGTTTAATTCATACTTTCACCATAGACAACAATGCGTTTTGTATCAGGGAAGTTGTTCGGATTTTAAAACTATTGATAGAAGAGTACCTTAGGGCTCATCTCTCGGACTGCTATTGTTTTATATTTTTATAAATAATCTTCTACAAGTTTGTTCTAACTGTCAAATTCAGTTATATGCGAATGATACGGTTATTTATTTTTCTAGCTCGGATATTTCTTATATTCAGCGATCAATTCAGTCCGACTTTGACGTAGTTCAAAATTGTTTTTTCTATAACAAACTAATACTTCCAATCCTTGACTATGCCGATATAATTTACCAAAACACGTCCGTTACAAATCTTCGTCCTCTTAATGTTGTTTATAATAATCTTTGTAGATTTGTAATGAGGTGTCCATACAAAACGCACCATTGCCAAGTGTACTTAGATCCATTACCTCGTTTAATTTCTTTAGGCCATTACTACATGATCATTTGCAGAATATATGCTCTTGCTTTTGAGTACACCCATCTCCAATTATCATGTGAACTTCCTTATTTTCTATGGTACTGAACCTGCATGTTATGTTATGTGTGATAAATGTATACTTAATGTATCAATGTACTTCGAGGGCTTGTGAGGAGATAGTTATGGAGAGTTAAATGTTGGTATGAATGTGAAGTATTATACAATGTAACCCGTTGTCTGTATTCATGTTTGATCCTAGGATCCCCTCGAAAACGAGATGGTACATCTCAAGGGGTTATCCTTCAAATAAATGTCAAATTATGCAAAAGACTACTGGCAAACAGTCAAACAGCTCTACCAAATTTGGTCAATGACACTGAATTTCATTGTATCACATGGTCAAGTTTTCTTCATTAATTCAATTCAAATTTATTTGTATAGCGGCTTTACAGAAAGTGCATTTCAGAAATGTACATAGAAAAAATACAGATAGTTAATCATGTATTAATTTAGGGCATAACATATCGCCAGCGTTGAGTCGTCTCTTCACAGGCGTTTAGTCTAACACAGTCTCATCCCAAGACGTCATCTGTCTGACGATTTTGACCATACGTCAACATCCGACGTTTTAGGGTACCCTTTAACGTCAGTTAGATGACGATCCTAGGGCGTCATCTAACTGACGCTTTACCTTTACTTTTAGCGTCAGTTAGATGACGCGGGTAGGTTTAGGTCTGGGGTAGGGTTAGGATTGGATAGCGCCATCTAACTGACGTTAAAGGGTACCCTAAAACGTCGGATGTTGACGTATGGTCAAAAGCGTCAGACAGATGACATCTTGGGATGAGACTGGGCTGTTTAGTCATCTCATCGCAGGTGTTGGGGCATCTGAAGTCTCCGTGAGAGGCTGGATACAAACTGGAACTGACGAACGCTATTTACCTCGGGACTAATGTCCCGAGATAACAGCAGAAAAGCAGATGGGAAATAATTAACATAGCTGCTGTTCATAATATTAATGCATTCGATCTGATTCAACAGTAGTATAAAAGGTAAGCATTATGTGAATGCTTGGCTAAAGAGATGCGTCTTTAATCTAGTTTTAAACTGGGACAGCGAGTCTGAGACTCGAACAATATCAGGAAGGCTATTCCAGAGTTTAGGAGCTAAATGTGAGAACGCCCTCTCTCCTTTAGTGGACTTAGATATCCTAGGAATGACCAGAAGCCTCGAATTTAGTGATCTTAAAGAACGCGATGGATTAGGGCGATAGAAGGTCCATTAAATACACATAAGCTAGACCATTTAGGGCTTTATAGGTCAGTAGTAATACTTTGTAATTGATACGGAACTTAATAGGTAACCAGTGTAGAGATGATAAAATTGGTGTTATATGATCATATTTTCTTGACCTAGTAATAACTCTAGCAGCTGCATTTTGCACTAACTGTAGCTTGTTTTATTGAGGATGCAGGACAACCAGCTAATAAAGCATTACAGTAATCTAGTCTCGAGGTCATGAATGCATGAACTAACTTTTCTGCATCAGAAACAGATAGCATGTTACGTAGCTTAGCAATGTTTCTAAGGTGGAAAAAGGCTGTTCTTGTAACATATGAAATATGATTTTCGAAAGACAAGGTGTTAGTATAACACCCAGGTCTTTTACTGTAGTGGATAAAGTAACAGGACATCCTTCTAAATTAAAGTTGTATTGTAAGAGGTTTTGTGGGTAGTTTTTTGGACCAATAAGTAATACCTCCGTTTTATCTGAATTTAATAGCAGGAAATTACACGTCATCCAGCATTTTATATCTTTAAGACACTGTCAATTTAGATAAGTTAGTGTTTTCATCTGGTCGTGATGAAATATATAATTGTGTCATCAGCATAACAGTGGAAATTAATTCCATGTTTTCTTATAATATTACCAAGTGGCAGCATATATATTGAGAATAGCAGAGGGCCTGACACAGATCCTTGCGGCACTCCATAGTCTACTGACGTTATCTTACATTTTTCCCCATTTAAACAGACAAAATGGTAATGGTCTGATAAGTACGATCTAAACCAGCTTAATGCCTGTCCCTGAACACCAGTGTAGTTTTGTAGTCGATCCAAGAGTATTATATGATCTATAGTGTCGAACGCAGCACTACGATCAAGAAGAACTAGTATTGAGATACAGCCTTGGTCAGAAGCTAAAAGTAAATCATTTGTAATTTTAACAGTTTCTGTGCCATGATGCGGTCTGAATCCTGACTGAAATTTTTTTATAGATATAATTTTCTTGCAAGAAAGAGCACAATTGAGCGGACAACTTTTTCTAGTATTTTAGACATAAATGGAAGATTTGAAATGGCTCTGTAATTTGCTAGGTTATTTGGATCTAATTGTGGTTTCTTAATGAGAGGTTTTATTACTGCCAGCTTGAATATTCTTAGAACATGACCTAAAAATAAAGACGAGTTAATAATATTGAGAAGAGGCTCTTCCACTACAGGTAACACTTCTTTCAGTAGTTTAGTGGGTATTGGATCTAATAAACATGTTGTTGGTTTAGATGCAATGATAAGTTTATTTAGCTCTTCCTGTCCTATAGTTGTAAAGCGGTGTAGTTGTTCTTGAGGGGCGATAATTGAGGCTGAATCATAAGACACCATAAAAGATTGTACATTTACAATTGTGTTTCTGATGCTTTCGATTTTCTCAGTGAAGAAATTCATAAAATCATTACTACTACACTGTAACGGAATATTTTGCTCAGGTGATGTCTGTTTATTTGTTAATCTAGCCACAGTGTTAAATAAAAACCTTGGATTATTTTGGTTATTTTCTATTAGTTTGCGGAGATGCTCAGCCCTGGCTGCTTTTAGAGCCTTTTTATAATGTGGCATACTGTCTTTCCACGCGATTCTAAAGACCTCTAAATTAGTTTGTTTCCATTTACGCTCTAAGTTACGAGTTTCTCTTGATAACATGCATAGCACTGTTGTACCATGGTGCTTTAGTTTTCTCTCTAACCTTTTTTAATCTAATTGGTGCAACAATTTCTAATGTACTAGAGAAAATGGTGCTCAAACTGCTAGTCGGAACACGACGACGCCGTGATCATCGGCAGTTCCATCGTCCGTCATGTCCGCACTACCTCAGGTAAAGGTAAGGTGCGCACTCACTGCTTTCCTGGTGCTCGTGTTCTAGATGTCGCTGCACAGGTTCCCGAGATCCTGAACGGTGACGAGCGCGTCGGAGCGGTTGTGCTGCACGAGGGAGTGAACGACATCAAGCTGCGGCAGACGGAGGTTCTGAAGAAGGACTACAGGAGCCTGATCGAGACGGTACGCAGCACAGCGCCTGAAGCAACGATCCTCGTGTCTGGACCGCTTCCCACGTACCGACAAGGACATGAAAGGTTCAGTAGATTATTTGCACTAAATGAATGGTTACTGTCATGGTGTAATGAACAGAAACTGCTCTTTCTCGGGATCTCGGGAACCTGTGCAGCGACATCTAGAACACGAGCACCAGGAAAGCAGTGAGTGCGCACCTTACCTTTACCTGAGGTAGTGCGGACATGACGGACGATGGAACTGCCGATGATCACGGCGTTGTTGCGTTCCGACTCGCGAAGAGGGGCGAAGTGGTTCCGGGTGGAGATCTCGAAGACCGGGAGGGGCGGAGAGGTTCTTGCTCTGGTCCTGGCTCGTGTCTTCCGCTGTGGGATCATCCAGGGTCCATGGTGTTGTGTTGGTGCCGGAGTGAATGAAGCCAGGGATGATTGCGTCCTGGGTGCTTGGGTCCTGTGCAGAGAAACACACGGAGTAGACGAGGTCGGAGTCAAAAAGTTACTAACCACTGACTTGTGAGCATCGGCGCGTGATGTTTCAAGCGCTGATCGCCGATGTCGCAGCTCGGCTTGCCTCTCTAGTAGATCACGGATCTGCTTCTCCACGGACTCCAGCTCTAACTGCACCGAATGCAGCTCAAATGTGTCCTCACCTGCACTCAGAGGTAACGTTAGACACACATCCGATATATTCGTCATTATAACAGATGAACAGTAAATTAGTAGCGATACTACCAATATCACTACTAATTTAGGACTGAAATCCTGGATAGAACCCGTATCCTTTCAGAGCTAGCGGGCTTAAGGCTAGTAGCGGAAATTCGGAAAGTTGGATATAAGTAGCGATATCAAAGCAATCCAATTGTTTTTTATAAGGAATAGTATCAAAGAGATTTTCACATGCTGTAAAAATAGAAAATGTTTGTTTATAAATGAGTGTAAAGAAGAAAATCAAGGATTATGAATCAATTCGACGGAGCTCCAAACACAAACAGCGTGCGCAGTCCATTAATGGTATAAGCATCACTATTAGTGTAACGAGGTGCGGTTGAAGCAGAGATGAGGCAGGACGCAGGATTCAAGAACAACCAACACTAGTGTTAACAGTCAAACATTAAACAAGAACTCACCAAGACAAGGCTGAAACACAGGGCTTAAATAATCAGGGACAAACGAGCTAGACAAGATAACAAGGGGGCGTGGGAAATCAGAAACACCAGGGATAACTAATAGACAAGACAGGGAACCATAGAACATAACAGGACACAAACCCACATCGTGACAATTAGCCTATATTGTTAGTAATAGTTAATGTTAGTGATTTGAACAAACTTCTGGTATTAAGTATTAAGCTTTGGCATGTAACTTGTTTGTGGCATATAAATATCCATTATACAACAACTGAGGGTGGAACCAGAGTCTGATCATTTTATACAACAAAGCACATTTAAGATTTAGGCTGAAAGCAGATCAAAGCACTTCAGACTGATGTGGAAGTGGATTAATGTAGTGAATCTCTCATTGTTCAAATTCAATTATCTCATAAAAAAAGGAGACACAATCCACCCCTTACCTTGAAAAAGAAAAAATGGCTTTTTTACACAAAATTAATTAGTTTGAACATTTTTACTTAATGTCTTTTAGTTATATCAACTCAGTTATGTTGATTATATATACACATATATATATATATATATATATATATATATATATATATATATATATATATATATATATTGCAGTATATGTGGTACAGTAAACAAAAAGACCTGTTAATGATCAGTTATACCAGGGGTCTCAAACTCAACTTAACTGGGGGCCGCTGGAGGTAGAGTCTGGGTCAGGCTGGGCCGCATCAAGTATTCCACAAAAAATAGTATTCAAGTATTCCAAAAAAGGAGCACAACTGATCCAATCTTCTCAATCTTTATTATTAACGTTTCTTCTGAACTGTTCTTCTGAATTTGAACATTCCTTTCTGTACATGATTGGTTCTTCATGAGCTGTCCTTCTGACAGTTGAAGTTCATTTTACAAACTTTCTTTGTCTATGTAATATTTATATTTGCTTATGTCCTTTTTATTTTCTTTATACAACACATTAATGATATTGAATGTTTTTTTTGGAAGGCACATTTCCTTTTATTATATACTTAGAAAAACAATTATTGCTTTTGAAATACAAATATTTGCAGTCATGTCTGCCCGTCTTATTGAATTCTTTCTACACATGCATAGTGTCTCAGGCAAATTACTGACTGCACAAATCAAAGCAAACCTTCTTATCAACCTGTTAGACACATATTACAAGCTCAAAATGATTATTCTCACATTGTTTAAAGCAGGGTCTCTCTCCAACACGTCGCTCTCGACAAGGGGCAGTTCACATATCGCGCTCACATATTTTGCGCGCTCAAGTTCGTTATTTCAAATGTAGGTGCGCGTGCACCTACATTTTGAAGGTGCTCATAATTGAAGCGACGCGCTCATTTTTTCCAGGCGCGCAGTATGTTTGTACTTAGCGGTTGTCTATGGCAACTATTGACAACAAACCCACCGTATGGTAGCCCATTTAAAACGCGGCACACGCAACGACGGGCCGCACTAACATTACACTTACACATTACACATTACACTAACATTACACCGCGAGTTTGAGACCCCTGAGTTATACTGTACATTTAAAAAGGGTTTCTGCAGATAGCATAACATGTTTTCATAGCTTTGCAATTAAGAAGTAAAAGGTTATTTGCCACTGCACTAACATTAACAACTAGCACATAGTGACAGTTCCTACATTGTTGTCATGCATATGTGTACTCTTCACCACAATGGTAAACACACAAAAAAAATATTTGACATAAGAGAAGCTCTTTACATTTCAAACATAATTTAACATTAAACACTATCAGGTCTTTCCCTTTACTCAGTGTATAAAATAACACTTAATTTCAATACTTACTCTCCTGATCATCCCTATGCAGCATGCTGGGAAATAAAAATACACTGTTTCAGTAACTGCAACAAATTATTTAGGTAGTCCCAACAAAAGTGGATTAAGTAAACTTCAATTTTCACATTTAAGTGGATTGATTACAATGACAATAAGTTGTGACAAAATGTTCAGTAATTGTCGCTTTAGCACATTAATAAAGTTTTTTTCTGTCTCCTGACTTGTCACAGTTCTTGTCAGGGAACACAGACTCGTGGGAATAGTGAGCAACAACAAATAAGTTTATTTATAAATAAGAGAATGTAAAGGGGAGAATTTGCAAGTGAATGAGAACCAGGAGGATGGAGATAAAAATGGATCAGTCCAATGAAGGTACGTTGCACCACAAGTGCACACACACGATAGTCGCTGATAACTTTGGTAAAGGATAGATCAGGAGACAGATGAAATTGGAGACTAAGGCCCCGATCGCACCGAACGTGTTTTTCAGGTTCGAAAACACGAGGCGCACACAGCACTGCCTTTTTTGGCCCCGATCACACAGAACGAGCAGTGCGCGGCATTTTTTATGTTGCTAGGCAACCACCGAAACAGCTCTCCTGTCAGTCAAGTAAATTTCATATTAGCCTTTTATTAAATTTATTTATTTTCTGTTTACATTGTGGTAGTTACGGTTCGTGAAGTCATTAAGCTCCTGGTAACCCGCGACAGCCACCACAAGTGTATCCTCCATCATTGCAGTCTCCAGACGTTCAAAGCAACTGTAGCTTTCGTCACTACAATGGAAGGCCCGCCTCTCCATTCATTTGATTGGATAGTGAAAAAAAAATGCAATGATGTCGGGCGCTTTTTCCGCTCGGAGTTGCTTTTTTTCTACTGCAAAAACGCGAGGCGCAGCAGGCGGTTAAAACACGAGGCACCTGGGGCGCATAAACGGCGCGCAGAACGCTCACTGCCATAGGAAAACAATTTTAAAAAGGCGCCTCTCACTGCAAAAAAAAAACAAAAAAAAACATGTTCAGTGTGATCGGGCCTAAGGGAACCACAGTAGTGGTAGTGCTAGTCGTAGACCAGACAATCATGAAGAGTGTGTTGCAGGCTTTTATGGTGTGGAGCTGATGAGGGTAATTGATGGCAGGTGTAGGCGATGGTGGAGTGTGTGCAGATGGGAAGCAGAAAGGATTATGGGAAATTAAGTGCAGAGGTGACAAGTGATCGTGACAGTACTCTCCTCCTCCCGGAAGGCGTGACCTCACGCCAAACAGAATCCAACCAAGGAGGGAGGGTACCCTGGTGTCGGACGAGATTACTAGTAGGGAGCAGGTGAACAGGCGGTACCGGCAGGATGGGCGGCCTCCAGTGTCGCATTGGCAATACAGGGAAGGCGGCAGTAGCTCAGGCAGCCAGGGAGGTGCCAGCAGTGCAGGAAGCCAGTGATGTGCCGACTCCGTGGCCCTGACGAGGTAACTATGGACACATAGAAGCACAACACATAGCAGCAGCATATAGGGAAAGGACCTCCTCTTCGATAACACCAGAACAGACAGGAAGAGCCGGAAGAGTCGGCTCTGAAGCCCCGTTCACACCGCGTTCAGCGACACGCAGCGACACGATCCCATTTATTTCAATGGAGCGCTGGCGACATCCGGCGACACGAGCGACAGTGACCGTTGGCGACAGAATGTGGGCGTGTCAAGCGACAAGAGACAAGCGACAAAAGTTGAGAATTTCCAACTTTATGCAAATGAGAAGCGATTTTCGCGAGCGACAAGCAATAGGAAAGAAGACTTTCAGTGGAGCTCACGTCACCGTCTCGAGTGCAGGCAAGACAGAAGAGTTCGAGGGAGATTTCACTGTTTTATATGATTTGACTGTAACCACATACATGGATATAATAAAATGACGAATGGAAAAGAAACTGTCGACAGTCTCAGTGAGTTTAATTCATATACATTTATAGTTTGAGTGTTGTAATTTTATGATGCAAGTTTAGCACTGCAGCAGATCATTTTACAGTTTCCCTTGCATTATGTTGACTATTAGGGACAAGAAAATTGATTATTTGTCAAATTCGAATGACGTTTTAGTAATTTATGACAGAATGAGTGAGTTTAATTTGTTGATTGATCGATCGTTAATCTAATAAATAATTTAATCCACTGAACACTGCTGTGGTAATATAAAAACACTCTCCCAACAGCATACTGTTTCTTTTGAGCCTAATTCCTAGTCAAATTAAAATGATATAGTTGTATATGTCACTTCTGATGGTATTTTGTGTAGATATATGGCCAGACGTGCAGTCAACCAATAACATTAGAGCGACAGCACTACGAACGCCCACAAGCGACTTCACAGTACAGAGACAAGCGACATGTGGCGACAAAATAGCTGGCGGTGTGAACGGGGCTTAAAACAGCTTCCTCTAGAGCTGCTTTCTCTTGAGCTGGCTCTTGAATTTCAATCAATGGAACGGACTCTGGGATTTCACTCACTGGAAAAGACTTGGGGATTTACTGGAATAAACTTGAAAATGGGGGTACATGCACAAGGCAAGATACGGTAGATGAGAGGGTGGTGCAAGACGAGGAAATCTGTGCCAGTACATGAATCCAGTACAGAGTGTCAAGTGCACAACAAACAAAGTGCCTCGGGAGCAAACAGTTGAAACTGTTGAAACTATGATCGAAATCATGGAAGACAATGATTCTACTGATAAAGATCAAATTTAAAAGTCAAATGTGAGCTCGCTTAAAGAAGTTACAGTTACAGAAAAATTTATGGACTATATTGATATAGTCTTTATCAGATAATGTAAATTTGTGTGAAGTGGACATGGGTGTCTTTGAAGACAAGATGTCTTCAAAACTCCTCTAAACCGTAAAAAGAAAGACAGAGAAGAATAATCAAAACAAGCAAGAAAATAACAAAAGAATGACACAGATAATATTGAAAGTGAATTGTCTGACTCTAGTGCTTCAAGTTGTTCACAAAGTGAATGGCAATGTAATGATACAGTGCTGATGAAATTAAGAAGTTTTTAAAAGCGACAAAAAATCAGAGAGGACTAGTACAGATTACTGATTTCTTCCCAGACCTGAAATGGTTTGTGGAAAGCACTAAGTCTAATGGTTGCTTTCTGGATAAAGAAGTATATCGACGGAAAAATTGTGTTTCAAAAATCCAAAATCAGCTGAATAATAATGATGACAAAGTGGCATAACTCTTTTCTGTTTCTGTATGGCTTAATTTTTTTGTTCCATTTTTTTCTTTACACATTGCTCCTAATCGCATCTTTAAATGTGAACGGAGCCAGCGATGATGTAAAGAGAATGCAAGTGTATCAAACAATGAAACAGAAACAACTTGATGCTCTTTTTTTTTAAAGAAATGCACAGTGATGATAAAAATGTTACAGATTGGATAAAAGAATGGAATGGTCATATATTTATAAGTCATAAAACTTCACGTAGAGGAGGAGTTGCCATCTTGTTTGCGAAGAATTTTACTCATGCTCTTTTAAAAGGAAGGAAGGAGGAAATCGTGGAGGAGAGACTTTTGAAAAGTCAAGCCCTTTTTGAAAAATATATTCTGTTTTTTATTTGTGTATATGGCCCCACTTTACCAATAGAAAGAGTGACTTTTTTTTTATATTTTATGCTCAACTCTTGACAAATGCAGTGTTGAGCAAAATATTGATCGCAACCATATAGAACCACATATGCCTTCTTGCAAGCGGCTTTGTGAAATAATTGAAAGAAATTACCTATGTGATATCTGGAGAAATGTAAACGGAAATTAAAGACAATTTACATGCGCTCATGCTCAATAAAATCTATTGTCTTTAGCAAGACTAGACAGATTTTAGAGTTTCAAAAACCATAAGTGTTTTTAAGAGTTGTATAATAAACCCAGTTGTTTTTTCAGACCACAGTTTAGTTATATGCAGTGGGGTTTTTTTCTTTCAATTCTGTGTCACCAAGGAGGGCGTATTTGCACTTTAACACTGCTCTGTTAAATTATGCTTTTTTTAAAGAGACTAAAAATGAAAAAGTTTCATTTTTAAAAATGAAAGAGTTGGTGGTATTTTAGCATGACTCAAATCAAGCTTTTTTTGTCAACAATATACTCAAAATATCAAAAAAGAGACAGTTAAGTCCATAAGAGTTCTTGAACTTTCAAGATATGGAACAAATAAGTGGAATTCAAGCTTATGTCGAATTATTTAAAAAAAAAATTAAGAAAACGTATCGGTTACCTAACGTAACCTCGGCTCTCTCTAGAAGAGGGAACGAGTATTGCGTAAGTTATCTTACGCTATGGAAAAGATTAATCTTTTCGAGATATTGAAGCCAAAAACTTAGCCCACCAGAATGGGCGTGGCTTAGCGTATATAAGCGGGGCTCGTAGGCTGTCTCCTCCCTGATTTTCATCTCTTCAGCGAAGCTCTTCGCATCGCTGGATTCTGAGCGAAGCCGCCGCCGCCGTCTGAGGAGCGAACAGCCAGCTTAGGACAGCGCCTGAAGAAGCCGTCCGTCTGCGCCGCCTTCAGCCATCCGTGCGAGCTACGCTATCCGGCAACGTATCCTTTTTACTGAGCTCTATTCTGTGCGTGTTCGCCGCTGCGACACCACCCTTTCTAAAAGAGCACGAGACGTTTTTCTAAAAATTTCTCGCACTTCCTGTGGATCGTGCCGAGCCCCGCTCAGTGCCGGAGACCGCCATGTGATCTGTGCTCTCGTTAGAGAACTGCTTTGTCTGACCTACAAAGATGAAGGCACAAGGTAGGGGTGGGCGGTATGACCAAAATTCTATTTCACGATATGACTCATTTTATTTCACGGTAACGATATATTTCACGATATAGATATTTATATATGTAGTTATTCTCGAAAAATCGACAAAAAGGGCTTTGTATAATAAATAAACCCAAATACTTTAGAAATGAAAAGTACTTCACATTGTTTTCTTTTTCTCTTATTTGGTAAATTATTTATTTGGTAAACTATTTAGATAGCTAAATATAAACAAAACACACTCATCAACTTTTAGATAAACTGCCCCCAACTGATTGATATTAAATACAACTCATAGGTGCAATTAAACTTTAAATAAAGTGTTTCTGAATTATTTTTCAATCTCATGTTATGCTTTACTTGTTATCATGTTATCAGTTTATAATATCTGAATATTTTATATTGAACTATTCTATTCATGATAAATTAGTTACTTCCTTTTAATTTTGTAGGATAGTAATACTAGTTGTTTAAATGTGTTCCCCGGTACATTTTTGCCATGTCTGCTTAGGCTACACTGCGTTTTTAAGGGGCTTGTTTTGCTCTTTTTGTGATATCTGGCAACCCGTCACCCTGCGCTTTAATCAAGAGAAGTTCAGAAGTGACTAGCAGGAGAGCAGGAGTTTGAAAACCGAACAGCAGCTACTGTTAGTGTTGACTAAGTAGCCTAGTTTAAATTATACACACCTTGTAACTGCGTCATTATTTGACCATTGATAGACCGGTGAACACCGCGCTCCCTCAGTGCGTGTGCACGCGCGCGTCTTCTGCATCAGTAAATGCGATCGGTTAATTTGAGTGTCAAGTTGTAATCACGGATCGAATCAAAGGAAGATTTTATCAGCTGGTTCGGTGGCCAATTGTTTGGAGTTAGAAATATATAACTCGCGATTCATATTTAATAATTTTGCCTCAGATAGGCTACAGGATTATACATTCACTTTAACAAGGTTGTTCATTATTACGCGGCAAGCTGTTTGCGTGTTTAAAAACTATAGCCTACATAAGAGACGTAAAGATGCAGATAACTATACATTATTTAAGGTTATTTCTATTCGTTACGATATTGATAACTGTTGTTGTCCAGCTTTCCCCGTTGCGAGCGTGCACTAATCTAGCCTGGGTGCTGCACTGCTCTAGTTAACTGCTGCGCCTTTCCCCCCGAAAATATCACGTTAACAACAACAACAACCCTTTAGAAAATATAATTCCTTTGTGGATCCTCTTGATCTGCTTTCTCCGTGTTTCTTTTTACAATTCTCAGTGTTTCAGTCTTACGCACGTTGCACGCGAGTTAACCACGCCCACTTATTTGCATTTCGCGGTATACACGGAATAAAAAAAATCTGTTACGGTTGACATTTTCTACTGCGGTAACGATATATACCGTCATACCGCCCAGCCCTAGCACAAGGTGTCATGTCCCTGGGCTGATCTGTTCGTCCTTCCCGGTGTTGTACCAAATTCTGACCCCCGCCAAATTATTACCCCCCTAGTATTGGTAGGTTTAGGATTGGTTGTGGGGGAGGGGTTAGGATTAGGGGTGGGGTTAGGATTAGGCAATCAGATACTGACTTCAACGAGGGGAGTAATAATTTGGCAGGGAGTCGAAATTCGGCACAACTCCCCTTAAGCCCTAACCGACACCATCCCATGAAAATAATTCATAATCAAATTACTAAGCAACCACTGAATGTAATAACACAAAATAGGTATCATTTTAAAGCTTAGAATCTCAGCTTTTTAATGCATCTAATGCCCTAATCGCTGAGTGCTGAGTAATCCCTCTAAAACGGAGTGTACCGCCAGCAGGCGCCACCTAGCTCCGATAAAAACAATAATCTTTTTTTTTTTTTTTTTTATATTACCATGATCAACTTAAAATAGGTGTCATTTGAAAGCTTAGAGTCTGAAATTTACAATGAATGTAGCCAATTTGACAAACTCCTAAGTAGTGCTGAGTTATTTGCTGATAAATTGAATATTTTTTTCTTCATAATTTAAGAAGTACTTTTTTGTACTACATACTGCAATATGTCAAATACATCATACAGCTCAGATAGTCATGTGCCATATGTCATTTGAAAGGTCTCAATAAGTAGAATACAACAAGCATAATTGTTTCAGGCTTTTTACTAAACTTGAGCGAGGTTTTGTACAAGAAGCCCCTCAAGAGAAGAGACCCTTATGTAAATCTTATATGGATACTTCATTTAAGACACATTTCCACTCGTAACTTCATTAAACATGCTCCGATTGTGGGAAATGACACATCATTATTTACAGCAGATTCGTACGATTAAAATGAGTCCAAACTTAACAATCCATCACTCAGAACTAAAGATATTCCTCATGGAGTTCTAACACAAAAATAATCCACAGACGCACGTAGCCAAACAAGGTAATTTAGACTTGGCCTTTTCACTCGTATCTTCATGAAACATACATCGATCATGGAAAATGACACATCGTTCTTTACAGCAGGAGTTAACGATTAAAAAGAGCCCAAACTCAATATATTCCATAAATCAGATCTAAAGATATTCCTCATGGCGTTCTAACACAAAAAAATACCACAGACGTACCTAGCCAAGTATATACTGATGAAGCACTCGCGTTGGTTTTTTCGCTCACAACTACATGAAACATGCACAGATCGTAGAATATTGCACAACATTATTTTCAGCAGACTCTCCTGATTAAAAAGAGCCCAAACTCACCATAATCCATCACTCAATCTAAAGATATTCCTAATTGAGTTGTAACACACGAACCCCCACAGGCGCACATAGAGCCTTGTATATAGATGGAGCACTGGTGTCGCGTTTTCACTCATAACTCAATGAAGCATGCATAAATTGTGGAAAATGGCACATCATTATTTAAAGCAGATTGTTAAAATTAAAAGAGCCCAAACTCACCATAATCCATCTCTCAGATCTAAATATATTCCTTATGGACTTCTAACACATGCGCACCAATGAAATAGCAGCAGCAGTGATGCTATGTTGTTTTGATGTGACGTTTCAGCTCATAACTCAATGAAATATGCACGGATTGTGATAAATCGAACACCTTTATTGACAGCAGATTTTCACAGATTACAAAGAGCCCAAACACAACATAATCTATTGCGTTGATCGCGAGATATACCTCACGAAGTGATGCATACTTGGCTAAAAACCATGTCTCTCATCTTTCCGGGATGCAATGTGTTTTCCAATGTTCCCGGAACCATCCGCGCTTTTTTTCAAACGTGGAATAACACAAAATATGGATCATCTTAAAGCTTAGAATCTCAGCTTTTTAAAGCATCTAACCACTTCGATCAACTCTGAACGAGAGCTGACTAGTCCCTCTAAACCGGAGTGCACTGCCCGCGGGGGCCACCTAGTTGCGAAAATATTCATTATCATATTTTTCAAAAATATTGCCTTGATTAACACAAAATAGGTGTCATTTGAAAGCTTAGAGTCTGAACTTTACAGTGAATGTAGCCAATTTGAAAAACTCCTAAGTAGTGCTGAGTTATTTGCTGATAAATAGAATTAATTTTTTTTCATAATCTTTAAAATACTTTTTTGTACTATCGACTGCAATGTGTCAAAAACATCATACAGCTCATAAAACATTCACAGATCGTTGAAAATGGCACATCATTTTTTACAGCATATTATCACAATTAAAATGAGCCCAAAATGAACAATCTATTGCGTTTATGACAAGATATTCTCCATGGAGGAACCATTTCAAAAATGCCCATTAGGTGGCGTCAAGAACTGAACAAACAGGCTACATTGGTTCCAAATGCTGTAACTTTTGATTCCTTTATCCATTCACCACAAAATTTGATCCAGATGCAGCTTCACCAAAAAAGAATTGTCCTCCTACCTTATTTCCTTCCTGAGTTATTCTATGTCAAATAAGAAATATATGCAAAATCATAATAAAAATTATATATATTTTTTTTGTCTTTTATCAGCAGTTTCTCAGCAGCAGAATGTCCAAATGTAATGTAATTTATATTTTCAAAAAAATGTGAAAAGTGTTCTATCAAACGATACCTTCCTTTTGACTCTCCTTGCTAGAGAGTTATGAGTCTTTAGTTTTGCGTGTGTCAATTTTTTATTGCCTTCCAAATGTGTGAGGACTAAACAAAAAGGTTACCTTTGTTCAGAATGCTCTAACTTTTGAGTACTTTATGCAATCACCACGAAATTTTATCCAGATGCAGCTCACATGTAGAGGGACTTCACCAAAAAAGATTTTTTTAGCTTCCAGAAAACCTACCTACCTTTTGACTCTCCTTGTTATAGTTTTCGAGTTTTGAGTCTTTACTTTTATGTGTCTCTCAGACAAAACAACTCTAAAAATGGCATACAGGGGGAGTATCCTGGGTTCGGAGTAGCTCGGAGCCCTACCCCCGGACAGCACGCCAAATACGCATTAAACTTTACTCCCTCTAATTGTATGCAAGTGTGAACTTGTGAAAAGTCTGAATATAAAGACATAGAGGAGGCTTTTTAAAAAAATGTTTTTACCAAAAGTGTTGAATATAACACTTTCAAAGCCTATTGGCCTGGGAGAATTGTTTAAAGCTCTTCATGGAGAATGGTAAATTTCCTGGGATGGATGGTTGAGTTTTACAATTTATTTGGTGTGTTATAGGAGAAGATTTGTTCTTAATTAAGTAGTTCTTAATGACAGTTTAACCAAAGGTCTTTTGCCAATGAGTCATAGAAGAGCAGTTTAAGAAAGGTAATTTGAGTGATATAAAAAATTGGGCACCTGTGGCTTTATTGTGTTGTAATTATTAACTGCTATCTAAAGTACTAGCTACCCATTTGGGTGAAGTTTTAGATTAAGTCATCCATCTTGACCAGTCATATTGCGTGCCTGGTAGGTACATTTTTGATAACATTCATTTAATTAGAGATTTGTTTAATGTATCTAACATGTTTGGTTTTTATAGGCTTGATTTACTTAGATCAATCTTTAGAGAAAGCCTTAGATCGCATAGAACAATTATTTGTGGAAGACTCTTCAGGCTTTTGGTTTTAACTCTGAATTTTTAGCTATAAAGTTTTTTGTTGTGATATTTAGAGTATTCTGAAGATTAATGGTGGCTTATGTGCTCCTTTTAAAGGGGTCATATAATGGTACGTATGCACTTTTTCAAGTTGATTGTACTGAAATGTGTGTTGGCAGTGCCTGTACACAACCATCCTATTATGATAAAAATCCATCCAGTGTTTTTGTTTTAATCTCCTTATATGTTTTCCCCTGCCTCAAATTAAGCCATTCGATTTTGTGACGTCACTAAATCGGACGCCCCTCCCACGATTGTTGATTAACAGCAGCGTTTCAACACAGAGCCGCCCTGAGCAAGCTGTCATCATAGTCCGTCATTGTTGATACGCTGGAGCAGAATGGCGTCTAAGCAATTGTGGTGTTCTGTTCTTGGGTGTAATAACGAACACAGCCGTCATTTTGATGTTCCTAAATCCAAAACGCTGAAGACACAGTGGCTGAGTTTTGTTTTCGAAGGGAATATTCCCCACGATCAACGTCAATGCTTTCATGTTTGCGCGAATCATTTCTCACCAGACTGCTTTATAAACGAGGGTTAGTGTAAAGCTGGTTTTGCTAAGAAGCTGCTCCTGAAAAAAATAATCGGTACCAACTATTCATGTCCCTGCTGCACCTCCAGAAAAGTGAGTGTAAAGATTTATTAATCTTTATATTAATCTTTGCAAATCGCGAAAAAAAGTTGTTCATGACCATTAACTGTAACATCAATCTGTCAACGAACTAACCTATACATCAGTAAACACACAGCGTTCGTATCTCACTACTCTACCCTGCCAGTACATACAAAGATAGATCAAAGTGACATTACGTTAACCAACCATTCAGAAACGTCCTGTTTGAGCCTTAATTGTCGAACTTCTTTGCGGCCGTTATCTTGTTCCGGGTCTGACTCCGGTTCAAACTGATACGATTGCACAGATGTGTCCTCAGAGACTCCCGCTGCCATTCTTTCTCCAAAATATACCCTCAACTGTTGTCAAGGCAACACTCCACGGGCGTTGTGTCTAAACACCCGCAGAACAGAGGGGCGGAGTGAGCGAAGCTCATTATCATTTAAAGGCATATGCACTGAAACTGCGTGCTGAAAACAGCTGTTTTTGACCAGGTAAAATTAGTGTTTTCTTACAATACTAATGAATTTTTAATAAAAGTATATTACAAACTTTTCATTTAGACCCTAAAGATTCATATTAACTTGTACAAAAATGGCATTATATGACCCCTTTAAGCCTCTGGGGTCTGCTGTGTTTTCTGGGCCCTTGAGGTGTTATGACATGCTCTGACATTTGTGCTTATTTCTGTTACTTGTGATAGTTTCATGGCTAAAGTCTGATTACACTGTATTCAGCACAAACTCTGCTACAATAGTATGTCAGCAGCATGTATGTAAAAGTTTGTAGTTTTGAGATAATGACGTTTATGCGTGGTTTGTGAAAAAAACTAAAAAATATTGTCACTAAAATAAGGTCATGAAACCCATACTGTATATTTCTTGTATTTAAAATTGTATCACGTACAGTAGCCTAGAATATTTGCTTCAAACTAGGGGTGTGACGAGATCTCGTGCCACGAGATCTCGCGAGACTAAATATGACGAGATTTCTCGTCGAGTGAAAAAGCTGTCTCGCGATATCCCCATTAATATTTCACCGCTACACTCACATTCGCCTAAACTATCGTTTTGCTGTTTTTATAAAAACCATTATAAACTAATGCAAAAGTCTGCTCTGCTCATCCAGCACGAGTTGCCGTTGCAATCAGTGCAGCACGAATCACAGTTCACTGATCGCGTGACGATGGCGGAGGATTCGTTGCGCAACAGACTAGCTAAACGTCTGATAAATGTCTTATCTTGTAGAATGTGCGCTCAGCACCGCTGCTCCCTATACGCGCGGTCACGAATTTGTAAGTGAAAGTAAAACACAAGCTCCCTGATGTGCATTGCGCACAAATTAGGCTGCATACATCCAATAATCCGTCTCCCAATACCCATCTCTGGACTGTTTATTTGCGGCTATGGTCTCTGTTGGCACTGCGAATATTGAGAGTAGCCTACTAATGTCTTAAGGACAACAGACAAGGGAGGCTCCGTTTCTGAACTTATAATCGAAACGCAAGAACAACTGTAGAGACAAACACACCAGCCTCGTTTCTCTCTACCCGGCCTTTTCCGAACTCACCGCATTAACCCTATAACTGCCGGGGCAAAATAAAACCGCAATTTCACAACAATTATAAAGAGTCTGTGTGCTAACTTTGATTATGGTTGCACTTGCACTTATTGTTTGCACTTAATAAGACTAAGAGAAAACAGTTATTTATTTTTGTTATACGGTTTTTATTTCTCTGTTAAATGTATGTAAAGGAGTTCAGTTAGGAGGTCACACACAGCCTCAATCAGAAGTTCTGAAAGCTCTTACATGTACAGTAAGGTCTGAAGAGACTAATGTGAAATCATACAGGAGAAAAGCCAGTCAATAAAAACCTTTTACAGTGCTTGTATATTGTTTTCTTTCAATGCATTTGATAATTCATACTCATAAAGTAGACCTGAAATGACATGCATTAGAAGATTATTAGTTAAAACATTGAAAAATGCACCTGCATACTATTTTTCCAGTCATGAATTTTGTAATTGAGGATTTCTGAAAAATTGTGCAAAAATCTCGTCTCGTTCTCGTGAACCCAATCTCGTGTCTCGTCTCGTCTCGTGAGATAAGCGTCTCGTCACACCCCTACTTCAAACCTATGTGAAATTCATCCTGCGTACTCATTCAGATAAAACAATATATTGATTTAATATTTGTAAGACATGTTTTGTGTAAGAAAGCTTTATGCGAGGAGGCGTGAATCATCATGAATATTGATGTGTTTCACACCTGAGAAAGACAAAGACCCTCCCATTATAGCCCTATCAGGTGGGGCTGTGAAAGAACCAGAACAAAGAATGAGTAGATGATTTAACAAGTTTAGAAAATTCTTCCTCTCCTATAGCAATGAATGAATGAAATATTTCCTCAGGGAGACTACAATGCACTCCCTGGTCCGATACTGTAGTAGACGGTTGCATAGTTATATTTTTCTCCCTGATATTATCAGTCTTGTAAGTAAAGAAGTTTATAAAGTCATTACTGCTGTACTGCTTGGAAACGTCTGAGGTTGAAGCTTTATTTTTCGTTAATTTAGCCACTGTTTCAAATCAATACTTAGGGTTTTGTTTATTTTCTTCTAATAGGGTTGAAAAATAAGCAGATCTAGCAGCTTTTAATGCCTCTCTGTACGCAATCGTGCTCTCTTTCCATGAAATGCGAAAAAACTCTAGTTTTGTTTTCTTCCAGTTGCTGTCAGAGTTCTGTCACTTCTGTCTAGTTGATAGGCGTGTTCGACATCGGCTGTGGCTGGATGTAACCGATCGGCGAGAGTTGCCGCGTGCAGGCGGGGAGGAGCTGCAAACGGAGAAGTGAACATCTCTGGCAAGATGCTGTTGGCATGCCGTCTGCAGACTGCCCTGCTACTATCTCTTGCACTTGCTATGTTTTTATATATGCCTCATTTAGTTTTATATTGTAATGCTATATTGATCTATGACCGTCTACTACTTCTAAACATCCGTAGTACGGTCTCTACCTTACATAACGTTAGGTGCGATGTCTGTGGACCGCGTTTCGAGCTTCCACCCTGCCCATCTCTCCCCCCTGCACCCTGTGCCAGCTCCAAGTTGATCTACCACGCCGGAGACGCCGGAGAAGGCACGGCAAGCACGGTGGCATCGCTGTACAACTCAGATCGGCCCTCCTACGGAATTATGATCCGCACCTCGCCTTGCTTCGACGGGGATCGGAGTTTGCTCACAATTTCACCACTGGCCAGTCTTCTCTGGATGGCCCCTTTCGATGGCTGAGCCCTATTATACCCGGATTCCTCTCTGCACCTGCTCGGATTTTCAGTCATGGTGGAGCTAATCTTCACAACCTTCGTCCGCTGTGCCGAGAAACACAGCCAGCGACTGCTTCGTGGCTGAAGTTTGCTCTCATTAACGCCCGGTCTCTGGTAAATAAAACCTTCATCTTAAATGACTTTTTTGCCTCTCAAACGCTGGATTTCTTGTGTTACTGAGACTTGGACAAAGCCCGGTGAGTTATCTCCGTTTTCGGAACTGGTGCCTCGCGACTGTCATTTCTTAAACTCCCCGCATTTGTCTGGCCGCGGTGGAGGTCTTGCCACTGTTTTTAAAAACATTCTTCACTGTCGACCTCTTCCTACTGGCTCCTACCACAGTTTTGAGGTACAACTGCTACAATTAGTCTTAGTTAACAGTGGTGTAGTCTAGTTTTTTGTAGTGACTATACTGTGATATACCCCCCCCAAAAAAAAACATGTATAAAAACTGGTTTGATATTCCTTTAAAATTATGTTTTAATAGATTTGATTATTATTATTTTAAAAAGTACATTTTACTATGCAATTTCTTTCATAATTCGTTCGAGTTACTTTCTTTCTCTCTACAAACTTATATTTTGGTGGGTTGTAAATTAAAGACATTTGAGCTTCTGTGTGTTTTAATAAACTATTCTTGTTATTATTATTATTATTAGGCCTACTTGAAGTATACTCTACTGTGCAATTGTAATATATTTCTGTTATATTTTCTTCAAGTTATAGAAAACTTTTATTTTGACAGGTTGTCATGAAGACTTTAAAGTGTGTGAGTGTATATGAAATAATTGTCTATAGACAGTTTTCCTTGGGCCCGAAGATAATTATTTCAGTTTTATTTTCGTTTAGGTTTAGAAAATTACTTAAAAGCCAAAGTTTAAGTTCACTTAAACAGGCAAACAGGGGTTGTAGACCATTTTTATCATTATGTTTTAAAGGAAAATAAAACATAATGAAAAAAGAATGAAAAAATAAAACGCAGGAGTGATGAGATACTTAGTATACTAAGTATCTCATCACTCCTGCGAACAGGAAGGGGGCCAGAGCAAATTACAGTGCCTGACATCGTACTTGCGAGTTCACACACCTCTTTAACATTAATTTTGGTGATCTCAAACTGGCAAAGTCGAACATCATTAGTGCCGACGTGAATAATAATCTTAGAGAATTTACGATTAGCATTAGCCAGCACTTTTACATTTGCTTTGATGTCAGGCGCTCTGGCTCCCGGCAAACGTGTGACTATGGTGGCTGGTGTCTCTGTTTTCACGTTCTGTGAAATAGAATCGCCAATAACTAGGGGAATTCAACAGGATTCTCAGTGGGTTTCACTGAGAGGGGAGAACCTGTTTAATGTTGTTATCGGAATGGAAGAGAGATGTTTTGTCCCGCGACTACAGCGTCTCACGGTCACCCAGTTGCCCTGCTGCACAGGCTCTACAGCCGGAATCGAACAATGTACAGCAGGGGTCTCAAACTCAACTTAACTGGGGGCCGCTGGAGGTAGAGTCTGGGTCAGGCTGGGCCGCATCAAGTATTCCACAAAAAATAGTATTCAAGTATTCCAAAAAAGGAGCACAACTGATCCAATCTTCTCAATCTTTATTATTAACGTTTCTTCTGAACTGTTCCTCTGAATTTGAACATTCCTTTCTGTACATGATTGGTTCTTCATGAGCTGTCCTTCTGACAGTTGAAGTTCATTTTACAAACTTTCTTTGTCTATGTAATATTTATATTTGCTTATGTCCTTTTTATTTTCTTTATACAACACATTAATGATATTAAATGTTTTTTTTTTGGAAGGCACATTTCCTTTTATTATATACTTAGAAAAACAATTATTGCTTTTGAAATACAAATATTTGCAGTCATGTCTGCCCGTCTTATTGAATTCTTTCTACACATGCATAGTGTCTCAGGCAAATTACTGACTGCACAAATCAAAGCAAACCTTCTTATCAACCTGTTAGACACATATTACAAGCTCAAAATGATTATTCTCACATTGTTTAAAGCAGGGTCTCTCTCCAACACCTCGCTCTCGACAAGGGGCAGTTCACATATCGCGCTCACATATTTTGCGCGCTCAAGTTCGTTATTTCAAATGTAGGTGCGCGTGCGCGGCAAGCGCGCTCATAATTGAAGCGACGCGCTCATTTTTTTCCAGGCGCGCAGTATGTTTGTACTTAGCGGTTGTCTATGGCAACTATTGACAACAAACCCACCGTATGGTAGCCCATTTAAAACGCGGCACACGCAACGACGGGCCGCACTAACATTACACTTTAATGTCAAGTAGGGGGCCACAAAATATCACCCCGCGGGCCGCGAGTTTGAGACCCCTGATGTACAGAGTTCACTAAGCTAGTCGCATCCAAAGCAGAGTATCTAAAGCCCTTGCACTCTTACTATCCTCGTTTAAAGTTTGGATGCGTGTCTCTAGTTCTAAGAATCTTCTCCATCAGCCTGACTGTCTCCCTGCATTTATCACATGTAAATCATTCAATGCTGACAGAGAATGCTATACTATACATGTGTCACAAAGTGCAAGTGACAATAACAGAAGACATTACTCACCGTGTTTGTTGACTGATTCTACTTTCCTTAGTTGCTTGATAGACTCGCAAAAGGCGCGAGAAAAAAAAGACGGCAAGCAAGGATAGCAGGTTAACAGGCTAGCGAGATAGCGTGTTGTGCTAGCGATAATGATTTAGATAAAAGCTATAGCGATGTCAGATTAATGTGATAGGCAATATTAGACAATATCTAATATATGTTGATGAATAAGTTAAATTTAGCAAATAAGAACAGCAAGGAATGATAGTAAATAGAGATTCAAACAGAAAACTATAAGGAGCTTGCAGACCAGCAGCAAGGCAGACAGGAGAAAGCGATCAAACAGGTGCAATCGATCAAGACCAACTGGTGTAGAACTGCAAACTGAGCAGCTCTTTCAAGCTTGAGGGAAAGGGCTTCAAGTCAGCAGGACTCATCAGTGGCATCTGGTCCCTGTAAAAAAAACACCAAAACAACTGTGAACATGTTGATATCTAGAGAAACTATAGGGCTGCACGATTTTGGGAATACATTTTAGATTTTTCTGGTTAAAATTGCGATTTAAAATTTACAACAACAAAAAAAAAAAAAAAAAAAAAAAAAAAAAAAAAATATATATATATATATATATATATATATATATATATATATATATAATGAACACCAGGATCATATACTTGTAGGGCTGAATAAAATAATAATAACAATAGCCTATAGCAGGCGAATTGTTAAAAATGAACACTTCAGTACACCACACTAGAAAAAAAATATATGGATTATCATATAACTTCAAATGTTTCCATTCGTTATGACATTATGAAATGAGATTGGAGTAAAAACATGAAGCCTAATGTTTGGCGCGTTTTGCTTTTCAAACGCACAGGAGTGACTCAAACTCACAGCGCGTGCAGAGAACATTTACTGAAGTGATCGAGCCGCTTCAAACTATGAAACATTATTGTTACCACATTATACATATCTACGTTTTTGAGCAGATATCCAAACACAGTATTTAACAGTGTGATGGCCCCGATGCAGCCACACATTAGTGAGCGGTAATGTCGCGAACGCAGATACATACAAACACCCATTAGGCTACTTAGATTTTCTTGGAATTTATCCTGTACATTCTTTAGTTTCATTCATTCTTTCAATGGTTTATGTTCATATATTTATTTGGCAATAAGATTCAGACATTGTTTATTTCTCATTAAGATATTTATTTGAGTTGCAGTATATCATTAACTGGTTGAAGTGCACACAATCTAGTTGGTGTTGTGCAGTACACAGATTTATTAATATTACTTTCTTTGAGTTTAAGTTACCGCTGTGTTGCTGAGGAGTGGATGGCTGGAGCTTTCGGTTGGTGATCGATCAGCCAGTTCCGTTGGTGGTCCGTGCGAATTAAGGAGCCTGCAACATATTAAACTGAAACCACTCCTTTATTAGAAAAGGATAAACGGATTAGGAGAAAAAGGATTTAAAAAAGGTTTGGAGAGATGGAAAAGGACAAAAAGACAATCAGGAAAAGACGGGGATATGTAACACACACATTATATATAAACAAAATCTTAATAAAATAAATTTGACCCATATGTATCTTATGTTAGTATAGACTAGTTTTTTTTATTTTTTTATTAAAGCCTGTGATAATTAATATATTACAAAAACATTGTAAAAATTACAAATTTACCTTACAAAAGAAGGTCATTCCTCTTCTCCCCTGCACTGTCCATCATCTCCCCAACGTCTATCATTGGACAGCGTCGCGCGCGCGGCTGCCTGCACGTTGAACGTGATTTTTCTCCTATAGACCAATTTTCAGCCGACGTCACAGTTACGTCACGGCGCTAGCTGGTGGCAGAACAAAGGGAAAACTGGAGGCGGCAAATACAAACCAGCACAGATTCGGCTACAAAATAAGGATCTTAAATTATTCTTCTTATTATTAAATGTCATCTTGTTGTGTTGTTGGGTGCAAGAATCAATGAAAAATTAATATGCTTTATCTGCAATTTTTTATTTCTAGAAATATTCGCCTCATTAAAATTGCACCGTAATGTCCCTCTTTACATTGTCGTCTTCTCGGCGCTGGCTAGGCAGAACTGCAGATCGTACCACACAAGTCTTGTACATGACCATTCAGCACATAGTTATAGGCATCTAAATATTTACATGCCCTCCGTTTCTCTATCAGGTAGGTGTAGAAGTCAGGCCACTCAACCGGAGGTAGCGTTAACGTTAATCCTGTCAGATCCTCAATAAGTGTACGGGTCGGCCAATCTGGTTCCGTCCGATTAAAATTAACTTTTGCAAATAACAATCGTGGTCCTGGACAGTGAGTGACCTTGCACATTAAGATAAAATCGGATTTTCTCCAGTCATTGTTAAAAACAAGCTAACAAAACTTGCAGACTTTACGTTAGTGAAGCGGCCAGAGGGATCGTTCTGCCACCACTTAAGCTCCGCCCACATAAAAACGTCACCATGTTTACCAACTGAAAATTGGTCTATAAGGGGGCGGATTCGGCGGAATGTTTTGACGAATTACGCCACAGCACTTATACAATTGCACTGATTGGCTATGGCTGTGAGCAGACAGTGTCAATCAATGTATTGGAGATTGAGAAAACGGCAACCGTGACCATAGATGTAAAGAAAACAAAGTTGCTTGTCAGATTTTCCTAACAAGCAACCATATTTTTTTAATAAGCCCAAAAAAACGCAACCCGCAACCCGTGCTTTTTTAACGCGACTTACAAAATAAGCGGACTTGGCAACTATGGCTGGCATACCGCTTCAACTGCTACTTTATGGTGCGTTCTATTATAGCCAACGAACCGACTCGGACCTCGGATATGACGTCACGTCCACACTTCAAGCGTTCTATTATGTTTTGGGCGTCCGAGTCGGAGAAAAAATGGACGCCACCCGTTGTAATGGTAGCACTGGCTGAGTACCAGGCGCTCCAAAATAAGTATGTGCTTCACCTTACAGAACACCGAGGAAGAACTTGAACTTGAAAATGTTCACTTTATTTCATGTTTTTCATGTTAATCTCCTGTTAGCAACGCTAGCAACGTAGTAATTGCACTCACAACAACCGATTCCCATACCTACAGGGGACGCAGTAATACGAGTGATTATAATCGTCATTTAAAATACCAAAGCGGTTCAAAAACAATGAAAACAATTCATACTTTCAAGTCACACAGGGCGCAGCCATCTTGAATTCCGAAACGGAATTCTTGCTCGGTGTCCTCACGGTTGTCCGACGTCCGAGAGGAGAAATCCGAGGAAAGGGGGCGTGTTACTACGCAACGTCTGTCTTCCGATTCGGATCTCCGAGACGGATAAATAATAGAACGCACCATTAGTTCTGCTTGCCTCTGCCAACCAGCAGATTGATTGTGGGGGGAGTCAAATGTTTTGTGTTGGTATTGTCTTTTTCAATTGCTTGTTCTTTTCCTTAGATTTATTATTTGTGTTAAGATATGCACTTAATTATAGTGTAATTATGTAACTGGCCTTGTTATTGATTTGTTGTTGTATTGTGAAGTTTGTTGTTTTTGTCTTCCCTTATGTGTTAATATGGACTAGTCCATTTGTATAAATGTGTCCCTGATGTTTTAACTTGTAGATCAGTTTAGTTTGTTCTCACACGTACTCAGTTATTTGAGTTTAGTTTGTTTTGTTGATCTCTTTTATAAGCCTAAACATTTGACTTGATTATTTGGACTTTGTTTTCCTTTTGAATATTTTTGTATATGATTTTTGGATTCAGTAAAATATATTTTTTGGAAATATTTCTATGGCCCTCATTCCTTGACTGCTTGGTCTCTCACAAACAGTAAACACTGGTCTAAACATTATAATATTCACCATATTAGAGTAAACACTCATTCTAGCCTACTTTTATATCATGCTGTGTTTTATTATCGACATAAAAACATCCTTGTGTCTTACATAGGGATGGGAATTGAAAACGTACTCGGTTACTAACGTAACCTCTGTTCTCTCTAGAGAGGGAACGAGTAGGCTACTGCGTAATATCTTACGCTATGGGGAAAACCTCTTTTCCACGAGATATTGAAGCCAAAAATTATCCTTAATTTTGAAACAATGTAAAACGCTTTGCGGCAGCATGCAGACATAGGCGAGGCAGCTCGCGTGCCTATTGGCTGCCCTGCAGGGTCGGCGCTGGGCATTCGAGGGCCGTGCCCCCCCTAGCGCTCATTGATGCCCCTCCTACCAGAGTTTCTAATACAATGCTAAATCATAAATCAGATGTAGGCTATACAACACCAAATGTCCAGCAATCTATTTAAATAGTACATTGTGTTTAATTTGTTGTCTAATGAGATCTAATATGTGTTAGTACCAAGAATTTTCACATGAAGAAATAACGTTAGATATATTCAATCCGACTTTTAACTGTAAGTGCTTGAATGGTCCAGTGGTGGAATTTTAGACTAGCGTGCAAGAGATTCTGGTTTCTAACCTATTTTTTACAGTCTATGGTTCTAACCCACACTCGCATAATTATTATTATTTTTTTCCTCATTAAAACCGATTATGTTTATCAGTGGTTGTCAGGGACATGTTTGAGTGCATTTTACTTTGTGATTTCACCGGTACGAATAGAGATTTCTCCGCAACCGATCAAGCGCGCGTCCATGTGAAGATGTTTCTTGTGGCAGCGCGAGCCACAAGAGAACACTATCAGCACCACAGATCGCAGTCAACGAGCACTTTGAATGGCGAGTCCCAAAAAATATCCCTTTTAGTTGTTTTTTTCAATATTAAATGTATACAAACTTTAACTTAAATTAAATAAAATGAAATGATTTCAAAATAAATAATTTTGGTTGTTCATGACTATTGACTATTGGTCATCATTGGTCAATCCTTATTGGTCGCTGAGTAAAATTGTTACATTTGATTTGCAGCGCGCAAAAGTTGTTGTTTGAATCGAAAAGAACAGTTTGTCCGTCTATAAGACAGCACTAGCGACTAACTGTTACCCGGGCCTAATAAACGAAAGAAAAAAAAATTTATTTACGAAAATCGTAATTTTTACGACATTTACGAGGCCGCACTTTTGGAGTTTTTTTAGGTGTGCGATTCCCTCTACAAGTTCTGTAGAAAGCCAACGGTTGCCACTGTCTCAGTCATTCTTAAGTCATTTAATGACATAAAATTGATTCTGACCGATGCTGATACTGTGCTGAACTATGGGGCAGAGGCGAGAATGGAAGCTATCGTTTTTAAATCAAACTTCTATAAATTCATATTTTTTTGTGTGTAAAATTATTTTTTTGTAAAGTAGCCACAAATTCGCAATTAACAAATAATAATAATAAATAAAAAATGTGTTTCGTTTTTTAAAGGATTTCTGCTGTGTTAGCAGAAATTTTTTTTTTTCTCAAACGGCAGTGCCCCTCCCAGCGGATGACCCAATGCCCCTCCAGTAGATCTGCTCTGGCGCCGACTCTGCTGCCCTGCGGCAAAAGCAGCAGCTTATCGAGAGCGGCTCTGCATGACGTCATGACCAATGGGGGCACTTCGCGCCCATTTCGTCACGTCCCGCCAGAAAAGGCGTGGTCTCGCCCTATAAAAGCATGTTCGATAGGCTGATACAAACTGGTTTTCATCGCCGAAGCGAACCAGAGCGTATTTTAAGCACGGCAAGATACGCAGTACTCGTTCCCTCTCTAGAGAGAACAGAGGTTACGTTAGTAACCGAGTTAGTACATTCTCTTACGAGAGTATCTCTCGTACTGCGTAATATCTTACGCTATGGGGAACACAGTGTAACACGCCGTGCATACAGGGATCCAACACCAAAGTCCCAAGGGCAGAAGCCCGGGGCGCATGTAGTGCATAATCACCATAGACTCACAGAGAGTGAAGGACGAGGGGCTAGAAGCGTCATTCCTTATAAGTAGCATCCAGAGGAGCTAATCATATAAATGTTATACCACGCAGCCAGGGTGAAAGCTTTCAGCCTAAACTGGGTGGCCATACGTGTGTCAACACTCATGGAGCTGTTGTATCGGTCAGTGAGCGATACACAGGCCAAATTCAGCATCTGGGCCGGCACAGCGGGGCAGATAGCACTGAAGTCTAGACCGCCAAAAGCTTAGCTTGTAAGGCGGGAACCTCCAGGTTATAGTATTTTATAAATGTAGACGCGAGGCCCAGCCCGCGGCCGTACAGATATCTTGCAGGGTAATCCCGCTAGACCATGCCCACTGTTACGTCCCTGTGGTTCCGCGTATGTGTTTTCTTTTGGTTTCTCTTTCTCTGCTATCACCTTCTTAGGTGTGCGTCCTCACTCATCTGCTGTTGGCTGGGAGAGATGTCAATCATCATTACATCGTGACGTCATCTCCTTCCCGCCGCCTATCAAGTTCAACACTCGAGTTTAAAGGGAAGCGGGAGAGGAACGCATGTCGGCTTGCTTTCTTTTCTGTCGCTTTGCTTGCCGCCTTTGTGTTTATTTTCCGTTACAGATATTGTCCTGTTGTTTTTTTCTTTCTGCCATGACGGCGTGTTTTGAGATTACCAAGTGTAATGTGTTCTGCCATGACGGCGTGTTTTGAGATTACCAAGTGTAATGTGTTTTGCCATGACGGCGTGTTCTGAGATTGCTAAGAGTAATGTGTTCTGCCATGATGGCGTGTTTTGAGGTTACCAAGAGAAATTCGGACAGGTAATATGTCACGTGACGTACACAAAGCAACACTTAGCAAACTCGATGTATACAAACCCCAGGTAGGGAAGTGAACGCCACCCATGGATGTTTTGTTATTAGTTAGAACAGCTAGAGAGGGCGCTTAGGCGCTGAAGATTACTGTCTTTTCTTTTCTTTTTGTTATTAGTTAGTAAGAGGTTGGGACTAGATAGTCGGAGTTTGTTTTGTTTCTTTCTTTTATTTGGCTTCACTATTTATGTCCTTATTCTCTTGGGTTGTTTATTTTTTTGAACTCTCAATCTGTTTATATTTTGTTTATTTTCTTGGTGTCCACAAATATATTTATCATCATTATTATTATTGTCCATCTTTTGCATTTACACTTCAAGTACAATAAACCGTACTTTATTTTCTTTCATAATACTTTGTTGTGTCGTCTCTTGCCACCTTAAATACACCATCTTCTGGTCACGACCTCAATGTTGCCCCTTTAAAGACCTTTTGTCTAAGGGTGCGTAACATTTAATGGGGGCTCGTCCGGGATCTTTAATCCCAAGTTAATTTAGTTGTGATCAGTTGTATGTGTGTATGCTAGTGGTGAGTGACGTTACGTTAGTTTGGCGGCATATTCATGCAGAGTAGTATTTTTGTACTCGTTTGCTGGTTGTGCATCATGGAAATGTTTAGCTTGCAGAAGTTCATTGCCAACCCGTCTTTTGAACAGATTAGTTCATGTAAGAAGCAAGATTTAGTGCTGATAGCTGATCACTATCAGGTTGTTGTGAGTAGACAAGCTCTTAAGAGTGAGATAAAAAGTAAGTTGATACAACGTTTAAAAGAGATCAATGTTCTTCCTATGTCAAATGCCGTGGGTGATGAGGAGGCTAGCGGAGGTGTTGGTGTGAGTGACGTTGCAGTGGCACATCGCAGTTTTGTGGATGATGAGGATAAGCGGAGCGGTAGAGCTGATGCTGAGGCGGAGGTGAGAGCCGAGGCTAAGGCCGGCTTGCCACCGTTTGATCCATTCTCTCCCAGTTCTGTTGATTCGAGAGACGGCGCGCGACTGAAAGTCCGCTTAGCCCGTTTACAATATGAGGCGCAGGAGAAAGCCGAGGCACGTCAAGCTGAGATAAATCTGCGTTTGGAAGTACGCAGGCTTGAAATTGAGGCTGAGACTCAGGTAAAGCTGCGACAGCTCGATCTGGACGCGATGCAGATCACTGCCAGTTCGGCTGCGCAGTTGAATCCAGGTCCGGTCTCTGATGTTCCTCCGCGGTCTGATTCATCCCAGGTAAGATTTGACATAAGTAAGCACATTGTCTTAGTTCCTCAGTTCAGAGAATCAGAGGTGGATTCTTATTTCACTGCATTTGAACGCATAGCTACTTCTCTTCATTGGCCTAAAGACGTCTGGTCTCTGTTATTACAGTGTAAATTGATTGGAAAAGCTCAAGAGGTTTGTTCTACTTTATCTCTAGAAGAAAGTTTAAAATATGACTTTATGAAAGCTTCGATACTTCGTGCTTATGAGTTAGTCCCAGAGGCTTATCGGCAGAAGTTTCGAGGGCATAAAAAAAATTCGGCACAGACATTCGTGGAATTTGCAAGAGACAAAGGAATTTTATTTGACAAGTGGTGCACAGCTAGCAAAGTGAGTGACTTTAATGAGTTAAGAGAACTTGTACTGCTCGAAGAGTTCAAAGGGTGTTTGCCTGATCGTGTTGTGGTCTATCTAAATGAACAGAAGGTAACTTCGTTGTCTCACGCAGCCGTGTTAGCGGATGAATTTGTTTTAACCCACAAAAATGTTTTTTCACTTGCACGTTCAGAGAGGTCACAGCCTGCTCCTGTGCAAACCCAAACGTTTCGTTCTAAAAACAGTCCACCTCGTGCTAGAGAGGATCGAGAATGTTTTTATTGTCACAAACAAGGACATGTGATCGCAGATTGTTTGACGTTAAAACGCAAGCAGCAGCCTAAAAGCGTAGGGTTTGTGAAAACTGTTAAGCCGACTGTTAGTGTGCCTAATGTGAGGAAAATTGATGACAGTTATCAACCTTTTATCTTGAAAGGGTTAATTTCTTTAAACGGAAATTGTGACGACCAGAAAGAAATAAGAATGCTCAGAGACACCGGTGCAATGCAATCTTTTATTGTGGCAGATAGATTACCATTGTCTGAGGACACTTTCTGTGGCTCAAGTGTGATAGTTCAGGGCATTGACATGAGTTGTATAACTGTGCCATTACATCGTATACATTTACAGAGTGAGTTATGTACGGGATTTGTAAGAGTGGCGGTACGTCCTTCTCTTCCTGTTCAGGGCGTTGATTTTATCCTTGGAAATGATCTAGCTGGAGGAAAAATCTTGCCTGTGTTAGAAGTTGTTGCAAAACCAGATGTGTGTAGTCAATCAGATGATGTGTCACATACTTACCCTGAAGTTTTTCCCGCATGCGCTGTCACTCGCGCTCAGTCGCGTAAAGTGGGTGATATGGTGGATTTGTCTGACTCTGTTTTTATCCCTCTTCTTGCTGGTGACGAATCATTGTGCACTGTTACGTCATCAAAAATAGATAAATCACAGTCAGAGAAAATGAGAGAAAATGTGTCTGACGCACCAGAATTGAAAATGTCCGTGTCACGAGAGAAAATTATTTCTGCACAGAAAGAAGATAAATCTCTCATTACTGCTTTTAATTCTGCTGTCTCTCTTGAGGTAGCTAAAAATCAGAAAGTTGCTTATTTTCTTGAGAATGAGTTATTGATGAGAAAGTGGTGTTCTAGCACAAACGATTCAGATTGGAATGTTGTGTATCAGGTGGTCATTCCTTCTCCTTATCGTCAGCATGTGTTATGTTTAGCGCATGATCATCAGCTTGCCGGTCACTTAGGAATTACGAAAACGTATGATAGGATTTTACAGCACTTCTTTTGGCCAGGCTTGAAGAAGGATGTTGCTCAGTACTGCCGTACTTGTCACACATGTCAAACTGTTGGGAAGCCGAACCAGGTGATTCGTCCTGCTCCACTGTTTCCCATACCAGCAATCGGGGAGCCGTTCGAGCATGTGCTCATAGACTGTGTTGGGCCGTTGCCTAAAACAAAATCGGGTAACCAGTTTTTGTTTACCATAATGTGCATGTCTACTAGGTTTCCAGAGGCAATTCCACTGAGAAAAATCACCGCACCCGTTATTGTCAAAGCATTAGTGAAGTTCTTTTCCACTTTCGGTCTTCCGAAAATAGTACAAAGCGATCAGGGCACAAATTTTTTATCAAGACTTTTTAAACAAGTGCTGGAGTCTTTAGAAATTTCTCACCGAGTTTCAAGTGCGTACCATCCACAAAGCCAGGGCGCACTTGAACGCTTTCACCAGACACTTAAGTCGATGCTTAAGAAGTACTGCATGGACACTGCTAAAGACTGGGATGAGGGGGTTCCCTTAGTATTATTCGCGGTAAGAGAGACTGTACAAGAATCTCTTGGTTTCAGTCCAGCCGAACTTGTATTCGGACATCAGATGAGAGGACCTTTGAAAGTTTTTAAAGAACACATTTTGACCACTGTTTCAAGTCCTCACACGAATGTACTGGATTATGTGAGTAAGTTTCGAGATCGTTTGCATACTGCTTGGTCACTAGCTAAAGAATCTCTAGGAAATGCTCAGAAAAGCATGAAGCGCAAGTATGATCAGAGAGCAGTTGCGCGTTCGTTTTCAGCCGGTGATAAAGTGTTGGTGCTTTTACCTGTTCCAGGATCATCTTTGTCCGCCCGTTTCTTTGGTCCTTATGTGGTGAAACAGAAAATGAGTGAAACTGACTATGTGCTTTACACACCTGACAGAAAACGTCAAACCCGAGTTTGTCACATAAACATGCTAAAAGCTTACCATGACAGGGAGATGCCTGAGGTGAAAACTTCAGAGGAGACTGCAGGGCCCGCTGTCTCATCTGTCGCATTAGCCGTGGATCTGTTAAAACCTGTTGATATCTCGGGGGCTGACGAGGATGGGGTCGTGCTTCGCAATGCTCCTCAGCAGTGTGCAAGGTTAGCTAATTCCGAGATTTTAAAAGATCTTCACTCGTATCTGAATCATTTAACTCCTGACCAGAGAACTGACATTGTTAAAATAATATCTGATTTTAACTGTCTGTTTAGTGATGTTCCTAAACAAACAAATGTTTTACAACATGATATTGTTGTAAATGATGCTCGTCCTATTAAGCAACATGCTTATCGCATAAATGCAGTCAAGAAATCTGTTATGCGTCAAGAAGTGAATTATCTGCTTGAGAATAATTTAGCCAGGCCTAGTTGCAGTCCCTGGAGTTCTCCGTGTCTTCTCGTTCCTAAACCTGACGGCACGTATAGATTTTGTACGGATTTCCGTAAAGTGAACGCCGTAACGGTGCCAGACAGTTATCCGTTACCGCGAATGGAAGACTGTATTGATAATCTTGGGTCTGCTCGCTTTGTTACAAAGCTGGATATGCTGAAAGGGTACTGGCAGGTACCACTTACTCCACAAGCGTCAGATATCTCAGCATTTGTAACACCAGACAAGTTCCTCCAATACACAGCGATGGCTTTCGGACTCAGAAACGCTCCAGCCACCTTTCAGCGTCTTGTAAATATTGTCTTAGCTGATGTACCGAATTGCAATGCGTATCTTGATGATTTAGTTTTATATTCAGTGACTTGGAAGGAACATGTGTGCTTGTTGAGAACTGTGTTCGAACGTCTACGTGCAGCTAACTTAACTCTCAACTTGGCAAAGTGTGAGTTTGGTCGAGCGACTGTCACTTATCTGGGTAAAGAGGTTGGACAAGGCCAGGTACGACCAGTGGAGGCTAAGGTTACCGCTATTGCAGATTTTCCAGTCCCTACCACTCGACGACAGTTGCGAAGATTTCTAGGTATGGCTGGTTATTACCGCAGTTTCTGTAAAAACTTCTCAACCGTTGTTACTCCTCTCACCTCGTTGCTTAGTCCATCTAAACTTTTTAAATGGTCTGTGGAGTGTCAGAATGCTTTTGATTGTGTCAAAATGCTTTTATGTAATGCACCTGTTCTCGTTGCACCTGATTGTACGCATACTTTCAAGCTTGAGGTCGATGCCAGTGCTGTTGGAGCAGGAGCTGTTCTTCTTCAGGAGGATACCCATGGTATAGATCATCCTGTGAGTTATTATTCCCGTAAGTTTAATAAACATCAGCTTAACTATTCTACCATTGAAAAAGAAGCACTTGCTCTCTTGCTTGCTCTCCAGCATTTCGAAGTTTACCTCGGTTCCAGTAGTCTTCCTATCACAGTCTTCACCGATCATAACCCTCTAGTGTTTTTATCCAGGATGTACAATCAAAACCAGCGTTTGATGCGCTGGGCTCTAGTACTCCAGAATTATAATTTGGAGATCAAGCACAAAAAGGGTGTTGATAATGTTTTGGCTGACGCTCTTTCGAGAGTGTAAAAATATTGTCTGTTTTAACTTGTTTTTCACAAACAGGTTTGCTCTTAAGGGTGGGAGTGTTACGTCCCTGTGGTTCCGCGTATGTGTTTTCTTTTGGTTTCTCTTTCTCTGCTATCACCTTCTTAGGTGTGCGTCCTCACTCATCTGCTGTTGGCTGGGAGAGATGTCAATCATCATTACATCGTGACGTCATCTCCTTCCCGCCGCCTATCAAGTTCAACACTCGAGTTTAAAGGGAAGCGGGAGAGGAACGCATGTCGGCTTGCTTTCTTTTCTGTCGCTTTGCTTGCCGCCTTTGTGTTTATTTTCCGTTACAGATATTGTCCTGTTGTTTTTTTCTTTCTGCCATGACGGCGTGTTTTGAGATTACCAAGTGTAATGTGTTCTGCCATGACGGCGTGTTTTGAGATTACCAAGTGTAATGTGTTTTGCCATGACGGCGTGTTCTGAGATTGCTAAGAGTAATGTGTTCTGCCATGATGGCGTGTTTTGAGGTTACCAAGAGAAATTCGGACAGGTAATATGTCACGTGACGTACACAAAGCAACACTTAGCAAACTCGATGTATACAAACCCCAGGTAGGGAAGTGAACGCCACCCATGGATGTTTTGTTATTAGTTAGAACAGCTAGAGAGGGCGCTTAGGCGCTGAAGATTACTGTCTTTTCTTTTCTTTTTGTTATTAGTTAGTAAGAGGTTGGGACTAGATAGTCGGAGTTTGTTTTGTTTCTTTCTTTTATTTGGCTTCACTATTTATGTCCTTATTCTCTTGGGTTGTTTATTTTTTTGAACTCTCAATCTGTTTATATTTTGTTTATTTTCTTGGTGTCCACAAATATATTTATCATCATTATTATTATTGTCCATCTTTTGCATTTACACTTCAAGTACAATAAACCGTACTTTATTTTCTTTCATAATACTTTGTTGTGTCGTCTCTTGCCACCTTAAATACACCATCTTCTGGTCACGACCTCAATGTTGCCCCTTTAAAGACCTTTTGTCTAAGGGTGCGTAACACCCACGAAGAGGCCACGCCTCTCGTGGAGTGCGCTCTGACACCCAAGGGGCACTGCAGGCCCTTAGAGGTGTAAGCCAGCGCTATAGCATCGACTATCCATCTGGACAGGCTCTGTTTTGATGCGGCAAGTCCCTTAGAATGTCCGCCAAACAAAACGAAAAGCTGCACAGTCTGTCTAAAAACCAGCCGAGCGGGACACATAAGCTCTTAGTGCCCTGACAGGGCAAAGGAGACTCGCGTCCTTCTCCTCATTGAGAACCGGAAGCATACCTGTCAAGTATCCCGTTTTGGCCGGGAAAGTCCCGTATTTTACCTTTCTTTCCCGCCGTCCTCCCGTATTAGGATTTTCCCGTAAATCTCCCGTATTTTAACCTGCGTTATTGAAAAATAATAATACCCCGGGCGGAGTAAAAAAAACATTCCCAATCTGAGCTCTAGCTGTCACTGGCCTCGCGATAACTACCGGTAGCCTACTGTAGGTGGCAGTTGTCGCGACGTTAGTGAGGTCAGATGATGAGTGACAACGCGGTGAAAACAAAAAACAAACAAAAACAGAGACGGATGATGGACGCTATGACAGAGCAAGGCACTCCTGCCAAAAAAACAAAACCCTCATGTACTAAATACCGCGATCAATGGGATAGCGAATTTACTTTTCTGAAGAGGAGCAGGGTGGGGGACAGTCACGCGTTTTGTAAGTTTTGTAACTGCGACTTTAGCATCTCACACGGGAAAGGAATGATGTATGTCAGCACGAGAAAGGGTGTTTAGCATGGTACTCTACTCTCATGTAAAATTAACCACTCTGGCCCCGCCCACAAATACACTCCTTCCAAAACAGTTAATACAAAGTCTGCAAAAAATGTGTTCAATAACTCACTAAAAGAGTAAAGAAAAGTTATGTGAAATGAAAAGAAAAACTGCAAATGAAAAGAAAAACTGTAAAAGAAAAGCAACATGAAATGAAAATAATGTGTGGAATGAAAATAAAATGTAAATGTAAAGACAAGCAATGTTAAATGAACAGAAAATATGCAAATAAGCCTTAATAAATAAATAAAATAAATGCTCTTAATATATACCCTATATATACCATACACACATATATACTGTGTATATATATATATGTGTGTGCGTTTTCATTTAGGCTATAACACCTGTCTTGAAATGTAAGGGATACTGGAGCTTGGTTGGGGTGGTGGGACTGCTCGCGGTGGGCGCCGGAAAATTTCCCTTATTTTCAAATCCAAAACTTGACAGGTATGACCGGAAGGGCAGACAGGGAAATCACCTGGGCCCTAAACGGTGTGTTGAGGGATTTCGGCACGTACCCGTGCCTAGGTTTGAGTATGACCTTTGAGTCATTAGGCCCAAACTCCATACACGACGCGCTTACCGAAAGCGCTTGTAAGTCCCCTACGCGCTTCACTGAAGCGAGAGCCATAAGAAACACCGTTTTGAAAGACAGATGTCTCATGTCTGACAAATGGATTGGCTCGAATGGGGCACCTTTCATGGTTTCCAAAACCGTGGAAAGGTCCCACATCGGGACTGAAGGGGGCCTGGGAGGGTTCAATCTCCGAGCTCCCCTGAGAAAACGCACGACTAAGTCGTTTTTCCCCAGTGACTGGCCAGGCACAGGTTTTGCAAACGCTGCTATGGCCGCCACGTATACTTTGAGCATGGATGGGGTTCTGCCCTTATCCAGCAGCTCTTGAAGGAAGGAAAGCACTTCCGTAACCCCGCAGTCTACGGGTGAAAAGCCCTGAGCTTGACACCAAGCAGAGAACACAGACCATTTCGAGGAGTAGAGCCGTCTAGTAGACGGAGCTCTGGCCTGCGTGATCGTGTTTAACACTCCCTCCGGGAGGTTAGCGGGTACCCGTTGATGGCCCATGCGTGCAGGGACCACAGATCCGGGCGAGGATGCCAAATCGAGCCCCCTGCCTGAGAGAGGAGGTCTCTCCTCAGTGGTACAGGCCACGGGGCAGTGCTGGTCAGCTGCATCAGGACTGGGAACCAAGTCTGGTTTGTCCAGAGCGGAGCCACGAGCAGCACTGGGCATCCGTTTTCCCTGATTCGTTCCAACACTTGAGGCAGGAGCGAGACAGGGGGAGAAGCATATAGGGGACAGCGGGGCCAGACGTGGGCCAGCGCGTCTTTGCTTTTCGAGAAAAAGTTCGGACAATGAGCGTTTTCGTGGGACGCGAACAGGTCCACCTGCGCTTTGCCGAACGTTTCCCCCAGCAGTTGGACCGTCTGCGGGTGCAGCGACCATTCCCCTGCTGGGACATTGTTTCTGGACAGTCTGTCTGGTCCCACATTCAGGCGACCAGGCACATGCGCTGCTCTCAGCGAGAGCAGGTTGTGCTGAGCCCAGACCAGGAGGCGTTCCGTCAGCCTGTAAAGGTTTCGGGACCTGATGCCGCCCTGGTGATTTATGTATGCCACCACTGACATGTTGTCCGACCGGACCAAGACGTGGTGACCTTTTATCTGGGGACAGAAGCGCCGTAGCGCATTGTCGACTGCTATCATTTCCGAGCAGTTTATGTGAAGGAGCTTTTCCCGTTCTGACCACAGGCCAGCGAACGGTCTGCCCTCGAGCAGCGCTCCCCATCCCAAGGTGGAAGCGTCCGTAGACACCACCTTCACACTCGAGGCGGTCCCCAGACTCACACCTGACTGATACCAGTCGGTTACTTTCCAAGGTTCCAGGGCTGAAGCGCACTTTAGATCGACCCTGGGGCGAAACAGACCAGCGGTCCATGCCCGGGGCGGAACTCGCGCTTTCAGCCACATCTGCAGTGGACGCATGCGAAGCAGGCCCAGCTGGAGTACAGAGGCTGCTGAGGCCATTAGGCCCAGCATTTTCTATAACCTTTTGAGCGGGACTATAGAGCTGTGGCGGAAGGATTTCGCGACGCGCTGAATATCTAGTCCGCGCTCCAGTGACAGGCGTCCTGTCATGGATAGCGAGTCCAGCTCTGTTCCCAGAAAAGAAATTTTCTGACTGGGAGACAGCGAGCTTTTCGCCCAATTGACTGTGAGGCCAAGATTCTCGAGGTGCTCGAGTAATGTGGCCCTGTGTTCTATGAGCTCTGAGTGTGATCGAGCTAGAATCAGCCAATCGTCCAAGTAGTTCAAAACTCGCATGCCCCGATCGCGGCGGGCAGCCTGGCCGCGCTCAAATCCCTTATAGCAGTTTGCTGAGGGAGAGAGAGCGGGGCGAGCCCCGTGGGGCTTAACATGTCTGTGAGTGAATGTGGGCGCGGGACAGCGGGCACATTTACTGCACTGAAAACACCGTCGGCCTAAGCTGACTGAATGTGTGTTGGTTTCATTTTTACAGAAACAGTGGGACATGTGGTGTGTAGTGTTTGTGGGCACTGAGAGGTGGGCACATTCACTACATTTAGTGCACAATCAACATGAGGCGATTTTGTTTGTGCGAGCCCTGCATTTTTGCGGGCTGTGTTTGTGTGTAGAAATGAGCACTGGGTTGTGGGCATTTTCATTACACTCATAACACCATCGGCTGTGGCCAGAATACCAGAAAATACACTGCTTATGTGATTTATCTGGGTCGCCGTGGAAACAGCATTTGTGTGCAGGCAAGCGGGCCGTGGTACTGGCTTGCTTACTGCAAAATACACTGGAACAGTCGCATTTTCTGGAACTGAACGAGCGGAAAATTACGAGGCGAATAATGAGGTGAATTCGCGTCTACCGCGCCGCGCTAAACGCCTCATTTGCGCAGCCGAGTAAACGCGTCTTTAAATTGAAATCACTCGCGCCAGACGCTCTATTCGCATTTGGTGTGAACGCACCACTACTGTTCATTCTTTCTGTAATAAGAGGCTGGGTTGATGAGCCTCTAGTGAATAAAGAGCAGTAGCCTGACTGCTATGTTCAAAGCAAACTTGAGAAAAAGAAAGTAATAAGCCATGGTTTAACTGCACTATAGGCTGAGTCCTAGTTTACCTTACATGTGCACTTTGTAATTTTATTTTGTATCGCCCTGTTTTGATCCCTTAGAAAGGGCTGTTTGTGTGACAAAGTATTTTTTCACCCTTTTATTGATGGACAATGTTACATGGTGTAAAGATTATTTGCTCCAAGTGTGAATGTTAGTGTGAAATTGAACACCACAGTATATGCCAATATTGTTTTCAATAAAAAAACATTTGCACAAAGCAAGCCAATCCACTTTTCCATGTTGATAAGAGCATTAAAATGAGAAAAAATAATGGGACAAAAAGAAATCAAGGGACATTAAGAATAGATAAATATGTTAACTATGACATTAATGCGATTAAATATTTTAATCATTTGACAGCACTAATGTATATATATATATATACACTCACCGGCCACTTTATTAGGTACCCCATGCTAGTAACGGGTTGGACCCCCTTTTGCCTTCAGAACTGCCTCAATTCTTCGTGGCATAGATTCAACAAGGTGCTGGAAGCATTCCTCAGGGAGTTTGGTCCATATTGACATGATGGCATCACACAGTTGCCGCAGATTTGTCGGCTGCACATCCATGATGCGAATCTCCCGTTCCACCACATCCCAAAGATGCTCTATTGGGTTGAGATCTGGTGACTGTGGAGGCCATTTTAGTACAGTGAACTCATTGTCATGTTCAAGAAACCAATTTGAAATGATTAGAGCTTTGTGACATGGTGGAAGTAGCCATCAGAGGATGGGTACATGGTGGCCATAAAGGGATGGACATGGTCAGAAACAATGCTCAGGTAGGCCGTGGCATTTAAACGATGCCCAATTGGCACTAAGGGGCCTAAAGTGTGCCAGGAAAACATCCCCCACACCATTACACCACCACCACCAGCCTGCACAGTGGTAACAAGGCATGATGGTTCCATGTTCTCATTCTGTTTACGCCAAATTCTGACTCTAACATCTGAATGTCTCAACAGAAATCGAGACTCATCAGACCAGGCAAGATTTTTCCAGTCTTCAACTGTTCAATTTTGGTGAGCTCTTGCAAATTGTAGCCTCTTTTTCCTATTTGTAGTGGAGATGAGTGGTACCCGGTGGAGTCTTCTGCTGTTGTAGCCCATCTGCCTCAAGGTTGTGCGTGTTGTGGCTTCACAAATGCTTTGCTGCATACCTCGGTTGTAACGAGTGGTTATTTCAGTCACTGTTGCCCTTCTATCAGCTCGAACCAGTCTGGCCATTCTCCTCTGACCTCTGGCATCAACAAGGCATTTCCGCCCACAGAACTGCCGCTCACTGGATGTTTTTTCTTTTTCGGACCATTCTCTGTAAACCCTAGAGATGGTTGTGCGTGAAAATCCCAGTAGATTAGCAGTTTCTGAAATACTCAGACCAGCCCTTCTGGCACCAACAATCATGCCACGTTCAAAGTCACTCAAATCACCTTTCTTCCCCATACTGATGCTCGGTTTGAACTGCAGGAGATTGTCTTGACCATGTCTACATGCCTAAATGCACTGAGTTGCCGCCATGTGATTGGCTGCTTAGAAATTAAGTGTTAACGAGCAGTTGGACAGGTGTACCTAATAAAGTGGCCGGTGAGTGTATATATATACTGTATATATACATACATTTTATTCTAGCACCAGTTTAACTAGTGTTGTGGCAAAAACAATAATCAAACAAAAAGCATCACAGCATAAGAGACATCAGGATTCAAATTGTACTTTAAAAGATGTTTTATTCTTTTAAAGGAGGTTGTTCACAAAAACATACCATGACAGCTACCTCGTGGCAGGAACAAGACCTGAATCACACAGCAAGCATACAGCCTTTATACCCCCTTCTTCAGAGTCCCTTCTCCTGTAAATTTCCGCTCACACCAATAAAACCAGATCTGGCTGGTTGGTTAAAAATACAATGGTCTTATGGTCCCTCTAAGCCCCCCTTCTCTCTGGGCTTTGAGTTCAAAAGGCTGAATAACCCCTTTGTCTCACCTGATTACCCATGCTAACGAGTTCAGAGGCTCTTCCTGACCATTTGCTATGCGTGTGTGTTTCTTTGTTCCCACCAGGTATGCAAATATTCCAGGAGAGAAAATACATGATTGAATTGAAAGAAAAACCTACACAATGTCTAAATAAAAAACTAAAATATTAATTTTTCCACAACCATCCCTCCTATTTATCATTCAAAAAATAATAATAAATAATAAAAAAATAAATAAAAAAATAAATAAAACATCACTACATCAAACCCATAAATGGTTTCAATCATTTCCAGTCTTTACATCACAGTTATACCCTTCATATCTGATTTTCGTATACCTGATCACTCTACTTGAATTTTGGAAAGAATATTTTGAAAGTAATAAAAATTTTAAAAGTAAAAAGTTTGTAGCAAATAGGTATTTTATCTGAAACCGGGCTAAATGAATAAACACTGTTACCGCATTTCCGACATAAAATCAGACCCTCAGTCATCTCAGAATAAACAAGAAATAGTATAGATTTTAGTAGGAAAAACATACCTTAACTCGATTAATATATTTCATTGTAACTTCCGCTACTTGTATTGTCTGCATAATTTTGTTCATCCTTGGGATACCCTGTCATTTTCCAATTGAACAGACTCCTATTTACCCATGAATAACAACATTATCAGAACAACAGATTAACATTAATCCACGCCCATCTCCATATATCACCTCGATTTTTCCTAACCATATTTTGTTAACTTTTAATTGACCGTTCGCAAAAGCCACGCCCCCTAGTTATTGTTGCTACGCCCGTCAAAGAAATGGTCAAACACGACCAGCGCCTATAAGCTGTTTCAGTGGCTAATTGTTTGGAGTTAGAAATATATAACTCACGCTGCATATTTAGTAATTTTGCCTCAGATACAGGATTATTCATTCCCTTTAACAAGCAGGTTGATCATTACCACGGCAACCGCTTGCGTGTCATGCTAAATGCGATTTTCGTGTTTAAAAAGTAACTATACATAATAGACGGAAAGATGCAGATAACCATACATTATTTCTATTCGTTACGATATTGATATGAACTGATGTTGTCAAGTAAGCTTCATGCGTGCCCCGTTGCGAACGTGCACTCCTCTAACGTTAGTCTAAACTGTAGTCTACAGGTGCTGCCTGCGCTAGTGACTGCTGCTCATTTCCCCCCGAAAATATCATGTTAACAACAACACTTAAGAAAACGTACTTCCTTTGTGGATCCTCTTGATCTGCTTTCTCCATGTGTCTTTGACTAATCTCATTGTCTCAGTCTCACGCACGCTGCACGCGAGTTAACCATGTTTGACACATTTAACTGGGAGTGGGGCCGTCCACACTGTTTTTATCCATTGTAGGGACAACGCACGTTGTGTTTTCGGCTTTTGAAACGAAAAGAACACAACTCCTCCAGACAATCTCTCGGGGTATCTAGTGTCCGATTTACAAACGCCGTGGGCACACCGCTTCACCATCTTGCTTGGAGTCAATGTTTGACGGACCTGCTCACATAGTAACGGTTGCTATGATGTGTGATTGGACAATAGCCGTTTTGGGGGAGGGGCCTGCGAACGGTCAATTCAATCAGGCAATGGTTTTACTTAGTAAGCTCTATTTAATGCCCTATTTAATAAAATCTTTCCAGAAAGGTTTTATCATTTTATCCATTCTTCTAACCCAGTGTTTCCCAACCCTGTTCCTGGCGGCACACCAACACTGCGCGTATTCTTTGTCTCCCTAATCAAACACACCTGATTCAACTCATCAGCTCATTAACCCATGTGATTATGAGCTAATGAGTTGAATCAGGTGTGTTTGATTAGGGAGACAAAGAATACGCGCAGTGTTGGTGTGCCGCCAGGAACAGGGTTGGGAAACACTGTTCTAACCAATGTAGTTGTTCAAAATTAACCCTGACTTTTCCATTACGCACTGTCTTTTTACTTATTACCGTACTTCACTTTAATTAATAGATTTTCTTCTTTTCCTGAAAACATTTGAACCAATCAAATCATTAGATCTCTATCAATACTAAGCCCTAGTTTGATTCAATCAAATGGAATCATCACAGAAACAGATTCTTCTGCTTTTCCTGAAAACATTAATTGCTCCACATTTTCCTTCAGGCGTGTTGATCATCTCGTTCGCCCCCACATTCCATCTTCACCATTTTGACACTTTGCACGCCGTTGCAATGGTCTTTCCCTCGTAGGCAAGGGAGGCTGTTACTAGCACGAGCCTTTGATTCCTCACTTTGTGCTCTATTGGATGGTTTGAAGCTTGTTGGTGTAGTCTGAGGTGAGAGGCTTAGACCCAGGTGTCACACTGTCTGATCCTTACATTTTCTGATCCTTACAAGATTACGCCCGCACCCCGCTGGAATGAACCATTTACTGTCTGCTGTCACCTGCGAATGGAGACCTTAAGTGATTTTGTTAGTGACCGCTTGTCTTGCTGGGCGTCCCTTTTGGTGTGACCTGTGGAATTTTCAACCTGAAACATATCACCGGATCATATCTTTCTCCTTGAATAGCACTCAGGGTCCTTTTTGTCCCCTGAAAAACACTCAACCCACCTTGCTTATGCTAACAAGACAATATATATATACATTTGGAACAGAATCAGTTCTGTTTGATGCAATCCATCCTGACATCCTGCAAAGGAAAAAATGTAAGTTAGGCGCTGCGCAGGTGTGGCACCTTTCTGCCAAAATAATAACCTAAGCCAGGATATTTAGCCAAATTCATCCATAGCCATTATTTTATTGGGCACATTCTGCCCTGATTTTGTCTGCTGTGTTGCCGCGGCCTTCGCTGCTGCATCTGCCCTGGCGTTTCCTGTTGAAACAATCTTTGTTATTAGCACAACTACAGAAAGAAATTTTGTAGAATGACCTTACTCAATTAAACCCGGTGTTCTCTCAACATTTATTGTTCCCCCTGTGCGATGGCTTTCAGCAAATCCCAAACCATCCCCCTTTTGATGCACCATCCAACTTGTGCATCAAATTAACATAATGGTGTTTTGGATTTAGTTTGCCATCAACACTAAACCAAACATTCTCATTCAGCCATCTTTCCTCCAGACATTTTTCCTTGCCTCTGGAACAAAAATATTATGTAAAGCCACAATCTCATCTTCTTATCAAATTATTTTAAAGGCAACGGTTCGAGTCTCACAGCATATCCTGCTTTTCAGGCATGTTGTTTCACAACCATATTCGAAGTCATCAATTATTGCCATCGAATCTATAAATTTATCGGTTATCTCAGCCCATGATGGACGGCGATCTATAACTTCACAATTCCAACTTCCATCAGTACTTAAACTGATCCAGAAAGTAATTCAAATCTACAATTTATCATAAATGACCAAAATGTATGACTAGCAGACAAAGCTTGATTATCAAATTGACTCAGAATTATCAACCTCTCTCAAATTTGTCATTCGTCTTAACCCATCTGTAATGATAAAAACACTCTTTCCAGAGGTTAATGACACACAGACTATTCAGACAGAATAGCTCCTCCCTAAACTCGCACTTACCAAGACATAAAGTGCAGTCACCATCAAACACACACACACACACACACACACACACACACACACACACACACACACACACACACACACACACACACACACACACACACACACACACACACACACACACATCTGACTATGAACCGCTCATATTTCTTATTCATATCTTTTCTCTAAAAAGATTTACATTTTAAATTATATTTTGAACCTTACTTTTTCCTCTAGCTTGTATCTAGTTTTTTTAATGGCCTCTTAACCAGTTTCAAAACATGTCTGTTCATTATTCATTTGATTTTAGAAAAGTCAGCTGTGTTGTTTTGGTTCATTATCATTACATTGCTTCAGCTTGCTTTGGCTGACTGATAACAGAAAGACAGAGTACCATCCCTTCCTCCACTCAAGCAGTCTCTCTCACTTTAAACAAAAAAAAATCTTTTCAACAGCCTCCTAAGACTGTAATTTAGACAGAATGTAAATTCCTTACATTAACCTTTGACCATTGTTATTCAGACTTTTAGCCACCATCATCTAATGGTTCTTTGTCATGCCCAATGACCTACATTAGTCAAAACTATGATATACATATGGTTCAATATCAACAAAGTCTCTGCATTTTCCTTGCCCTTCAGGCAACTAGCATATCAACAGCTGTGGTCTGTATGTTAATGAAGTTGAGACACCCCATTGTCTGATAAGGTTCTCTGTGTCCCACACCCAGTCCCATTCTACAATTGACTACCATTTGCTCAGGATGTGTTCAACCCAAATGGTGAAGAAACAATATAACTTAACTTCCTTCATCTCTATGATAATTAAGCCATTTTGGGAATAAGCTCATTCTAAAGTATATTTGGGAGTGGACTCTGGGTCGAGGCAGACTACACTTTCTTATAGGCCCCTCTCTGATGCTCTTGGCCCAAAGTAGCATCACATCCACTCCCTTCTCACAGATAACACCTCCCTTCCCTGGTGGGGAGGTGCCCAGTGGCGATGCCGCCCTGGCTTAGGTTGTTCCCCTATGGCCATCGGAAAATCTTACCCGTCGTGGGGTCGACACCTCATGCACACTGGTACAGCTCCATTCAATTGGGCAGAATTATCAAAGAGAAACTCTTCTAAAATTTGGCAATATGATTTACAAACTTTTCTTGGGTGTGGGTGAGAAGACATTCAAGAACCATCACAGTCAGTAGGAGTGTCCTAAAACAACAACAACAGCATTTAATCAAATCAATCTATTTAAACATCCTAAGCAAAATCGAAATGCTTAGATTATACTCAGATAATTTTTTTCTTCTTCTTTTAAGTCACGGACTATAACTGTACCCCCACACCGGGCCGCTATGCCGTCCACGTCTGGGTCAGCCATACCGCCTCGCTGCTCCACCGACGGGAAGTCTGTGGTTCGCATGACCCCGCTGGTACAGTCCTTGGGAGCCTGGCTAGAGCTTTCCAACCTGTCCCGCTGGGTCGCGCGAACGATCAGGCTCGGCTACGCGATTCAGTTCGCACGGTCTCCTCCCCGCTTCAGGGGAGTCCGCTCCACTATGGTTGGTGGCAAGGCCCCTATCATGAGAGCGGAGGTTGCTACCCTGCTGGCGAAGGGTGCGATCGAGACTGTCCCTCCAGCCGAAATGAGGACCGGCTTCTACAGCCCGTACTTCATTGTCCCGAAGAAAACCGGTGGGTTACGGCCAATCCTGGACCTGCGCGTTCTGAACCACTCCCTTCACAGGCTGCCGTTCAAGATGCTCACCGCCAAACGCGTTTTCGAATGTGTGCGGCACCAGGATTGGTTTGCAGCGATCGACCTGAAGGACGCCTACTTTCATGTCTCCATCCTCCCTCGACACAGACCGTTCCTGCGGTTTGCTTTCGAGGGGCAGGCATATCAGTATGCAGTTCCCCCATTCGGGCTAGCCCTGTCTCCTCACGTCTTCACGAAGGTCGTTGAGGCAGCCCTTGTTCCCCTCCGGGAACACGGGGTTCGCATTCTGAATTATCTCGATGACTGGCTAATCCTAGCTCACTCTCGAGATCAGCTTTGCGAACACAGGGACTTGGTGCTCCGCCATGTAGCCCGTCTGGGCCTTCGGGTCAACTGGGAGAAGAGCAAACTTTGCCCCGTGCAGAGGATCTCTTTGTTCGGTATGGAGATCGACTCGGTCGCCGTGTCCGCGCAGCTTACGAGCGAGCGTGCGCAGTCACTGCTGATTTGCCTGAGACAGTTCGAGGGCAAGAGTGCGGTTCCACTGAAACTTTTTCAGAGGCTCCTGGGGCATATGGCATCCGCAGCCGTGGCAACACCACTCGGATTGCTTCATATGAGACCGCTTCAGCTTTGGCTTCGCGACCGAGTCCCGAGGTGGGCATGGCAACAAGGCACTCTCCGAGTACCAGTTACTCCGACCTGCTGTCAGACCTTCACCCCGTGGTCGAACCTCAGTTTTCTACGGGCCGGAGTGCCCCTGGAACGAGCTTCCCGGCATATTGTTGTAACAACAGATGCCTCTACCACGGGCTGGGGTGCCATGTGCAATGGGTGTGCTGCCGAGGGCTCCTAGACAGGACCCCACCGCCTATGGCACATCAATTGCCTCGAGTTGCTGGCTGTACAGCTCGCCCTGCGTCGCTTCCGAGCCGTGCTCAGGGGCCAGCATGTACTAGTCCGTTCAGACAATACCGCGACCGTAGCGTACATCAACCGTCAAGGTGGTCTACGCTCCCGCCGTATGTCGCAACTCGCCCGCCACCTCCTCTTATGGAGTCAGAAGCATCTGAGGTCGCTTCGTGCCATTTATATCCCCGGAGCCCTGAACTGTGCAGCCGACGAGCTCTCACGGCTTCAGCCCCACCTGGGAGATTGGCGACTCCATCCCCAGTCGGTTCAGCTGATTTGGGACCAGTTCGGGGACGCACAGATAGATCTATTTACCTCTCACGACTCGACCCATTGCGCCCTGTATTATTTCCTGACCGAGGGCACGCTCGGCACGCTCGGCACGCTCGGCACGGATGCACTGGCGCACAGCTGGCCGCGGGGCCGCAAATATGCGTTTCCCCCAGTGAGCCTTCTTGCGCAGACCCTGCGCAAGGTCAGGGAGGACGAGGAGCAGGTCATTCTGGTCGCGCCGTACTGGCCCACCCGGAACTGGTTCTCCGAACTCATACTCCTCGCGACAGCACCTCCTAGGCCGATTCCCCTGAGGAAGGACCTCCTTTCTCAGGGATGGGGCACCCTATGGCACCCTCATCCCGATCTTTGGAACCTCCACGTGTGGCTCCTGGACGGGACGAGGCAGGTTTGAGTACCCTACCACCAGCGGTGGTGGCTACCATCACTTCCGCTAGAGCGTCGTCCACGAGACACGTCTATGCGTTGAAGTGGAACCTCTTCGTCAACTGGTGCTCTTCTCACCGAGAAGACCCCCGGAGATGTTCGATCAGTGTCGTGCTTTCCTTTCTTCAAGAAGGGTTGGAGCGAAGGCTGTCTCCCTCCACCCTCAAGGTCTATGTCGCCGCCATTGCCGCACATCATGACCCAATAGAAGGTAAGTCAGTGGGGAAGCACGACCTGATCGTCAGGTTCCTGAGAGGAGCAAGGAGACTGAATCCTCCTCGCCCTCCTCTCGTACCCTCTTGGGACCTCGCAGTGGTCTTAACTGCCCTGCGCAGCGCTCCCTTTGAGCCTTTGCAGTCGGTTGAGCTTAACTTCCTGTCAATGAAGTAGGGGTGTCCCCGACTAAGGATTTTCATAGTCGAATCAGATTCGTCAAGTCCTGCCTATAGTCGACTAATAGTCGGATCATGTGTGTGGTGTTGGGGAGGGGGCGGGGCTTTAACATTTTAAAGCCGCAATGTACAGAACATCACACAAAGATATATAAGAAAATGTATAAAAACATTTTGGATCAATAAAACTAAGAAATAACATAACTGCAGAAAGGCCACACTGCAGATAGGATTTGCATTTCACATGCAAATCAAATTAAATCAGCTGAATTGCCTGTACGAGCATGCTCTAAGAAGGCCTACAGCGCAACATCGATGCACTGAAAAATAATCAACAATTAAGAACACAATATACATTTATAATAAATAAAAATACAAAACGAAATAAGTCAGAATCAAGTCACAAGAAGCAGAACAAATGTGTGCAAAATGCCTAAAGTGCAGGGGAACAAATATTCAAAACACAAGTCTAAATAGTTAAATTAGATCACCCTGAGTGATCAATTAATAAAATTAAAATAAAGAAATTATTAAAATAACGAAAGTATGGCCAGGATTGTCAACTTTGTCTTTTTAACTGCAGAAACAACAATGAACGCTAAACTGGAGCGGCAGTCTTTTTAGTTAAACGTGTAACTCACAGTATCCAAAAATCACATTAGAACCGGCTGAAATGTTTTGAAATCACTTGTACCCATACCTGATCGGAAAAAAAAAATCCAGTGTTTCACTCGGCCTGTGTCCGTTTGAGTCTTTTCAAATTTTGTGCGCGGATAAAATACATTCTAAAACGCTTAACGTGAAAACGCTTAACGGCTTTGTCCTAAAACTGTTATATTAAAAGATCAAATTCTGTACACACCTTATTAATAAAGCATACTATATAGCCTACAGAAAAGTAGATGAGCCCAGAATATGAATGCAACGCGTTTTATTATAGGCTACGTTAAGCATTTTCCTCCCATAGAAAACCGTTAAAGAAAAAGCTGTACATGACTTTTTATAGGAGAAACGCGTTGCGTTCATATTCTGGGTTCATCTGCTTATCTGCACATAGAATAGTTTCTTAAGGTGTGTAGCCTGTGTACATACATTAAGCACCAGCACGTAAAAGTGCCATTTAAGCGTTTTAAAAGCTTTTTTCACGTTAAGCGTTTTAGAACGTCCCGAGGAAAACCAACCCGTTAACGTTGGCCGGCAGAAGTGCGATCATGGTTTTCCTGATGCTAAATCCAGCCTTGGAGAATATTCTTTCTGATGGTGTGCATCTTTAGATTTTCTTATCCCAGACATTTTTAAAGATTTAAATCCCTGCCGACAAGACGCTCCTCTGTCGGTCACGGATCGAAAGTGAAACTTAAATCTGTCACGGGGTGTTTGGATTTATTCACGCTGCACGCACGTTAAAAAATATTTATTAAAAGCTTCTTTCTTTGCACATTTTTATTGACAGCATTATCATAATAGGCTGTATATTAACGTATTGACAGAAAACCAGTATGTGAAATCAGACATTGAGCACACTCATATAGCCAAAATGACATAATCCTCATTTAATAACACATCTGCGAAGATTCGACCGTGAGATTGGTAGTCGAATCAGGCTCCTCCTATCGAAGCATCGAATCTTCGACTATTCGGGGTCACCCCTACAATGAAGACAGCGCTTCTGACTGCATTGGCCTCCATCAAGAGGGTAGGGGACCTGCACGCATTCTCCGTTGACGAAGCGTGCTTGGAATTCGGGCCGGCTTACTCTCACGTGATCCTGAGACCCCGGCCTGGATATGTGCCCAAGGTTCCTACCACTCCCTTCCTGGACCAGGTGGTGAACCTGCAAGCGCTGCCCCCGGAGGAGGCAGACCCAGCCTTGGCACTGCTCTGTCCAGTACGTGCTCTTCGCATCTATGTAGACAGAACGCAGTGTTTCAGGACCTCAGACCAGCTCTTTGTCTGTTATGGTGGGAAGCTGAAGGGAAAGGCTCTCTCCAAGCAAAGGTTGTCTCACTGGATAGTGGACGCCATTGCTTTGGCATACCAGCAGCAAGGTCGACCGTGCCCCCTTGCTGTGACCGCACACTCCACCCGGAGTGTGGCGTCCTCTTGGGCTCTAGCGCATGGCGCCTCGCTAACAGACATCTGCAGAGCTGCAGGCTGGGCGACACCTAACACATTCGCCAGATTCTACAATCTCCGAGTGGAGCCAGTGTCCTCTCATGTACTCGCTTCAACCAGCTAGTGCCGGACCCGCTCAAGTGTCTTCGCTTGCTCGCCATTCCACTCTGCGGACTGGATACGTGCGATATTCTCCTCAGGTGAGCTTCCCCAAAAGCCCTGAGTTCCTCCAGCACTGCTGACGCTGGCGCCAGTGTCTATTGCCTGTGCATCGGCTAGGTGCCTCCGTGTACATGGTTCCTCCTCTGAGTAACCCCCACATGTGTATTTCCACTGTAAGCCTCTTTGAGCATGTGTCTTTCCCTCGGCAAGCCACCTTGCCACCCCTGGGGTTGAAATATTCCACCTGCGGCTGGACACCCCAGTGATTCCCCATATGCATCCCTCGGGTCATATGTATTCTTAAGTCCCCCCCTCTGGGTTGGCAGTAATTGCATATTCCCCCAAATCTGGGATATGCTCCCCAGTGTACCTTGGTATTCCTGTGCTAAATAGGAGTCCTTCGTCCGTGCTAGTCTCACAACAGGGATCTCAGATTTGCGCAGGGCACTGGAAGACTGGAAGGCTTTCTAAGCGAAACCCCATTCGTCGTCATCCGACGGAACGTCTCCGTTCCCTACTCAGGGAACGAGGGTTACATCCGTAACCGAGACGTTACGGCTCTTTGGCTTAGTTTTGGAACGCTCATATTGAGTTACGGCACTCTGCCTTTGTTTAGCCGTGCGTCAATATGAAGTTACTGTGCTGGAATTCTATCAAATAATGCTACCTATCAGATTATACGGTGTTCTGCCTTTGTTTTACTCTCCATTAAAATTGAAATTACGATGTAGCCTGTGTACTTTGTACAGCTTACCATCCGTCCCTGTAACTTCTGATGTCCTCAGAGCTTTGTCCTGCACTAATGCGGTCAGAACATTTAGTAGCCTATGCTCTTAACCAGCTCCATCGACAAACGTGCGATATCGATCGCGAAGGATATATGCAGAGTTGACAGAAAAATGTTACACATGCCGAAGCAGGTCAATACAACAAAAAACTAAAGCCCCGCCTCACCCAGTTCGGGTACCGGACCTAGTTGAAACAATCATGCATCTAGCTGGCAGAGTGCCAAAACTTCGCCGGCGCCTTCAGCTCCGCCCTGAACACGGTCGAGCCGACACGGGACTAATATATCACACAGAGTGATAATAATGAAGCAACAAGGGTATATTGGCGCAAACAACATAATGAAGCAAGAAGTGCTGGTGCATACAACATCAGAACAGCTGTTAAAAGCATGTATACAAAACACAGCGTCCAGAATAAATCCGCGGGACGCACAATTAAGTGCACGCACAATAATAGGGCAGACAGCTGAAACCAACGCATACTGAAAAGACGCAGAACACAGAAGGTTGTGCTATAAATGCATTAGTCGTCTAAGTAGCCTAGTCCAGAACGCGCTCCCTACTGAGTCCTAAGGGGTAAAGCACTGCATAGGCTACTTTTCGTGAATGGAGCGTGACACCTTCGAACACAAATCTCGGTAAACGCCTGTGAAAGTATGCGTCTTTCAGATCCACCGCTATAAACCAGTCTCCGGGTCGAATGTGTGCGAGGATCTGTTTTATCGTGATCATTACATTACATTATAACGCGTGTTTAGCATGCCATTCGGTACCACTTGAAGATACTCTTTAGTCTTTACCGCTATGGAGTTATTTTGTCATGTCTAATGTATTAGGGCCACCAGAATGCAACCAAAGCACAATAACTAGAAGGCTAGGTAATTGTAAATCATACAAAATAAATGCCATGATCACTACATTTTATACAGGTGTTCTATAATGATTTTATTAATGGTGATCAGCAACCAAATATTGATAATGTGGAAGTTACTGCCTTTTGCCTTGGCATGACTTCTCACTTTTTGCTGACAATACAAAGGCAGAGTACAGTAACTTTAAAATAGTGGTCAAAAGTCAAGTTTGAGCTAAAAATTTTGTTATGTAGATAATTTTCATTACTTAAACATCTAATTGCCAGTTTGTCAGTGTCCTACCTATAATTAATACGGCGGGACAACTAAAAATCTTTAAAGTCATTTTTCTCAGTTCCACACTCTAGCGAGTTAAGGTCTTTTGCCTTTGTAGGGCAGAAATAGTAGTTTGTTTTTATTAACATATTTAGATTTGATAAAATTACTGTGCAGATTTTTTCAAGAATTACTTTTTGCTGCTGATTTATACACTCATTAAGTTTATTAAAAATTCATAGTACATTTATGTAATATTTAAAGGTGTTAACTGTAATCTTACACTGCAAAATAATAACTTAAAAAGGATTAAATTCATCACAATTATGTAAGTATCTGGAAATTTGCCGCGGGGCGAGGGCCCTTATATATATCATATATATATATTATAAATCATTATATATAATATAATATATATTAGTAGGGCCCTACTAATATCATTAGTAAGCTAACATTAAATATAACACAATAAACCAAAGTATATCAGTAGGAGTTTCCTTAAGTCTTTCTGATAGTTTTCTACAGGCCGGTTTACTACAACAGTAGAATAAAATTCTGAAATTATGGTTTATAGTTTTGGTGTGCCACCCCAAGATTTTAAGTGGCCCCATCTGGCCACCCCTATGAAAAATTTCTGGAGGCGCCACTGTCTCCTGTTCTTTCTTAAATGAAAGTGTTAATATCGTCATTTAAACACTGATCTACTTTCAAACCCACACCATCATCAGAAATCCCTGTCACCTTACCACATTTTTAAAACAATCAAATCAAACAATCTCTGTCATCTGGTTGGTTCGCGTGTCAGCCTCAACTACACCACCACAGACCCTGCCCATGGTTTGGTCACTGTTAGCTTGCAAACGACTCCAACTCACTGCACACCCCCGAAGCAGTGTGTCCCAATCAGGAATGTAAACAGAGCTGATAAGCAGTTCTCTGCCTTCCTTTGACCATCCACTAGTGGCTGATTCAATCACAATATCCAAATCATAATCCTCATCATTACCATTATCATTGGCAGCACATTAATTTTCATAAATTGCACGGAAAATCATTCAACATTTTCTTAAGCGGGTTTCACAAAGTCTTTTGATTAACTTTGGTCACACTTGTCCAGGGAAATTATCCCCGACCCATAATTTCCTTTATAAAACAGACAATATCTTTTTCCTTCAATGATATATCAACATCCTGTCAACATCATATCCGACATTGTACATTATTGATTTCCAGAATCTTTAGACATAGCTGTCTTTATCATCAACACTAATTACAGAACAAGTACATATCTAACATTCGGAAGCCGTGCTAAATAAGCAAGCACTGTTGCTGTACTCCTAGTATAGCCGGACCCTCAGTCACTCCTCAGTTATTAGATACAGACATCGTCTACAATCATAAATACCAGGATATATGCATTCGTTTTTTTATAAAACTATAATTTCCAATTCCTTTTATAATAAACGAAGGTTGATGGTTAATCCATCTTTTCACTACCCCCACTATCGACCCTTTAGGTTCAAAAACACAATGGTTATCAAACTAAAACTAAACATCATCTGCAAATCTCTTTAAAGTGAGAGCTTCAGAGCAGAGCTGCTTACATTCGCTCTCTTCTGTCTCACTATTTGTGTCATGACTGTTCAGTTACTATTCATACAACTGAATAGTACTACATTCCATCCTACATGAACTACATTCATTAACACTGGTTCGAGCTTATTCTTCTATCAAATGGTTAGTCTGCAGATTCAACTTAACATTATCATTATTCCCCTCTGTCCCACTTATCTTTTACCGTTTCACAGAAACCACAGGATTATATTACTCATATCTCAGTCCCTAAATTACACAGACAGCTATCATAGCCGCTTGCACCTTCAACTATAAAAATATGGCAATCTATTCTTCAATACCCTTGTTTTCATAACATTAATACAATAAAGCACATTCACATCATTATTTCAATCATCATTTTATCACTAAAATATAGAATTTTCCCCATTCTGCTTGATAAAACTTTTCATACCATTTCAACTTACTTTGACTTAACAGGCGTTCATAAATGGTTCCATGAATTCTATCTTTCCCTACATGCCAGTTCCTTCTGCATTTACTTTCATTCTCTTTTATCTGCTTCTTCAAGCCAGCAATTCTGTTCACAATTTTTTACACAGACATGTAATTCTTTTTTTTTTCATTTGACCGAAAACTGGTGTTTGAAAATTAGCTAGCTTACCGTTATATGACCCCATATTGGCTCATTTGGCTGTTTTCTATTTCTGTGGATTTACGACGTCTAATAATCTGTTGGAGGTCTCCGACAGATCTGATTTCTTAACCCAAGATCAGTTAAGGGTGCACTCTCTAGTGCTTTATCTATCTGCTTGAAATCTCTTGATCCGGCTGCCCGATCTCAATCAGTTCCAGATTAAAGTCCACCTGAAATCTCTTGACCTGTTGCCAGATCTCAATTAATTCTGGACTGCAATCTGCCTGAAATCTCTTGATCTGGCCCCAAATCTCAATTACTTCCAGATTTTCATGAGAACTCAGTGCCCACTTGAAATCTCTTGATCTGGCTGCCCGATTTCAATTAATTCCAGATTAAAGTCCACCTGATATCTCTTGACCTGTTGCCAGGTCTCAATTAATTCTGGACTGAAATCTGCCTGAAATCTGGAAATTTTACTGCCACCCTCTTCCTGACCATTTGCTATGTGTGTGTGTGTGTGTGTGTGTCTTTGTTCCCACCAGGTATGCAAATATTCCAGGAGAGAAAATACATGATTGAATTGAAAGAAAAACCTACACAATGTCTAAATAAAAACTAAAATATTAATTTTTTTCACAACACTAGTAGCTACAATGTGAAGTTTATGCAACAATAATATGCTTACTATTATGAGTGTAAATGTCTTACCTTAAAAATCTTTCTCATCTTCAAATCGCCGCCTTCTAATTCTTCTGAGGTAAATCCAAGGTAAACAGCACAGCACAAACACAGTCTTCCAAACAGTCTTCCAAACTCGATGAAAAGCAGAGGAGTACTGAAGTCTCTGATTCTTTGTTTGGAGGTAATGAGGGCGTTTACAGGTTCGAGTTCCTTCACGTGGACGATTTGCATGCGAATCCCTCGTGCTTGTGTGGGTGTGGTCGCATTAGAGCTAATGAGGATGCGTTTGATAAACTGTACATCTTGTTGCTTTCATACAGATTACTTAAACAGAGAATATTTGTTTTTGATATGATTTACATCATTTAAAAATAGAGACTTCAAGCTTTGTAAAGACATATGTCTCATGTCAGTGTAGCCAGCATTCGCTGAGTTACAGATCATTTTCTGTCGCGTTTCAGAATGAACTTCACATTGAAAGAGACGGCAGAACGCACATCATGTTTATTTTCTTTATTTTACGAAAAACACAACATTTTGTTTTTATTATTAGTGCACACAAATAAAAGACATTTAACAGTTTTGAATGATGTATAACACTTGCCTGTATGACAAAAATGTGTGTGGGGTAAGACAAGGTTGTTCTCTATCAGGGTTATTATATACTCTCGCTATAGAACCACTTTTAAGTGTTTAAAAGAGAGCTTTAGAAGGGGTGCCTTTACAAAATGGTAAGACTTCTTTATGTCTGTCTGCGTATGCAGATGATTCAATTCAATTCAATTCTATTTATTGTCACACATCGTATACACAAGTGTACCGACGGTGAAATTCTTAGGTGCAAGTCTCTGAACATTGCAGTATAACAAACAAATGAGAGAGATGTTATTATAATGATTAATAAGCTAAATTATGTAGACTTATTACTAAAGACATTGAAGTACCAAATCTTCCAAATGGTTTATGTTGGACAAGAGATGGTTTGAAATATTTGGGAGTATATTTAGGTAATGAGACAGTAGCTCAAAAAAATTGGATGGGAACCGTTGAAAAGCTTAAGAGCCGACTGATGAGAAATGGGTTGAACCAAATTTATCATACAGAGGACGTACTTTGGTTATTAACAATTTGTTGACTTCCTCTTTGTAGCACCGGATGACTTACATTGATCATCACTGAATCATAATTATAATCATACACTGTTCGTTCGTTGGCCAGAGGGGAACTGGCCCCCCGACTGAGCCTGGTTTCTCCCAAGGTTTTTTTTCTCCATTCTGTCACCTGATGGAGTTTTTGTTCCTTGCCACTGTTGTCTTTGTCGCCTTTGGCTTTTGGCTTTTCTTAGTTGGGGACAATTAATATTCAACAATATTATTGATCTGCCTGCATTGACACCATTATGTGAGAATTGAACTGAGTTGGATTTTATATATATATATATATATATATCACCGCTCTGGAGAAAACAGTGATGTCATCGTCCAGCTCAGTTCAATTCTCATATAATGAGAATTTAAGTAATGAATACATGTTGTTAACAAATGATTAGGATATATTGAAAATTTAGCATGGGTGCATTTTGATTCAGAGTTCGCTTCATCTGAAGTCATTGCAGGGGTATGGATTCATACATATTCAGAGGTGTTGGGGCATCTGAAAATAAATAATTGTAAATAAATATCTTACTTTTGTTTGGAACTGTTGAGTGAGCGTCTACTGGGTCAAGAGATAAAGAGGTCAAGTCTTTGCCATTTTTTATTTATTTATTTATTTAAATTTGTTATTTCTCCCCCAACCCTAGACTGGGGTGAGTACTTAACAGTACAATATCAGGTTATTTTTGAAATTTGGATCATAATTTAAAATGCTAGGAAATGTAACAGTCCCGTAGTCCTTCCCTAAATTCTTTTCACTTGGAAATATGACAGATTAAAGAATTAAAATTATTTACCAAATACCATCCCAGTTTGTCACTGGTTTAAAGTGAGGCTATTTCATAATTTTAAAAAAATGGCAGTTATATTTATCCATTGAACCCAGAAAATACAAGAAAAAGATCAAAATTATAATAAATTTTTAATTTTAAAATCAGTTTTTGCTGTGTTGAGTGATGGATCTGACAGTTGACTGAAAGACTGACAAGCAGATGTTATCAGTAAATCTTAGTGAATCTATTTTCTGCATCCTGCTTTATTCACATTATATAAGTAATGTCATGCAAATGTATGTATGCTAATGATAAATAAAGCATGCACATTGCTGGTAATAATGCATAGAATGTGATGGTTGCATGTTTGTAAAGCAGTATATGATCCCACCCAAATGTTGTTCCTGGTGTTCAAAAAGAGACCAAATCCTTTTAAAATGAACTTACTTTGTTTTAAAAATGATTATCAAAACCCAAAACTCTCACATCTATCATATCTAACTGATCACATCTACAACCAAACTTCCATTGTACAAACAATCTGCTGGAGTGTAAAAAGGAAGTAAAAACGATTTGATCCGGTTGCCCTTTCAGAATAAGGGGAACACTTTCCCATGATGATTTCAGAAAGGCAAACAAAGAAGTGGCAGGGTGGAGCTCAGGTTCCTAAAGGTTACTGAGATGCCTGATGCATGTTGTAAAAGTGATTAGGTGATAAGGGATGAGAAAAAATGGCATACAGTGATTTAGATAATTATATTAACATGTAATAAGGGGCATGTTGTGATGGAAATTACTTCACACATGGACATCCTGTAAAAGTTTCTTTGCATAGATATATTTGTAGCCTATACATAGTTTTGATTGTTTTCAAAAATACACTTGAGTTACACACGGAATGTTTGAATCTTTATTGCATGGTTTTCTTCTATTTTTAGATTATTCTCAACATCTTGGCTGGTAAAAGAAAGTACAGTAATCTTTTATTTATTTATTTGTTTGTTTATTTATTTAACAGGGACAATGCAGTCAAACATAGTTACAATACAAATCCTGTAACTGATGCACAGCATATAGAGTTTATAGCTAATGTCTTTATAGCTAATAGCTAATCTTAAACTCCTGTCCCCGGTTGGGATTTTCTAAGTACATTATAAAACAGATACATACAAGTATAAAACATTCACATTTCTTCAAACAAGCACTCACTCACTCACTCCCACCAACAGAAAAATTACAATATTTAAAAAGGGCTACAGTTTTGGTTTGTCTTTAGCCACAACTTAAGCCTGGAAGTTAACTTTAAGTCAGATATGATCTTAATGTCAGATGGTAACGAGTTCCAGAACTTACAGCTCCTAAAAGAAAAGGCTGTCTGTGCAAAGCTTGTCCTACAGTATGGTGTTGTACATTTATGATTTGTGGTGCTTCTGGTGACTCCTTTGCTGTTCTGTATTTGAATAAATTTGCTAAGTGGTTCAGGTGCTAAATTATGAATATTACACTTAAAAATTGATTTAAGAAAACACAAATTATTACTGAAGCTTAATAAATTAAATTTCTTAAGGATATGACAGTGATGGTAACAGATTAGCTTTTTATCCATCATTTTTATTGCTTGATTGTAAAGTGAACCAATGTTTACTTTAAATGTTGTTTTCAGAACGCAAACCCTCCATGAGTCCTCACAAAACACCGTATTCATCCACTTGTTTAGAATAACATAACATGCAGCACAGGTTCATAGATGGATCTTGACATGTTCCGGCTGCGGTCAGTGTAGAAAGTCTGTATTTGTTGGTATGAGTCAATGATAACACAGAATGTAAATGACTGCGTTTAATCCAAACATTCGATAACTGGCATCCGATACAGACCAGATAGAAGTGCACCAAAACCACCGGGCATTCTGACTGGTTGAGACAACCCACTACGGTGGCCCATAATAAACAAACTGCATAATCATTTAACCAAACGCCTACATCCCTTCCTTTTAGTCTTTAGCCCTATCAAACAAGGCAACACTGGTAAACATGTCTTTGCAACATAACTAAAACAAATAAGGTTAAATGAATACCTCATATTGCACTTTAACATTTAGGCCTCTTCATAGTCTACTAAATCACCAAGGGTGTTTAAGTCCATGAAATGTCACAATACTGAACACGCTGAATAGCTGGGATGAAATTACACCAGGAAGAATTTTTTTTTTTTTTTTTTTTTTTTTTTTTTTTTTTAACATGTATTTGGGATTTGGTCTGCAGATGCGACCTGAACGTGTGGTGTATTGTGTGTCGTGACTCTCGATGGGTGAGTGCGCTGCTGGCTTGGGCTGGGGGGAGGGTGGGTGTTGGGGTTGCACAGTGTTTGGTGTCGGCATTTGTGGTGAAGGAAAACTGTCCACTGTAGGGGGGCAGGTGTCCTGAGGGTCTGGGTCGTCCAGGAGCTGCGGTGGTGGCGGCTCAACCACAGGGAGTATGTGGCGGCGATTTCTCCTATAAGTCTTCCCATCTGCTTGAACTATGTAGGACCGTGGTTCCCTACTCATCTCCTTCACCGTTCCAAGTTTGTCGTAGCCTTTCGCTGTCTGCATGCGGACCACTTGTCCCTCTGCCAGCGGCTGTAGTGGGTGGCTCGACTTGTCATAGTAGCGCTTCAGCGTGCGCCTTTTGTTGAGGAGTTGAGCGGTGACTTGCTTGACATTCCTCGTGGTAGGCTCCAGCAGTTTAGTGCTCACCGGAATTGCTGCACGAGTTTGGCGAGACATGAGGCGCTCGGCCGGAGAGCCTAATGTTGGGTCACGGGGAATGTTTCTGAGGTTCAGGATATTGAGAAACACATCGGACCCGTCCCTGTGTGATTTCTCCATGAGTTGCTTGGCACTGCGGACAGCTCTTTCCGCGAGTCCATTTGACTGGGGAAACTCTGGGCTGCTTGTGGTATGAGTAAAATCCCATTGTTCAGCAAAATCCTTGAACTGTTGGCTGGTGTATTGTCTAGCATTGTCAGTGATGAGTATGTGAGGTGTACCATGTACCGAAAAGTGTCTTTTTAATTTGGATATGACGGCTGATGAGGTTAAGTCTCGAAGGAGGTCGACTTCAAACCAGCCGGAATATGAATCCACGAGAACTTGATAATGTTTGCCATGCCATTCAAGAATGTCTGCGGCCACTGTGGACCATGGCAGATCTGGAACAGGGTGGAGCTGGAGGGGCTCTTTCGGCTGATGTGACTTTGTGCTATTGCATACTGCACATGAGAGCAACTCTTCTGTGATGTTCTTTGACATTGTAGGCCAAAAGATTACACCTCTAGCTCTACGCTTGGTTGCCTCAATACCTGGGTGGCCTTTGTGTACAATGTTGATGTACTCCTTGCGCAGGGATCGGGGAATGACGGATTTATGGCCTTTCATGATGATACCATCCTCCACTGTCAGCTCATCTCTGTATGGAAAAAAATGGCTGATGGCAGACTGGAGCTGGCTTTCTCTGGTGGGCCATCCGCGTCGAATGATAGTGGCAAGAGTTTGTAGCACCTCATCCTCTGCTGTGTGTCTACGGAGTTCCTCCAGGCGTGTTGAGGAAATGTAGCTCACGCTCATGACTTCGTAGTCACTGTTTTCCACGGGGCTCTGTGGTGCTTGTGAGCTGGGAGCTCTTGAGAGGGTGTCTGCCAGATACATGTACTTGCCCTTTTTGTAGACTAGGCTGATGTCGTAGCTTTGCAGGCGAAGCAACATTCTCTGGAGACGGGCAGGAGCGGCATGGATGGGCTTTTTCATGATGGTCACTAAAGGCTGGTGGTCGGTTTCTATGATTGTGGGCTTTCCGTAGACATAGTCTTTGAATTTTGTGCAGGCAAACACAACAGCCAGAAGCTCCTTTTCTATTTGGGCATATCGCGTCTCTGTGTCTGTGAGAGCACGTGACGCGAAGGCTACTGGTCTACCGTTCTGTAAGCATGCTGCTCCTAGTCCATAACATGACGCGTCACAAGTCAGTGTAACTGGGTCTTTGACATTGTAGTATGCCAGTACTGGTGGGCTGGACAGGCATGATTTGAGGCGCTCGAAAGCCTCTTGGTGCTGTTGAAACCAGCACCATGCTGTCTCTTTGCGAGTGAGTTTCCTAAGGGGCGCTGCGATGTCGCTGAGATTTGGGATGTACTTGCTGAGGTAATTGACCATGCCCAGGAAGCGTTGTAGTGCGGTCAAATCCATTGGGACTGGCATGTCGTTGATCGCTGCAGTTTTAGACGGGTCTGCTTTTAGGCCTTCGCTTGTGAAGATGTGGCCTACGTACGCTACCTGGCCCAGGCGAAATTTACACTTGTTCGGGTTTAACCTGAGATTGACTTCCCGTGCCCTTTCGAGCACCTTTCTCAAGTTGGCGTCGTGTTCGGCCACTCCGCGGCCTCCTATGATGATGTCATCGACAATGACTGAGCAGGGATAACCCGCAAACAGTTGTTCCATGGAGCGCTGAAATACTTCATTTGCGGAATTTATGCCGAAGGGCATCCTTAGAAATCTGTAGCGCCCAAATGGAGGGCTGAATGTGGTCAGCAGTGACGATTTCTTGTCGAGACGTATCTGCCAGAACGAATTCTTTGCATCCAGGACAGAAAACACTGTTGCCCCAGACATTTGCGCTGCCACCTCTTCGACGCTGCGCATTGGGTGATGGGGTCTTTTCAGTGCAGTGTTGAGGTCTTTGGGGTTGATACATAGTCTGATTTCTCGCTTATCCTTCTTATGTGCTGCTACCATGGACGACACCCAGTCGGTTGGTTCTGTGACTGGTGTTATGACACCCACGCATTGCATTCGTTCAAGTTCAGCTTTAACTCTTTCTTGCATTGCAACGGGGATACGGTGAGCTGGGCGGACCACAGGCTGTATGCTGGTATCCAAAATCATGGAGTATGTAACCGGAAGTTCTCCTAACTCGTTGCTGAACAGGTCTTTGTACTGTGTAAATGTCTGTGAGCTAAAGTCCGTGCTGCTCTCCACGCTGATCTGGTGGACGTCTAGACTCATTTTCACAACCCCCATGTCCATGCACGCACGAAATCCTAGCAGTGGTTGCACTGCTCTGTTCACAATGAAAAACGGCAGTGAGTGGTTCTGCTCCTTTAGGCAGCACCGCAGTGTGGCGATTCCACTGGTCTCAATTCTGGTGCCTCCATAAGCAACAAGGCTAGCTGCTTTCTTCTGCTTTACAAGTTGTTCGCTGCCATTAAGCCTTCTGAGGGTGTCCAGTGACATCACATTGCATTTTGCTCCTGTGTCCACTTTCATCTCTGTGGGCTTGCCGTTTATACGCATTGTGACAAATCCTTCATCCTTTTCAATGGCTTTTAGATTCACGCAATCAACCTGACTGTCAACTTCAACGCCGTCCACATAAAACGTTCCATCTTCACATGTTTGTTCCTCTATTTCTATCTCGTTAACGCTCTGTCTGCCAGTTTTCTGTCTAGGAGGTTGCCTATCTTGTCTGCACGGTTTAGACTTGCAGTAACTTTTAAAGTGGTTAAACTTTTGGCAACTGTGACACTGTTGTCCGAATGCTGGACACCTTTCCCGCTTAGCTGCGTGGCTGCCTCCACAATTGTTGCACCTCGTGATAGTCTGTGAGGAGGGCTGGGGCTTTGGCCACTGCATTCTGTTTGAAACTAGCTTAACTGCATTCACGCTGGCAGAGTTACTTTGCGATGCTAACGTCTTGCTACTTTCCTCGGTCATCTCGTGTATCCGACAGATTGAAATGGCTTTGGCAAGTGTTAGCTCGCTGTCCCTTAACAGAGCTTTTCTCAACGTGTCGCTGGTAACGCCACACACGATGCGGTCGCAGATTAGCTCCTCTGTTAGGTCTCCAAAGTGGCAGCCTTTAGCCTTAATCCTTAAATCACTAATGAATGATTCAATGCTCTCACCTTGTTTCTGACCTCTGGCATGAAATTTGTGTCTTTCCATAGTCCTGTTGTTTTGAGGATTGCAGATTTCCCGAAACTTTTTCTTCAAACATTCGGGGTCCTCTCGAGATTCAGCAGGGGTAATGATCCTTCCGCCATCTCCTGGCGCGCGCACTTCAGCAGCGTAGGCAAAAGAACGCTCTCGTTCGATGGCGTCTGGACCGGCAATGTTGAGAAGGATATAAGCTTGGGTTTTTGTTGACTTGTCCGAATGTGCGGCAGCAATAAAAATATCGTACTCCCTCTCAAAAATACGCCAATTCTCGGCGATATTTTCATCAAAAACGAGAGGGTCGGGTCTGCGAAATCCATCCGCCATCACGTTGGGTAGAGGAAAACAACGTTGTCAACTGGCGATAGCTACGCTAGCGCGGTCCAATGCAACAGGTTGTTCAACGACGACAGAGAAAGAAAGAAAAAACACTCACTGGCGAGAGGTCCGTACTCGCTTCTGGCACCATGTAGAAAGTCTGTATTTGTTGGTATGAGTCAATGATAACACAGAATGTAAATGACTGCGTTTAATCCAAACATTCGATAACTGGCATCCGATACAGACCAGATAGAAGTGCACCAAAACCACCGGGCATTCTGACTGGTTGAGACAACCCACTACGGTGGCCCATAATAAACAAACTGCATAATCATTTAACCAAACGCCTACAGTCAGGACCCTCCTGTTAATATAGCTGTCAGTCCGGATAAAACTCGTTTTTATACTCACAACTGCCATGACATGAACTGACCACTCCCTTTTTTTTATTTCACTATGCTTTATTATTTATTTGTTACATTTTCCTGTTACTTCTAATAGCAAAATCACTTCGAAGGGCCTTTAAAAAATAACAAAGAAAAAAAAAACTAAACTGTCAATGTGAAGTCAGTCACATTCTCCAGTCTGCACATAAACAAAATTCCACATACATAGAATCAAGCTTGGGGCTCCCTCTCTTGGCCATGAACAAAACTTACATATAATGTATTTACAGTTTTTTACAATCACTTTGTTACTATTTTCAGAACCTTGATGTCATTTTTCATAACTCTAGACACAAAACTCCAATGATCAAAAAGCACATTTTTCAAAACTCTAACCCTTTTCTCAATTGCTTGGATACAATACACATAAAACTTAGATAATTTGTTCATTCAACAAAGATCACCTGTTCAATATGACACAACTTAACATCAAAGTACTACTATTTCAAAAGGCAATTCACACATTACATTTCAAATGAGTGTCTATTCATTTCCTTACAATGATCTAACTATCAATTGATACAACTGCTCAAAATGATAAGTAACTGTTGCATTACTCTTAATGCATAGTTGTATGGAAACAGACACACAATCTTCCATGTTTACAGTAAATCATGAAAGTTTCAAGATAATGAGATTCATTGTCACCAATTAGCATGGCATGAACCAATTTGACTACAATATCCATGGATGTAGCCTAATATTTTATCATACTGTAATGCTTCATCAGACACTGTGTCTATGGTGCCAAATACTGTACCACCTTTTCAGACTATGTACAGTATTGACAGTACAGTACTGTATAGATGCAGGCCCTTGTAACTGCGTGTCCAATTCTGCCAATCACAGCAGAGCAGTGTCAGGCCTGGACTCGCCATGCCAAAGGTTTTTTCCAAGATGTCATTTTCCAACATCCATTGTGATGTAGATGAGAACCTGTGGCCAAATCCACAACACAGAGTTGATGACAGTGTAGAAGTACAGTAATCACTCCTGTTTAGTTTCTTACAGCAAGTTGAGGAACACTGCATTTGATGTTTTACAGTACTGTCTTTTCTTTTCTATTTCATAGCTAATTATTTTTGCTTTGATTCAAAAAACCATGTTGTGATTGTACTGTAGTGTTTTGCATCAATATATTACAAACTTTGTTCACAATGATTCCACTGTGTCTGTAATATTCTCTCTACTACTGCAGTACTTTTACAGAGATGTATTTACTGTACATGTAGTACCATAATGAAACCTGTATCACCTATTTTGCTCTACAATATTTAATGATTGTACGAACAATGACACAGTGAAACTATCGGTTGCTTGTGTGTGGGTGATCTATAGTTATGTTTGAATGGTATTTCACAGTTAATTTGTTTTTTGAACCAATGATTGTGCAAGTGCAAGATTTCTTTAAAGATGTGAATGCACAATGCAATGTTTTGAACATTAGACAGCCTGTGTTACAAGTGATTATCGTTTTGAGTTTTGTGTCTAGAGTTTTGAAAAATGACATCAAGGTTCTGAAAATAGTAGCAAAGTGATTGTAAAAAACTGTAAAAAAACAGTCCTTAATATCATTAATCTAGCAAATAATTAAGAAGCAAATATAAGTAAGACATGTCAAGTCATTATTATTTGTATAGCACTTATAACAATTCATGTTGTTTCAAAGAACTTTGCAGAATATTTTGCCTTGGTCTCTAAAAGGCACCAAGAGAGTAGGCCAAAAGCAACTGCTACACTAATTTCAAATAATAATAATGATGATAATAATAGTGATAATGATAAAATAAAATAAAAAAATAATAAAAAAAATTTATAAAATAAATACATAAACATCATAAGATGTTTGGGTAGTGGAGGAAAAATTCCTCTCCTACTCTTTCTTAACAATGTGTGTACATAGTGTATTACAGTTTTATGTAATTATTTATTGTTTACTGTGCTATTATTGACGAAATAACTGTGCTGTTGTCTGCCATCAGCTTTATCACCCTGTAGCCCAAGATTGGCTACCCAGAGAAGCTAAGCAGGGTTGAGCCTGGTTAGAACCTGAATGGAAGACCTCCTGGGAAAACTAAGATGCTGCTGGAAGAGTTGTTAGTGAGGCCAGCAGGGGGTGCTCACCCTGTGGTCTGTGTGGGTCCTAACGCCCCAGTATAGTAATGGGGAAATTATACTGTCAAAAAGCACCGTCCTTCAGATGAGACGTTAAACAGAGGTCCTTTCGTGGGCTGTCTTCTGGCCATATTTTTCATAAATAGAGAAAACGTTGGGTGCGGACCCTCATCGTCAGGCTCTGAAGCCCACCGAGTTCGGCCAAGGACAGCAAAGGCGGAAGAGACCGGGAGCAAGCAGTGTCACTTCTCCAGTGTTTTCGCTTAGGCATAGCAGCCACAAGTGCCTTCTAAAATGCTGTCTTGGCAGCGGTGGGATTCGAACCCACACCCCGAAGAGACTGGAGCCTTAATCCAGCGCCTTAGACCGCTCGGCCACGCTACCTTGTGAGGGCACTTTCCGTGGGTCATTTTCGCCAATTTTTTCTTTTAATGTCTCTCTTCTCCACAGTTAAATCCGTCGAAATTCTACGTGCCTTGAAGGAGCACCTCGACAGGTGGAAAGGCCTCCTAAATACAGGGGGGGCGCAGTTACACTCCTGGAGGCCCCCCTCCCTGCAGATTGCAATTCCATCTCTAATCAAACACACCTGAATTACCTAATCAAAGCCTTTGGGCCATCCTCCAAAATGGCAGCCAGCTGTGTCGCAGTTAAACTCAAAATCATGAGGTACCTGTCAGATCACCAAAAAAATCTCAATGAGTCAAATTGGCTAACTCCATCATTATAGACTAGACATTTGTTATTATTATGTTTAAATTCATTTTTGAAGTGACATTATTGCTGTCCCTGATTCAAGAGGGTGCAGATTTTCAGCCGCTTTTGCGCCTTTTCGGAGCACACTTAAGGTGTCTGGCCCTCTTTAAAATCACTGCTGGCAGCGGTGGGATTCGAACCCACACCCCCGAAGAGACTGGAGCCTAAATCCAGCGCCTTAGACCCCTCGGCCACGCTACCCTGACGTGGCTCGATTCGTGGGCCGTTTTCTGGCCATTTCTTTTTTCAAAGGAAACGAAAAGCGGCAGGGTTTGGAAGAGACCGGGAGCAAATTCATAGCCCACCGGTAGAACTTACGGTTCGATCATCAAGATGACACGGGTTCAAATCCCGATCAAACATGGTCTACTGTAAATTTTATATTTATTAATGCAGAGAGATTTGTCTAGCTCTAAAACTCTGTTACACCATACAGTTTTTTGCTTATATTTATAAAATAAAATTACCATGCATTTCCATTTTACACTAAGCACCCAGTGTCACTTCTCCAGTGTTTTCGCTTAGGCATAGCAGCCACGAGTGCCTTCTAAAATGCTGTCTTGGCAGCGGTGGGATTCGAACCCACACCCCCGAAGAGACTGGAGCCTTAATCCAGCGCCTTAGACCGCTCGGCCACGCTACCTTGTGAGGGCACCTTCCGTGGGCCATTTTCGCCAATTTTTTCTTATAATGTCTCTCTTCTCCACAGTTAAATCCGTCGAAATTCTACGTGCCTTGAAAGAGCATCTCGACAGGTGGAAAGGCCTCCTAAATACAGGGGGGACGCAGTTACACTCCTGGAGGCCCCCCTCCCTGCAGATTGCAATTCCATCTCTAATAAAACACACCTGAATTACCTAATCAAAGCCTTTGGGCCATCCTCCAAAATGGCAGCCAGCTGTGTCGCAGTTAAACTCAAAATCATGAGGTAGCTGTCAGATCACCAAAAAAATCTCAATGAGTCAAATTGGCTAACTCCATCATTATAGACTAGACATTTGTTATTATTATGTTTAAATTCATTTTTGAAGTGACATTATTGCTGTCCCTGATTCAAGAGAGTGCAGATTTTCAGCCGCTTTTGCGCCTTTTCGGAGCACACTTAAGGTGTCTTAAATCCAGCGCCTTAGACCCCTCGGCCACGCTACCCTGACGTGGCTCGCTTCGTGGGCCGTTTTCTGGCCATTTTTTTTTCATTAATAGATTAAACGTTGGGTGCGTACCTTCATCGTCAGGCTCTGAAGCACGCCAAGTTCGGCCAAGGAAAGCAAAAGCGGCAGGGTTTGGAAGAGACCGGGAGCAAGCATTGGGTGCTTCTCAATATCCCTCCTCGTCTCCTCGATCCTCCGTCCTCCATCCTATGACCCGGAAACCGATCGAGCTCAGCCATCTTGAAGGACATCTCAATTCTCTAATTGCACCGCGAGGAGGCGAGGATCGAGGAGTGAGGAGGCTTCCAGAGGATATATGAGCGAGGATGCACAGTTGCATGCTTTGCGGAAGTGTTTTATCGACTAAAGGTTACGCACGTATAAATTCTCCTCCCCCTTCACGTCGGTCACAATCATTTTAATTTATACTTTACCATTGCAGTTTATATAAACCACACATCTCACATATTTCAATAGGGTATCTTGCTATATTATTATTTATTACTAATTTCTTAAATAACCAAACTTCAACAACACAAGGGCAGATCCTTTGAGCGCTGCTGATGACGCAGTGAAGTGACGCTCGAGTGGTCAAGTATTCCAAAGTATAAAAAAACGTTCATTCGATTCCTCTGTCCTCATTTTCTTTCCTTGCAACCTTCCCTCGCATCCTGCAGGGGGTGGAGCTGAGACGCGAGGAAAGGAAGCGAGGAAAGGAAACGAGGATGCACAAATAAGAATTGAGAAGCACCCAGTGTCACTTCTCCAGTGTTTTCGCTTAGGCATAGCAGCCACGAGTGCCTTCTAAAATGCTGTCTTGGCAGCGGTGGGATTCGAACCCACAGCCCCAAAGAGACTGGAGCCTTAATCCAGCGCCTTAGACCGCTCGGCCACGCTACCTTGTGAGGGCACCTTCCGTGGGCCATTTTCGCCAATTTTTTCTTTTAATGTCTCTCTTCTCCACAGTTAAATCCGTCGAAATTCTACGTGCCTTGAAGGAGCACCTCGACAGGTGGAAAGGCCTCCTATATACAGGGGGGACGCAGTTACACTCCTGGAGGCCCCCCTCCCTGCAGATTGCAATTCCATCTCTGCTCAAACACAACTGAATTACCTAATCCTCCATCCTCCAAAATGGCAGCCAGCTGTGTCGCAGTTAAACTCAAAATCATGAGGTAGCTGTCAGATCACCAAAAAAATCTCAATGAGTCAAATTGGCTTACTCCATCATTATAGACTAGACATTTGTTATTATTATGTTTAAATTCATTTTTGAAGTGACATTATTGCTGTCCCTGATTCAAGAGGGTGCAGATTTTCAGCTGCTTTTGCGCCTTTTCGGAGCACACTTAAGGTGTCTGGCCCTCTTTAAAATCACTGCTGGCAGCGGTGGAATTCGAACACACGCCCCCGAAGAGACTGGAGCCTAAATCCAGTGCCTTAGA